>NC_138506.1:8649680-9071104 GCF_964252035.2 Podarcis erhardii | reverse complement strand
AAATTTCCAAACAGAAGGCTAAGCTCCAAAAAATTTTACTCCCTTCCAATGAACCCAAAAAAGATATCTTAAACGAAAAGGAGCTGCTCTTTTTAGCCTCCCTTGAGCAGATTCAACAGTCCCAGGATGCGTTAATAGCTAGGTTACAAACCATTAAAAAATCCTTACTCCTCCAAGGCTTTTCTGCTCCTTTGGAATTTAATTTCGCTACTAACACAACAAAGCCCTTATCCAACGAAGATTGGACGCAGTGCCGCTTCCTGTCCCCCGAAGAAGTGGGTTCTCCCACACACCCCTTAATACCGCAAACAACAACACACCAGGTAGAACTTGCCATGCCGATGAGTAGGAACGGTTCAATCTTTGTGGACGCCTCAGGATCCTTAGATGACATTCAGGTGGAGGATTGAAAGACAGATACAGCGAGGGGACACCATGCCAGGGAAACAAAACTCACTAGGCTAGTCCCTACCACAAATGATCTTAACAGCCCACTCCACCTCTACAAAAACATTCATTCCATCATCCTAAAGAACAAACGGAGGAGTCTACCTTTATTCCCCTCACCACCATATTTCCACATCTTATCGTGGAATGTGGCGGGCTGGCTGTCTAAGCAGGGCGATGCTGATTTTCTGGATTTCCTCTCAAAATTCCAGATTATTTGTTTACAGGAGACCTGGTGCCTAGACTCTCATCTCCCTTACTTACAGGGCTATGAGGCTTTTGCTACCCCTGCGAAAAAACTAAATAACCGTGGCCGACCTAGTGGCGGTTTGGTCACTTTTATTCCTATAGAGCAAGGGTACAGGGTGCGACAACTGCAGTGGATGAAGAGCAACAATTTTCAGATTTTACTTATCTCCAACAACACAGGAGGAGATTTTCTATGTTTCAACGTTTATATTCCCCCCGTGTGTACTTCCTCTCAGACAATGCAAATCTGGGAAGATTTGGAGTCATGCTTGGAGAAGGCCAAAATAGAATTTCCTGACTGGAACATCCTGCTGGCAGGCGACTTTAATGCCAGGATAGGCAGCGACATCAATTCATATGGCTCCAAAACCCAGTTTTTACCAGAGGCAGACTGGTTTATCCCTTGGAGCTCTGATGAAAAGGTCCTGAATAAGGCAGGTAATACATTACTGGAGATTGCCTTTAAGCATAATTTGTACAACCTGCATGGTACTTACATGGATAGGGCAGGAGGTTTCTTTTCTTTCATCGGCCATCGTGGTCCAAGTGTGATTGACCATATCCTGGTCTCTCCAACAATTTTGGAGAGGGCACAGGGTCTCAGCACTTTTAACAGAACTGAGAGCGACCATCTTCCTAGAGCAATCTCACTAACTCCCCTCAAATCAGGGGGATTACAACATCTACATTGTGCAGTCCCTCCTCAAGCACCGGCCCCACGCAGGCGTAAATGGAACAGCGAGCTGGAGCTTAAAATTAAACAACGCCTGCACTCTCCAGATTTATTGGTTCTGAGAGACCAGTGTCTTTTACCTAACTTTGATCCTTTTTCACTATATCAGCGGATCTCAGAGTCTCTTTTCCCATTACTTATAAACACCAGGCCTCCCAAACAACATAACAAATCGGGGGACTGGTTTGACAAAGACTGCCGGAAGCTAAGATCCCTGCTCAGGAAACAACAAAACAAGGTAAAACAGGAGAGGACTCTGTCATCTATGGTAAACTTCCACAGATCTTGCTCTTACTATAAAAACACCTTAAAACTAAAGAAATCCCTTTATAGGAAGGAACAATGGGAGGCACTTGATAAGGCAATTAAATTGTGAGACGATAGAAAATTTTGGGCAATAGTAGCACAGGGAGTCTCATCCAAAGGAAAAATTGTAAACAACAGTATTTCATCTGATGTGTGGTTTCAACACTTTTCCCAGCTATACACACCCTCAAATACTGCTAATTCGAGTCCGTCCCTCCCATTGAAGAATGATCATCTAGCTAGTTGGGATCCTGTTACAGAATCAGAGTGCCTAAAGGTAAAGGTAAAGGTACCCCTGCCCGTACGGGCCAGTCTTGACAGACTCTGGGGTTGTGTGCCCATCTCACTCAAGAGGCCGGGGGCCAGCGCTGTCCGGAGACACTTCCAGGTCACGTGGCCAGTGTGACAAAGCTGCATCTGGCGAGCCAGAGCCGCACACGGAAACGCCGTTTACCTTTCCGCTAGTAAGCGGTCCCTATTTATCTACTTGCACCCGGGGGTGCTTTCGAACTGCTAGGTTGGCAGGCGCTGGGACCGAGCAGCGGGAGCGCACCCCGCCGCGGGGATTCGAACCGCCGACCTTTTGATCGGCAAGCCCTAGGCGCTGAGGCTTTTACCCACAGCGCCAATTAAAACATTAAAAAATGGCAAAGCTCCTGGTGAGGATATGATCCCCCCTGAGGTATTTAAATCAAATGCCCAATGGTGGGCCATCTTTTTGGCCAAACTTTTTACGGCAATAAACAACACATGCAAAATTCCAGCAAACTGGAAACTAAGTGTGGTAGCCCCTATCTACAAGAAGGGAGATATTCAAGATCCAGCAAACTACCGCCCTGTAAGCCTTCTGGACATCGCATACAAACTTTATACCCGGTACTTACTAAACAAGTTGGTAGACTGGGCGGACCACATTAACCTGTTCAACCAGGAACAGGCAGGATTTAGAAAGGGCCACAATACGATAGGTCACTGTCTGGTACTACAGACCCTGGTAGCTAAATATTCAAAAGCGTATAAGAGCAGACTCTTTGTGGCCTTCGTAGACTTGACATCTGCCTTTGACTCAATCTGTAGAGATAGACTATGGAAAAAATTATATGAAACGGACATTGATAGACGACTTTTAAAAATTCTCAGAGAGTTACACACAGATACTACAGTTAAAATCAGAACTGGGCCATCGGGAACTCTTACGGACCCACTGCCATTGGGGAAAGGGGTCAAACAGGGATGCCTGCTAGCCCCATTTCTTTTTAACTTTTATATAAACGACATTGTCCAGTACATGGCAAAGTACAAGTCATCGGCTCCAGCCCTCGAAGGTAAACGTCTGAATATATTGTTATATGCCGATGACATGGCTTTAATGGCACTCACCCGAAGAGGCTTACGCAGCATGTTGGCGGGGATCACAGCCTACTGTTCCCATAACTCACTAAAGATAAACTATGACAAAACAAAAATTGTGGTGTTCACTAGAGCTCGCCACACCTTTAGATGGTCTTTAGACGAACATGTGATTGAACAGTGCCCTTTTTTTAAATATCTGGGTGTTACATTCCAGGCTACATCTAGTTGGCTAGCCCACTTTAAGGCTGTAACCATCCTAACACGAAGAACAATTGGTGTCCTGCTTAGTTTCTTCCATACCCGGGGAGGACAATTGGTGATCCTGGCATTAAGAGCCTTTGTTGGGAAAGCTATTCCCCAGATGTTATATGGGATAGAACTCTGGGGGTGGAACCAGAGGTTGTTGGAACGGCTTGAAATTTTGCAAAATTGTTATCTCAAGAGGATTCTAGGCCTTCCTCAAGGAACCCCAGCAGCTTTCTTGAGGGTGGAGGTTGGATTACCCTCTGTGTCTGCCAGGGCCCACTTAAGATTCCTACGATTTTACATCAACCTTGCAAACACTTCAAACACCTTATTGGCCAAACAAGCCTTTGTATCTCTTCAAAAGAACACCACTTGGCGTCAAAACCTATCTGAGATCCTGGTTAGATACACCCTACTGGAGTTTAATATTCTCAAACTGTGGAGCCCGGACAAAGTTCGGGAATGGATCCTGGAGAGAGACGCTCTGTTAGATATCACAAAAATACAGAACCCAGGGTCCTCCCACTGGTTTCCCCGACTGAAAACAGTCAAAACCTGCGCCAATTACTTGGCGAATATCACCAATCCCACCCTTCGGAGAGCTTTCACCATGGCCCGTTTTCAAACCATTCCTATGGCCTATCTGTCAGGCAGATATGCAAAAATCCCAGTAGAGCAGCGTATATGTCCTTGTCATATGAGAACCAAAGAGGATCTCACACATTACATGTTGTATTGTCCCATCTATTCGGCCTTCAGGGATGCGATGTTACAAACTATTCCCAAATCAATAGTCAACTCTGAGGACCAAGTAAAGTTTTTACTGGTGGACGCTGATCCACGGATTTCTCACGTGGTAGCGGTCTTTGTGGTGAAGGCTATGAAAACTAGGGTATGGTTTCTGGATGAAATGGTGAGGTCCCTCCCATTGCTCTCCTAACCTGTTGCTGTATCTTCTTTCCTGAATGGTGGGGTTTTGGGGGTAGTTTCCTTGCTGGGACAGCATGGCATGAATTTTAGCTTATTTATATAATTTTATTGTCTATCTTTTTAATAATGTTTTATTGTATTTTGTGTAAAGGCATGGACCTCACAAATTTAATAAACTTGTTGTTGTTGTTGAACCTAGTAGCTTGGGAGGGGGAACCCGAGTCAGAAAACACGTGGGTTCCCGCGGGGGAAATAGATGATGAATATCTGGTGGAAGAGTTCCACAACAGGTATCCGAGGAAGCCCAAACCCCTGGAGCGATTCTGGGAGGAGCAATTTGCCACCACCGATGAGGAGGAGGAGGATTTTGTGGGTTTTCCAGCTTCCCCAGAGGAAGGAGGAGAATCGTCAGGAGAGGAGGAATCAGATTGGGAAGCCCCTCCCGTGAGGAATCGGAACGGGTGGGAAGCGGGGTTTGAGTTCTCGGACGACGACAGCAGCTCCTTTTGGGGATTCCCTGCATCGTCGGCTGAAGAAGCGGACAAGGTCACGTCACAGGGTCAGGCCGGGGGTGGAGGGGGTCCTGGGAGGGAGGTGGATGTCAAGGAACTGACATCAGAGCGAGCAGAGCGAGAGGCGGAGGCAGGGCTCCAGGGCGATGCCGGAGAGGGGACCAGCAGGGGGGAAGGAATTCAGCGCAACACCAATAGAGAAGAGAGGGAGATGGAGGAATTGGTGACAGGGCTCCAAGACCCTTCACCCGAATCTAGTGGAGAGAGCGCTGGCACGCCCCTGCCTTCCCCTCACTTGCGCAGACGCGTTCCGCACAGGGAACATAGGAGGAGACTTGGGGTCAAACAGCTTTTATGCTGGAAGAGGTTCAAGAAACGCCCACGGACGGATTCTGCAAGTGACTAACAGGTCACGGAGGGCGAGCTCTAACCCTAAACATGGTTGAGCAAACAAACTGACTAAACTGAAGGCAATTTACGCACAAGTAACCCCTTACAACCATTACAGGTATGATAATGTATTTGGATGGCATGCGTATTTGTGGTATGGTAAGGTTAAGGTACATAAGGCATTTAAAAACCATATTGTCAGAAAAGCATTATTTAATGTCTGGATCAAATATAAAGATGTGTTGGAGAACAAAACCCCAAGGTGGTTATCGCCAATGGAGGCAAAGGCCATGAAAAGACTTAACATGGAGACCAATTGGCCAAGGTACTGGGAAATTTTGGAGCAGGAGGGTGATAAATTGAAATTGCAGAGTTATGAAAAACTCAAAGACAAGGTGCGGGATTGGCTACATTACTTTCAAGTAAGAGAGGCCTATAATCTAGATAAAAAGATTGGCTTCCAGGTGGAAAAATCAAAGTTAGAAACTGAATTGTTAGAACCCAATGCTAAGATACTATCAAGAATGTATAATCTGCTGTTGAAATGGAATACCGTGGATGAGACAGTGAAATCTACTATGATTAAATGGGCACAAGATGTTGGACATAACATTATGTTTGCTGACTGGGAACAGTTATGGACCACCGGAATTAAATTTACGGCATGTAATGCCTTAAGGGAGAATATCATGAAAATGATGTATAGGTGGTACATGACCCCAGTCAAGCTTGCTAAAATCTACCATTTGCCCGATAACAAATGCTGGAAATGTAAAGAAACTGAAGGTACATTCTTTCACCTTTGGTGGACATGCCCAAGGATTAAGGCTTTCTGGGAGATGATATATAACAAACTAAAAAAGGTACTTAAGTACACTTTCCCTAAGAAACCAGAGGCCTTTCTCCTGGGCATGGTCGGCCAATTGGTGCCAAAGAAGGATAGAACTTTCTTTTTGTGTGCCACAGCAGCAGCAAGAATTCTGGTTGCAAAGCATTGGAAGACACAAGATCTACCCACCTTGGAAGAATGGCAGATGCAAGTAATGGACTACATGGAAATGGCAGAAATGACTGGCAGAATACGAGATCAAGGAGAAGAGCAGGTGGAAGAAAATTGGAAGAAGTTTAAAAACTATCTACAAAAACATTGCAAAATCTTTGAATGTTGAGGACATTGAAATGAGAAGAAGAGGTTCAAGTGATTAAGATAAATAAAAATATGAAAGAAGGGATAGATATTGGATGAAAATTTGAATAATATAATATTTGAAGGAATTTTCAAAGGATAAAACTAATATAAATGAATTTGCTAAATTAAATTTGAAGTGGAATACAAGAAAGGAGGGTGGGTGGAAGTCAAGAGAATAAGGCTATGAAGGATATGAATTTGAAAGGAGTTCTTTCTTTTTTCCTTTTTTTTTCTTTCTTCTTTTTTATGTTAAGTGTTTGTATTTTTGTATTTTTGTATTTTTGTATTTTTGTGGTTTTGTATCTTTCTTGTATTTTTTCTATTTACTGTTTATAATCTTTTTATTGTGAAAATTTAATAAAAATATCATAAAAAATAAATAAATCTTGGATCTCTTCACAGGTATACACATCCCTGACATATAACGCCACTCCTCCTCCTTTCTTGTCTGGTCTGTTTCTCTGAAATAGATTGTATCCCTCCATTATTACATTCCAGTTGTGGGACTTATCCCACCAGGTTTCAGTGATGCCTATTATGTCATATTTAGTTTGCTGTACCAAGAGCTCAAGCTCATCTTGTTTATTACCCATGCTTTGCACATTAGTGTACAGACATTGAAGTCCATTAATCATTCCCCCGTGTCTCTTATTTAAGGATTTTTTCCTCCCACCACTAGGTCTGTGTGCTGTTTGCTCCATTTGGTCTATGACATTTGGATGATCATCTTCATCAATTGATAGACTCCTACCTTCAGGAGCACTGTCTCCCTCCCCCACGTTAGTCAGTTTAAAGCCCTTCTGATGAGGTTTCTGAGATTTTTGGCAAAAACATTCCTCCCAACCGTTGTGAGGTGCATCATTCTGCGTCGCCATTAGGGGCCTGATCCATTCGCGCGCCCCATCCTGCAGATGTCCCACAATGTAAGCCACCCTCTCCCCATCATCCGCAAACTCATTTTTCTGTAATTCCAAAGTGTACTGAATTTCCGTTCGGAATGCATTGTAGTCTTGGGGCTTTCAACCAAACTTGTGTACCAGCCCCGGGACCTTCCTCCCTATCGTGGTGGCTCTGACCTGAGCATCCTGAGCCCGTCTCTCCTCCAGCCGCGCAGACAGGGTAGCTACATGCGCCTCCAGGTCTCGGTTCCTCTCGACCAGACCTCGCACCATGGCTTCTTGCTCTGTCTCTCCGGCCGGCCGTTTGGCTCATCATGCTGCCTCTCCGGGGCTACGCACAAGCAATGTCAGGGACTGACGGATTGCTGTAATGGTTCTAGGGGTTGCTCATGCGTAAGCCGGTGCCAACACCTGGCTGGGTTGCCTGAGTGAACCTTTTCTGTCCAGACAGCCACTCACCCGTGGCTGTCTCAATCGCTGGCAGAATCCGTCAGTGGGCGTTTCTTAAACTTCTTCCAGCAAAGAAGCTCTTTGACACCTAGTCTCCTCCTACTCTCCCTGCGCGGAAGCCTTCTGCGCAAGGAGGGCGTAGGCAGCGGAGGACCCTTACCCTCCCTGCTGGTCCCCGGCAAGGAGTCATGGGACCGCCTCGCCGATTCCCCCATCTGCCCCCCTTCTCCACTGGTGCTACGCTGATTCTCTTCCCCAGAAGATGGGCTGCCTCACCCCATCCCGGGACGCTCTCTGGAATCCCTCTGGAGCTTGCTCTCTCCCTCTGGCACTGATGGCAGTTCCCCGACAGTACGCTACTGTATTTTAAGGAAGCAAGCCAGAAATTCAGAGAACGGGCCTCATATATCCCAGAGAGGATGGACAGAAACGCTTCACACTGCAGGTAGCAGCTCTGTCCTTTAAGGGTGGCTCACACCTATTTTGATCATCCCTCTCTCAAGAGGTAGGCAAAGATGGACTGTGCCCAGCAGAGAGAGACCCTTGCTGGCTACAGGACCAGCGTAGAAGAGTCTTCCATGGATGTTGGACACTTTTAGGAAAGGCAATCGTCAGAGCGCAGACCCGGCTCCTGTACCTTCTTCGCAGCTGTGCCCATGATGCCCTGGAGCTGCCTTCCGGTGCTTGCGCTTCACACGAGGGCTGCCATGCTCCTTCGTGGAGCCCGACTGGCTCTCCTGCTTGCTGACCTCGTGGGAGCTGTGATACTTCCGCCACTGTGGATACAGAAGAGACACACTGGCAGTGAGAAGAAGCAAGAGGTCTTTGCCAGATTTGTTCCACGTTATTTTTTCCATGTTTGTACCCCACCCCTCCCCCCTTCATGGATCACTGCCTTGCCATGGCGAAGGGGCTTGAATAACTCAGAGAAGCTATGAGCTATGCCATGCAGGGCCACCCAAGATGGACAGGTCATAGTGGAGAGTTTTGACCAAACGTGATCCACCTGGAGCAGGAACCGGCAAGCCACTCCAGTATCCCTGCCAAGAAAACTCCATGGACAAAGACAGCAGGCATATAAAAGTTATGACGCTGGAAGATGAGCCCCTCAGGTCAGAAGGCATCCAACATGCTACTGAGGAAGAGCGGAGGTGTAATGGCTTGGCTCTCCCACAGAAGCGAGAAACCAGCAGTAATTATCTCAGGTTTATTGCTCAAACACATAAATCACTCCGGAGCTCCTTCACTGCATGTCTGACTCCAAGTTAGCAGTTGCCAAGTCTAAACTCCTCCCCTTCCTCTTCTTCCAACAGTGGAAAAAACCCTTCCGCTTCCGTTCTTTTTCCCTCCTCTTACTGACCTTTTCCTGCCTTCGAGTCTTTGGGCTAGCTATTCCCGGCCTCTCTCCTTCTGTCTCTGAGCTAAGATTGGTGTTTAGAGCTTTTTTATCTTCTGCTTGCTCTCTGCTCTCTAAAGTTCTGCCAGTCGGCTGCCCCTCCTCCCTCTCACATTCCAGTCTGCATTCCAGTGTCCTTATCTCCCTCGGCTTGCTTAGATTCCCAGCCTCTGTCAGCCCCGGAACGAAGCTGACATCACCCCCTCCTCTAAGCCCCCCTTCCTCCTCCTCGGCTTCGCTGCCTGTCTCGGAGGGCTCTCTCTGCTCTGGTGCCCACCATGTGCCAGTCTCTTCAGCTTCTTCTTCATTAAGGTCGTCCTCTTCCTCCCACCCTCTGGGCTTGGGTTTGTGGGGGAACCTACGGTGGAACTGCCATTGCAGGTCTGGGGCATGTAAATCCTGGCTTCGTACCCAGGAGTTTTCTTCAGGTCCATAACCTTTCCATGACACAAAATACTGTAACTGTCTTCTACACAGTCTTGAGTCTAAAATCTGTCGGATCGCAAACTCCTCCTGATCCTCCACCATGACTGGAGGAGGAGGTGTCTGTTTAGGTTCCTGGCAGGGATGTGCAGGAACGTATGGTGACAGGAGAGCCCTGTGAAATACAGGGTGTATCTTCATCGAGGCAGGCAATCTCAATTTAAACGCTACGGGGTTTACCTGTTCTACCACTTCAAATGGTCCCAATCACCTTGCCTCTAACGTTTGCACCTCCCCTTTGTTGGTAAGTCCTTGGCCGACAACCACACCTTGTCCCCCACCTTGATCTCTTCTCCCTGCTGTCTACGTTCATCAGCATTCCTCTTATACACGTTTTTAGCTGCGTCCAGCTTTTCTCTCAGTAGTTCATGTAACACCTGCATCTCCCCTACGAACTGTTCTGCCACTGGCACCAACAAGGTGTCCTCTGGTTCTGGAAACGCCCTCGGATGTTGTCCATAGTTGGCCAGGAACGGTGTTTGTTGGGTAGACGCGTGTACCGCATTGTTGTACGCGAATTCTGCTAGTCCCAATTTATCCACCCAGTCCTCTTGCTGGTAGTTCACATAGCAACGCAAGTATTGCTGCAACATAGCATTGGTCCTCTCTGACTCTCCATTGGTTTGAGGGTGTCTCGCTGATGTCAGACACACTTCAACTTCCAAAAGCTGCATCAGCTTCCTCCAAAACTGTGAGGTAAATTGTGTTCCTCTATCCGAAATCACTCGCAACGGCAGCCCGTGCAGTTTGAACACGTGGTCTACAAACATCTGGGCCATTTCCTGTGCCAACAGCAGCTTTGGGCATGGCACGAAGTGCGCCATTTTTGTGAACAAGTCCACCACGACCCAGATGACTGTCTGCTTTCGAGAAGGCGGCAAGTCTGTGATAAAATCCATCGTGATCGCCTCCCAAGGTCCTTGAGGAGTCGGAAGCAGTTGCAGAAGTCCCACTGGTGCTGCTCTAGGTGTTTTGCTCGCTGGCAAGTGTCACATGCCCTGACATACTCCTGGGCCTCTTCTCTCATCCTGGGCCACCAAAACCGTCTCCTTAGTTGATCTACGGTCTTGTACTGCCCAAAGTGACCCGCCGTCGGGTTGTCGTGGCACTGCCGCATGACTCGTGCTCGCAAATCCCCTTCTGGCACGTAGAGCACCTCACCCTTAAACAAGAGGCCTTCCCTTTCAGTGAATCCTTCAGCGCTGTTCTCCTTGTTACGTATCGCTGCCAGTTTCTGCTGCGCAAATTCATCTCCTTGTGTTTGGCGCCTGAACTCCTCTACACTGACAATCGATGTTGCCGCTAGTTGCAACTGTTCTGGCTTCAGAATGTGTTTCAATTCTTGCTTCTGTTCTCCCCTCATGTATTCCGGTTTCCAGGACAAGGCGTCTGCCCTCTGGTTCAGGTGCCCCGGTACATATTGTATGCAGAAGTTGAAGCGGGCAAAGAACTGCGACACCTGATCTGTCTCTGGTTCAGTTGTCTCGCGGTCTGCCAATATTCCAAGTTCTTGTGATCGGTGTGCACCTCCACTTGGCGTTGTGCACCTTCTAGGAAATGCCTCCACGTCTCCAAGGCCTCTTTTATAGCCAGCAGCTCCCTTTCCCAAATGGTGTAGTTCTGTTCCTAAGTGTTAAGCTTCCGCGAGTGGAATGCACACGGCCGTAAGTCCCCGTGGCTGTCTTCCTGCAGCAGCACCGCTCCTACTGCCCTTTCATAAGCATCCGTCTCCACTACCATCGGTATGTACGGATCTGCGTGGTGCAGGTACTTCTCTGCGGTGAACATCTCCTTGAGCCTCTCAAACGCGCACCGCGCCTTCTCCGTCCAGACGAACGGCTTCTTGCCCCTCAAGCAGTCAGTGAGGGGTGTGATGAGCTGCGAGTAGTTAGGCATAAACTTCCTGTAGTAGTTAGCAAAGCCCAAGAACCTCTGCAAGTACTTCTTGGTCTTAGGCTTCTGCCACTCCAACACCGCCTTCACCTTCGCCAGATCCATACGCACCCCCTCAGGAGACACGCAATACCCCAAAAATTCCACCTCTGTCATGTGGAACTGGCACTTCTCCAACTTGGCGTAGAGTCTATGTGCCCTCAGCCGTTGCAACACCTCCCTTACATGTCGCACATGCTCTTCAGCACTTTCTGAGTATATCAAAAGATCATCAAGGTAAGATACCACGTTCCTGTCTAGCAAGTCTGCCAAAACATGATTGATGAAGGCCTGGAAGGTGGCTGTGCCCGATTGCAACCCAAACGGCATCACTAAGTACTCAAAGGTCCCATATCTTGTATTAAAGGTCGTCTTCCAATCGTCGCCTTCCCTTACCCGTATCAGGTTGTAGGCCCCCCTCAGGTCCAACTTGGTGAAAATTTTCGCTGATCTCAACCTCTCCAGCAGATCCCCAATACATGGCAAGTGGTATCGGCTGGGAATCATGAGCTTGTTGGTCCTCCTATAGTCCACAACGAGCCTTTTTCCGGGGTGTCCCTCTTGCTTATGAAGAAAGCTGGGGCTCCCCCTGGTGCCTTTGTTGGTAGGATAAAACCCCTTGCCAAATTCTTCTGCAAGAAGTCCCTCAGCTCGGCTAACTCCATCTCTGACATGGAATAGAGGCGACTGGTGGGTATCTGGGCCCCTGGCACCAAGTCTATTTTGCAGTCATAAGGGCGGTGTGGGGGTAACTGGTCTGCCTCCCTCTCACAGAACACGTCTCTGAAGGCCTTATACTGCAAGGGTATGGAACTCTCTTCTCCCGTGAGTTTCCCTCCTACCTCCGCCCCCTTCTCTCTCACCTCTCTAGGTACTTCACGCCTCAAGCAGTTCACTTGGCAAAAGGCTGACGCGAACGTTAAGGAGCATTGGCACCAGGCCACGACAGGATTGTGTTTTGTGAGCCACGTCATTCCTAGGACTATGGGGTGTGTCACTAACTTAGTGATATGGAACCTCATTGTCTCCTTGTGTCCCACCACCTCCACCCCTAACAGTTGTGTGGCTTGAACCACCTCCCCCCCTATTAAGGGTCAACCATCTATCGTCTGTACCTCAATTGGGGAGTCTTGTTGCTGTGTCCCAAGGTTGTGTTGCTTCGCAAAATCTGCATCTACAAAGTCTAGAGAAGCCCCCGAATCCACCAGTGCTTGCCCTTGCACCCTGCAACCATCTGGGAGTTGTAGCGTCATGGGCAGAGCTATCCCAGGAACGGCTGGTTCCATTTGAGGCCCCTCTACTAACTTGTCTCCCAGCCCCTAGCCTCTCTTAAGGGCTGGGATTGGCCGTTTCCCGACTGTTCTGCTTGGGGTTTGGGCTTTTCCTCCACCCTGGTCCCTGAAAGGGATCCCCCTGTCTTCCTATCAGGACACTGTTTAGCCAAATGCCCCTGCCTAGCACACACGAAGCAAGTGCGTGTCTCCTGACGCTGCCGACTCCCTTCCTTCCATGACTTCCTGGTTCTCTCCCCTTCCACCGATCCAATCTGCATCGGTTCAACAGCTTCTCCCTGACTAGGTGTACTGCCAACCCCCTGTTCTGGAAGCTTGGGAGTGTAGGCCCTTACCCCCAAGGGCCCCCCTGCCCCCCTCTTCTCTAGCTTCCTCTGCTGTTGGCATAGCCCTAGCTGTAAGGACGCTTGAACTATCTCTTCCAATGACTGCATGGGTTGCATCTTCGCCATCTCATCCAGGATCGAAGGACTCAGCCCTGCACGATACGTGGCTGCACGATACATGGCCTGTGTTCTGTCCCCAGCCCACCTTGTGCGCTAGTGAATTGAAGGTAGTCCAGTAAGAAGCCACAGAGTCACCCCCTTGTCGCAAGTTCAGTAGCTGCTGCTCTGCAGTGGCGTGCTCTAGTGGGCTCTTGAACATGGCATCCATCAGTCTCCAGAACTCCTGCAGGTTCCCTAGAGCACTGTGTTGGGTCTCCATAAGGGTGATAGCCCAGTCCTTCGCTCCCCCCCCAGCCAACTGATCAGACATGCAACACGCTGCTTATCTGAGCTGAATTCAGCTGATCTCAAGTCCAAAATGTATCTGGCTTCCGTTCTAAAGGCTGCATAACTTTCTGTATCTCCATTGTATTTAGCTGGGATCAGTCCAGGCCCCCTGCTGGCTCTGAGGTTCCTTTTCTGTTCTGAAGTCAACCTTTGTTCTGCAGTGCTCCTGCCAAAATGTCTAATTGGCTTTTGAGCTGCCACGTGTAGCTCCTTAATTCTGTTATGGGGTCAGTGGGCTCTCCTGCCCCCTCAGCTGCACTTCCTACATCTGGTACTTGCCCATCCAACATGGTCTTTGATGTCCTCCGGTGTGAGAGATTAAGATGAGACTCAGCAATCTGTAATGGCTTGGCTCTCCCACAGAAGCGAGACACCGGCAGTAATTATCTCAAACACATAAATCACATTGCTCAAACACATAAATCACTCCGGAGCTCCTTCACTCCGTGTCTGACTCCAAGTTAGCAGTTGCCGAGTCTGAACTCCGCCCCTTCCTCTTCCAACAGTGGAAAAAACCCTTGCGCTTCCGTTCTTTTCCCCTCCTCTCACTGACCTTTTCCCGCCTTCGAGTCTTCGAGCCAGTGTGGTGTAGTGGTTAAGAGTGGTAGTCTCGTAATCTGGGGAACTGGGTTTGCGTCTCCGCTCCTCCACATGCAGCTGCTGGGTGACCTTGGGCCAGTCACACTTCTTTGAAGTCTCTCAGCCCCACTCACCTCACAGAGTGTTTGTTGTGGGGGAGGAAGGGAAAGGAGAATGTTAGCCGCTTTGAGACTCCTTAAAGGGAGTGAAAGGCGGGATATCAAATCCAAACTACTACTACTACTACTACTACTCCTCTTCTTCTTCTTCTTCTTCTTCTTCTTCTTCTTCTTCTTCTTCTTTGGACTAGCTATTCCCGGCCTCTCTCCTTCTGTCTCTGAGCTAAGATTGGTGTTTAGAGCTTTTTTATCTTCTGCTTGCTCTCTGCTCTCTGAAGTTCTGCCACTCGGCTGCCCCTCCTCCCTCTCACATTCCAGTCTGCATTCCAGTGTCCTTATCTCCCTCGGCTTCCTTAGATTCCCAGCCTCTGTCAGCTCCGGAACGAAGCTGACAGCAGGACAAGTACAAGTAGATTCAGAGCTGATGAAGCGGCTGGGCCAAAGCCGAAAGGACGCTCAGTTGCGGATATGCCTGGAAGCGAAAGGAAAGTCCAATGCTGTAAAGAAAAATATTGCATAGGAACCTGGAATGTAAGAACCATGAACCTGGGTAAGTTGGATGTAGTAAAAAATGAGATGGCAAGAATAAATATTGACATCCTGGGCATCAGTGAACTAAAATGGACGGGAATGGGCGAATTCAGTTCGGATGACCATCATATCTACTATTGTGGGCAAGAATCCCGTAAAAGAAATGGAGTGGCCCTCATAGTCAACAAAAGAGTGGCGAGAGCTGTACTGGGATGCAATTTCAAAAATGATAGGATGATTTTGATACGAATCCAAGGCAGACCTTTTAACATCACAGTAATCCATGTTTATGCACCAGCTACTGGTGCTGAAGAAACTGAAATTGACCAATTCTATGAAGACTTACAACACCTTATAGAAGTGACACCAAAGAAGGATGTTCTTCTCATCATAGGGGGTTGGAATGCTAAAGTAAGGAATGAAGAGATAAAAGGAACAACTGGCAAGTTTGGCCTTGGAGTTCAAAACGAAGCAGGGCAAAGGCTAATAGAGTTCTGTCAAGAGAACAAGCTGGTCATCACAAACACGCTTTCCCATCAACACAAGAGACGACTCTACACATGGACATCACCAGATGGGCACCATCGAAATCAGATTGATTATATTCTTTGCAGCCCAAGATGGAGAAGCACTATACAGTCAGCAAAAACAAGACCTGGAGCTGACTGTGGCTCAGATCATCAGCTTCTTACAGCAAAATTCAGGCTTAAACTGAAGAAAGTAGGAAAAACCACTGGGCAGGTAAAATACAATCTAAATCAAATCCCTTACGAATACACAGTGGAAGTGAGGAACAGGTTTAAGGATTTAGATTTGGTGGGCAGAGTGCCTGAAGAACTATGGATGGAGGCTCGTAACATTATACAGGAGGCAGCAACGAAAACCATCCCAATGAAAAGGAAATGCAAGAAAGCAAAGTGGCTGTCCAACGAGGCCTTACAAACAGCAGGGGGGAGAAGGCAAGCAAAATGCGAGGGAGATAGTGAAAGATACAGGAAACTGAATGCAGATTTCCAAAAAATAGCAGGGAGAGACAAGAAGGCCTTCTTAATGAGCAATACAAAGAAATAGAGGAAAACAACAGAATGGGAAGAACCAGAGATCTGTTCAAGAAAATTGGAGATATGAAAGGAACATTTCGTACAAAGATTACCATAATAAAGGACAAAAGTGGTAAGGACCTAACAGAAGCAAAAGACATCAAGAAGAGGTGGCAAGGATACACAGAGGAATTATACCAGAAAGATATGGATGTCTCGCACACCCCAGGTAGTGTGGTTGCTGACCTTGAGCCAGGCAGTGAGAGATTTAACTTTCTTGGGCTCCATGATCACTGCAGATGGTGACAGCTGTCACGAAATTAAAAGACGCCTGCTTCTTGGGAGAAAAACAATGACAAACCTAGACAGCATCTTAAAAAGCAGAGACATCACCTTGCCAACAAAGGTCCGTATAGTTAAACCTATGATTTTCCCAGTAGTGATGTATGGAAGTGAGAGCTGGACCATAAAGAAGGCTGATCGCCGAATAATTGATGCTTTTGAATTATGGTGCTGGAGGAGACTCTTGAGAGTCCCATGGACTGCAAGAAGATCAAACCTATCCATTCTTAAGGAAATCAGCCCTGAGTGCTCACTGGAAGGACAGATCCTGAAGCTGAGGCTCCAATACTTTGGCCACCTCATGAGACGAGAAGACTCCCTGGAAAAGACTGTGATGTTGGGAAAGATGGAAGGCACAAGGAGAAGGGGACGACAGAGGACGAGATGGTTGGACAGTGTTGTCAAAGCTACCAGCATGAGTTTGACCAAACTGCGGGAGGCAGTGGAAGACAGGAGTGCCTGGCATGCTCTGGTCCATGGGGGTCACGAAAAGTCGGACACGACTAAACGACTAAATAACAACAACAACAACAACAACAACAACAACATCCCGCACCTCCAGCACTCCCATGTCCCCAGGGCTGTTTGCAATAGAAATGAAACTTAATAAAACTCTGGAACCAAAATGCTAAGAAGATCCAGCAGATTTTTAAAAAGCACAGCAGTGTCATCACTACCCCAATCTGCTTAACAGGTAAAAAAATAAATAACTAAAATTAAAACAACCTGGGAAAATGGAAAAGGACTTAGCTGGTGCTGAAATGACATCAAATCAGGTGCCACCTGGGGGGAAGTGTGTTTATATATATATATATATGAAGATGACGAGTGAGACCTCGTCGAAACGTCGCCTAGACACCCCAACTTTTACACGGGAAGACACCCGAGGACACCAAAACCTGCATTCCTGTACCCGTGAAAATCTACGAAAGCAAATATATATATATATATATATATATATATATGGGACTCAGGTGGCGCTGTGGGTAAAACCTCAGTGCCTAGGATTTGCTGATCGTAAGATCGGCGGTTCGAATCCCCGCGGCGGGGTGAGCTCCCGTCGTTCGGTCCCAGCTCCTGCCCACCTAGCAGTTCGAAAGCACCCTTAAGTGCAAGTAGATAAATAGGTACCGCTTTATAGCGGGAAGGTAAACGGCGTTTCTGTGTGCGGCGCTGGTGCAGCTTCGTCACGCTGGCCACGTGACCCGGAAGTGTCTTCGGACAGCGCTGGCTCCCGGCCTCTTAAGCGAGATAAGCGTGCAACCCTAGAGTCGGACATGACTGGCCCGTACGGGCAGGGGTACCTTTACCTTTACTATATATATATATGTTTGTGTGTGTATGTATGTGTATATATATGTGTGTGTGTGTGTATATATATGTGTGTGTGTATATGTATGTGTACACACACACAAACACACAGGGGAATACCTGAAAAGGTCTCTCACTGCCCTTATTGCCACTCACTTAGCCTTTGAAGGGCAGGTCACCCTCAGAAAGGCTACAGAAGTGAACTTCAGTCACAGTGGTATGGAGGAAGACAGTCTAAGAGATAATCTGGGTTCCAAGCCATGCAGGAGCTTTAAAATGATCAGCACGGGCCACTTTGAACTGAACTCTGAAAGGAATCAGAAGCCAGGGCTTCTTAATGGCTGTGTCTCAATGAAGCAGCTGCTGGCAACAGGGAACGCACTTGGGGCAATTAAAACAGACCTGCCCTAAGCCATATGACACAACCAAGTGCCTCTGAGCCTCTTCTGATGTCACATGCTCCATCTAGCTGCACAAAACAACCTCTGATGCAAGTAAAGTCTAACACAGGGGAAAGCCCAAGGCATTCTGGTAAGGCTGAAACCACCAGACAAAACCAGAAATGCTTCCAAGACCACATCTACATAGAGAACAACAACTACCAGACTTTTAGAAGACATCTGAAGGCAGCCCTGTTTAGGGATGTTTTTAATGTTTGATGTATCATAGTATTTTAATATTCTTTTGGAAGCCGCCCAGAGTGGCTGGGGAGGCCCAGCCAGATGGGCGGGGTATAAATAATAAATTATTATTATTATTATTATCTGGGATTCACACATCAGCTTCACCTCCAACACAGAGATTCAACCTGGCTACATTTTTTAAAAGTATAGAGGACAAACTACATTTTAAAATGTAATATCAGAGGCATCTCGTCATGTAATTATTTTCCCTGGATCCGTTCTGTCTTTTAGGTAAGATACAGTGAAAATAAGAAACTGAATAAAAAATAACCAACCAGGACATTCGTGTAAACAATGGACACTGATCCTAATAGTGCTCTCATGCAACAAACAAGCACTTCTCATGAAGGAGAGTCACAAGATAATTTAAAACAAAATAAAAAAATTCCTTCCAGTAGCACCTTAAAGTCCAACTAAGTTAGTTCTTGGTATGAGCTTTCGTGTGCATGCATCTGTGTATCTGAAGAAGTGTGCATGCACACGAAAGCTCATACCAAGAACTAACTTAGTTGGTCTTTAAGGTGCTACTGGAAGGAATTTTTTTATTTTGTTTTGACTATGGCAGACCAACACGGCTACCTATCTGTAACTAAAATAATTTAAGATGCACAGTGGTATCACATGAAATTCCTGGTTCTGTCTGCTGTCCAGGCAAGATTCTCTCCTTCCTGTAGTATTGGAAGCAGCTCTGCAGGAACTCCATCAGCACTACAGGAGCTTACTTCCAACATCTTTCAATCCTAGTTCATCTTTTTCCTTGTCCTCAGCAAGAAACTAGTCCTCCCGGAGGACTCCCTAACCCTCAGCCCAATCTCACCCATGCCACCCCTCAGATGCTGCTCCAGGAAACACTGGGTGTGAGCCCTGTTTTCACATCAGGGCAAGTCACTCACCTTGCGGGTGTGCAGGTTCTGGCTGTCCAATTTGCAGGGAGCCTGAGATTTCTCACTGCCCCTGCACTTCTGCCTCTTGTGGGTCAGACGATCTGGCCCGTCATGCTGCCGCTTGGACTTGCAGGGGAAGCCCTCCTCTAGTTCAGTGTGGGCCACCCCCTTGAGCTTGGCTTTTGGAGGGCTTCTCGAGGCAGCCCCAGCATGCAGACAAGCGGCAGAGGTGATCAGCACCTCTGGCTCCACTCGTTCCTTCTTCACGCAGCTGAGATCAACCTGGTGCACACTGCGGAGAGGGACTTCTGCCGCCAGCTGATCCCGAGGTGCGTTGCTGCAGTTCCAGTCCTTGCGCTTGCTCCCTGGGAGAGGCGTCTCAGAGGTCGTCCGCACACTTGGCTGGCTAGCTAAGGAAAGGCCGTGAGATAGGTAGGCAGCCAAGACCTGGTTTTTAGGCTTGGCGTCCCCGGGGCACTTGTGGCTACAGCCCTCTGGGGGAGCTTTGGGCTGCGGGGTGGCCTCTGCTGCTGAGTCAGCCTCGAGTCTGTCAGAGTCGTATTTTGGAATGAGACCCTTGGAACCCCTTGTGTCTGGGAGACTGGTCTGAAGAGCTGGTGAGATGCACAAAGGGCTGGCATTGTTCAGCAAGGCTGCCTTACAACCCTTGCCCTGAGAGGGAGCTTCAGGGGCTTTCTGGACCACTGCGGAGGACTCTATCAGCTGCACACCAGGGAACATGGCCAGCTCACCTGCACCAACTGGCTTGCAGGGGGCAACTTGATTCGGGCACAGCTGCCCGGCTGCCGAGATGCCGATGGAAAGCAGAGGGCCCTGATGGTAAGGCGACCACCCCAAGGGAAGCAGCTGGGGGCTGGCAGGCTTCCCGTTGACTGAGCACCGAGGGTAAGTGCTTCCCTGGCTGGGGCTCCAAATGGCAAGCTCCTTTGAAGGGTGCAACTGGGCCCCTGGGACACCCCAGGCACGAAGGAGCTGCCTTGCGGGGTCAGGCGGCCCTCTCCACCACTCTTCTTCCCGGGAGGCAGCCCGCCACTGCGAGGCTCTCCCTGGTCAACAATGGAAATGAGCTCCTGCTTGGTGAGATGGCAGGAGTCCCTGCCAATGCCGGTGCCAGAATCCTTCCCCAGCAGCACGGAAGCTGGGACTGGGTTGGCCACCCCAACGTAGGTGCCTGGGATGGTGCTGATGAGGGTGGTCGAGTTCTTCACCCAGGAGCCCTGCTCCCCATTGCGGAGGAACTCCAGGAAGATGACGAAGGGCGACGTGGTGCCTGGGCCGCCAATGGCCTGAGCTACCCACTGAGGCTTGGAGAAGACTGTGGTGAGCAGTGCTTTGCCACTGGTGTGCACCGGGGTCAACACAGGCATCGGGGCCATCTTTCGCTCGCTCGGAGGAGGCAGCTTCTGGTGGTTTGACTTGGCGGAAAGGTCAAGAAGAAGAAGAAGAGTTTGGATTTGATATCCCGTCTTTCACTCCCTTTAAGGAGTCTCAAAGCGGCTAACATTCTCCTTTCCCTTCCTCCCCCACAACAAACACTCTGTGAGGTGAGTGAGGCTGAGAGACTTCAAAGAAGTGTGACTGGCCCAAGGTCACCCAGCAGCTGCATGTGGAGGAGCGGAGACGCGAACCCGGTTCCCCAGATTACGAGACTACCGCTCTTAACCACTACACCACACTGGCTCTCAAGGGGCATCTCGCTGCATTCTGGGGAGACCATCTCACGCTCCAGCTGTGGGGGGGATTTCAGTGGGGAGATGGAGGCCAGGATGCCCAAGGGAAGCTGTTCTGGGCCTGCCGGGCCCCTGGCAAGCACGCTGGTGGTGACTGACAGCGGCACAGTGCTGGCACCTGCCGCTGCCAAGGCAGGCGTGCTAGGAAAGAGGTCCGAGCCATCGACAGCAGAGGAGGGTCCAGTGACTGCAAGGGTGCTGCTCTCCCCTGACGGGGCAGGGCAGTTCAGCTGGCTTGTCTCCACAGGGGCCACTTTGGGATCTGCGGCCAAAGGCCTAGCCACGGAGAAGGCATATGGGTAAGAGCAGAGCTCAGAGGGGGAGAGAAGACTAGGCAGGCAGGGGTCTTGTGGGAAGGAGGGCATGACAGGCAGGGCAAGGGCAGAAGGGACCCTGAGCAGGCTCGGAAGAGGTGGGAGGTAAACCAGGGGCTGGCTGGGGGTGAGGACTGCTCCGGGTGGGAAGGAGAGGGCCATTTTTTGCATAGCAAGGGCCTGAGAAGTGGAGAAACAGGTGCTTTTCAAGGTGAAGGTGGCTGGGGCAGAGGTCAAAGTGCTGCAGCTGTTGGTGGCCATGGTGGCGGCAGCCTTTGTGGCAGCTGTAAGGGTTGTGCCAGCAGCTGCAGTGCTCTTCTCCTTCCCTGGATGCTCGCTCTCCAGAGCCTTTGGGAAAGCAGGGGAGACCTCTGCCGCCTCCTTAGCAGACAGCCGTGCACCATCCGGGCTGCCACTGCTTTCTGACCTTGTGAGTCCACCCTCCCTAACTTTGCCTGGGTTGGCATCGCTGCCCTTCAAGGCCTTCTCAGCACAGTCTGGCTCGCAGGGCTGCTCCTTAAGTGTAGGTTCGAGTTCCTCTTCCATGGTGCCCTCTGCCTCAAACCCTTGGGCACTGCCGCCGCTACTCGAGACTGCCATGTGCTCCACCTGCAGCAATGAGGGAAGGCAATTGCATTAATAACATTATTGTATAAGCACAATGCTGGTGTTTCACATGCAAATTATATCAGGAATCCTAAAACAGGTTAGAAATCAGTTTTATTGTCTCCACGTTGCTAGGGAGCCAAGGCAGAGTGACTTGCCTAAGGCTACCTAGAATCAACAAGGGTGATCCACACCTCCACCTGGTACGCCGGGTGAGACCCTACCTACCTTCAGACTGTCTCATCAAAGTAGTGTGTGCCCTGGTTATCTCCCGCTTGGACTACTGCAATGCGCTCTACATGGGGCTACCTTTGAAGGTGACTCAGAAACTACAACTAATCCAGAATGCAGCAGCTAGACTGGTGGTTGGGAGTAGCTGCCGGGACCCTATAACACCAATCCTAAAGGATCTTCAGTGGCTCCCAGTGCGTTTCCCAGTACAATTCAAAGTATTGGTGTTGACTTTAAAGCCCTAAATGGCCTTGGTTCAATATACCTGAAGGAGCGTCTCCTCCCTCATCATTCAGCCTGGACACTGAGGTCCTCCTCTGAGGGTCTTCTGGTGGTTCCCTCACTGCGAGAAGCAAAGTTACAGGGAACCAGGCAAAGGGCCTTCTCTGTAGTTGGGGCCGCCCTGTGGAATGCCCTCTCATCAGATGTAAACCGAAAGTAACTTCACACACAAAGAACATTCCCCGTATGTGAACAAAACACACCTCCCAGTGGGCAGGACGACACATAGAACTATTAACCCTGTAAGCTCTGATTCTCCTCACACTCCCTCTCATTCTGTACACTGGGGGAACTGAAAGTACAACCACTTACCCCAAACACAACCCTTCACAGAACTCCCCATGACGCTGGAAGCTCAAAGGTTTAGTAAACCCATCTGCCAGATTCTCCTGACTTGGACAGTACTTCAGCTTCACCAAGCCTGTCTGGACACTCTGACACACATTCTGGAAACGTATGTCCAAATGTTTGGTTCTGGACTTAAACTGTCCAGACTCTGCCAGCTTCAAACAGCATTGATTGTTCTCCCAAACAGTGATGGGCAGGCAACAATCCCCACAGATCTCTTAGACCAAACACCGGTAAAATTCTAGTTCCCTACAGAGTTCTGACGGCACACTGAACTCAGCTTCAGTAGAGGAAAGTGCAATAAGACTTTGCTTTTAGGACTTCCACCCAACTAGAGATTCCCCAAACTTCACTACCATCCCAGACACCGATTTCCTGTCTCCAAGACTTGCCCAATCGCTGTCAGTCCAGAACGTGAGCTGTGCTTCACCCTCAGCTGACAGTTTGAGACAGAAATCTTTGGTATTTTGCAGGTAACGCAGCACCCACTTGATACCATTCCAGGCACTCACACTTGGCTTTGTAGCCTCCCTGCTGAGCAGATTGGTAGCAAATGCTATGTCTGGTCTGCTCCACTGGGAGAGATAAAGCAAACTACCCAGAGCTGACTGAAAGATCTCAGCGTTTTCAAACTCAGCACATTCCCCAAGCGGACTGTCTTTCACGTAGCTTGTCTCCATGGGTGTTCTGACCCCTGCAGATTCAGACATCCTGAACTTCTCAAGCAACTTCTCAATCTTGCCTTTGTGACTGAACAAAAAGCTTCCATCCTCAGACCTATCTATCTGGACACCTAGGTAAACCTTCACTGGATCAAGGTTTTTGAGCTTAAACCTTGCACCTGTTTCCCTGTCTGTGCCACATGGACGATGTCATCCAGAAACACCAAGACCAGCTCCTGTGTCTCTCCTGACCCTTTCAGGTACAGGCAGCTGTCTGCCAGACTTCTCTGGCAACCCATGCTCTGCAGAGCATCATTCAGACACATGTTCCAATTACTGGCCGATTGTTTCAAGCCATAAAGTTGTGTAACTTCCACACTACATCTGGCTCATTGTCCTCAAACCCTGGAGGAGGTAGCATGTACAGATCCTCCTTCAGGTCTGAGTTCAAATCAGCAACATCCACATCAAAGTGATCCACATGACGACCTCTTTGTGCAGCTACTGTTAAAAGCATGCACAGTTTCACTCCGGGAAGTAGGAGCATACACTTCAGTGTAATGCAGCCCCTTCTGCTGTGTGAACCCTCTGGCTACTAGCCTAGCCTTGTACTGTGGTTCTCCAGTCGCTGTGGGTTTAATCCTGTAAACCCAGTGACAGCTCACGGCCTGCTTGCCTGCTGGCAGCTTCGTGGTGGAGAACACACCTAAAGACCTCATTGAGTTCAACTCCTTTCCCATTGCCTCTTGCCATTTCCTGGCTTCTGCTTCAGGCAACTGTTGAACTTCCTCAAAACTCTCTGGTTCGCACTGCACCAAACCAACCCACACACTAATGACCTCAAACCTCTCGGGTGACTTACCTTTAGTAGTGTGTGTGGAACGCCTTAGCACTACTTCAGATGCCTCCTCTGACCCACTGGGGCCAGCTAGTGTAGTGCGTCCTTGTCATCAGAAGACTCCACCTCAGACTTACCGCGTCTTCTGAACTTCTGCACTGCACTGGTGGGAGATGAAGGTGCACTCTGAGGTTCTTTTTTAATAGCCTGTGGAGATGCCCTTCCCTGTTCCTGCTCCTGGTCAGGGACCAGATCCTCAGCAGCAGGTTCAGTATCTACCTCTCCCTCCTCAGCAGAGTCAAACAGACTCTCTGAGAGAATGTCAGGATTCCCATGGATGCGTGTCCACCAACTCTGCTCACAGAACTCAGCACTCCTGCTGACTAGAACCCTTGACTGATTGCCTTCTGGATAGGCAAATCTCCACCCCTTAGTCCCTGGTTCATACCCACAAAAGATCATTTTCCAAGACCTTGGGCCACCCTTCCTGCGTTGGGCCTTTGGCACAAGAACCCAAGCCTTGCACCCAAACAAATGGAAAAAATGCACCTTGGGCTTCTTACTGTGCAGCAGGAAATAGGGCATGTTCCCTACAACAGAACTGTATGAGCGGTTCAGCGTGAAGCTTGCAGCTTTCCACGCTTCCCCCCAAAAGCGCTGTGGCAACCCTGCGTCAAACAGCATGGCTTCTGCCACTTCCTGCAGTGTTCTGTTCCGACGTTCTGCAACCCCATTCTCCTGTGGAGAATTTGCGACTGTCAACCTGTGGTGTATCCCTTTCTGGCGAAAGAAACCCTGCAAAGCAGAACCAGTGAATTCCCCACCGCGATCTGATTGAAAACTACACACCCTCAGGGAGAATTGTAGTTCCACTGCAGTGATCCACTCTTTTACCATGTTGGCAGTTTCACTCTTGTCCTTAAGACAACCAACCATTTCGGGGAAAATCATCAATCAGAGTGAGAGCAAACCTAGCTCCGCCCAGACTTGCAACTGGCATAGGGCACATAAATCTGCATGGACCAGCTCAAAAGGTTTTGTGGTTACCCTGTCAGAGGTAGGAATAAGTGCACGTTTTAACCTTAGCTTTCTTGCAAGCTCTTCAACCCAGGAACTTATCACATGCCTTTATTTTGCATCCCTCAGTGCATTCTGGCAGCTTCTTGACATACCCCCAATTGCTGTGCGACATTCTCCTGTGCCACAAATGCTGACACATATCGTGAGTGGGAATGTTAGCACACTGGGCTTGTGCTGTCTCAGTGTCACCCTTACGTGCTTGAGGTGTTTCCAGAACAAAGAGCCTTGTTCTGACATTCAACACTAACCAGGTGCTTCCCACCCCTGGAAATAGAACAGACATCATTTTCAAATCTAACCTTATAGCCATCTGTAACAAGAGAAGAAACAGACAGCAGACAACATTGCATTCCTGGCACAACATAGGCTTCCAGTTCCGCCTGTAAAAAAGGAACAAAGGTATTTCCAACAGTCATTAGCTGACTCTGCGACCCATCTGCAAGTGTGACTGCTTTTCCAGTCGAAACAGCTCTGCAGTTCCACATTCGGCCACCAGAGAGCAGCAGATGATGACTGGCACCACTGTCGATGATCCAGCGCAGCATGCTGACCTCACTGGAGCTGTCTATCACCATCACCATAGATGCAGCAAGATGATGCGAAGTGCTGTCTCTCTCACTTCCTCTGTCACGTCCTCTCCTCGCGTTCCCACACTGGGCTCCCCCTCTTATCTGGTTGCCATGGGAAACGGCCTTGGAGGCATCCTGTGCAGATTCCTTTGCTCTCCTTGGACACTCTCGATGCAGGTGTCGATCAGAGCCGCAAACAAAGCAATGACACGTTGAAAAAGCTTTGACTGTGTTTTCTGCCTTTACTGCTCCCTCACTCCTGGCGGCAGCTCTCCTTGAGGCTGTCCTGCTTCTGGGGATGTGGCCTTTGGCTCCCGCTGTGGTTCCATGATGAACCCTCTCCAGTTCCTGCCAAACAGCCTGGGCGTTTCCAAGACCCTCAACAACTGGCAACTGTGAGCCATCCAGACTGAGCACTATAGATCCCAGGGCTCTCTGGTCCCTCCTCTGTGAGGCATTTGCCGCTGCAACTGCTGCTGCTCCAGCTCCGTCTCCAGCCTGAACCGGAGCTGCCTCCACAGACCTTTGGCTGTAAGCCAGGCTTTCTGGGACCATTCCTCCCAGTTATGTCCATTGAGTCTCTCAAAAGGGACTGTGCAGACTCTTGGCCTTCCGCCATCTTCTCCCCCAGGGCTTAGCCTACTCATGTTCCAGTAGCTCCTGGCACCCAATTCTGAAGATGAGGCCTTCACCAGTGAGCTCCACTGCCTCAAGCCTTAGGCAGGATCTCCAGCTGGACCTCCTGCTCCCCCACACACAGGCACGACGTGGCTGAATCCATAACCTGTTGTGTTATGCAGGCAACTGCCACAACCTGTGATGATTTCTGGATGTCCTGTACGCTTCCTTGTGCTTCTGGACTTTCCCCAGCTTCGAACAGAGTATCGCAAACAGTGGAGTGTGCTTGTGCGGGTGCAAAAATAACAGTCCATACGCAGGCTTCTTTCTAATCTAAAGAAGCTTTAATGTACAGCATAGCAAATAAATCATCCAGGAGAAAGAGCAGGCATCCTCCCTTTTGTCAGCGAAAACCGAAAGGAACTTCACACACAAAGAACATTCCCCATATGTGAACAAAACACACCTCCCAGTGGGCAGGACGACACATAGAGCTATTAACCCTGTAAGCTCTGATTCTCCTCACAATATCTGATCACTTGGGGATAGAATGCCTCAGCACGCGGAGGTTCCATTTAGCTATCCTGGCTTAAGAAACAGGAATATCCTTTTGTACCAGATTCAGATGACTGGCCCATCTAGCCCAATACTGTCTTCTTTGACTGGCAGCAGCTTCCCAGGGTCTCAGGCCTTCCTAGAACCTGCAACCTGATCCTCTGGAGTTGACGTGGAATGAACCTGGGTCTATACACATGCAAAGCAGTTTCTCTACCTATTGGTCAGGGGGTAAACAGCCATTAACAAATCTCTGCTTCTCCTCCATGAATGTGCATAACACCCTTTATATAAAAAAGTCACCCAAGTCCATGGCCATCAGTCCACCCTGTGGCAGCCCATTCCATTTGAGCTGGCCAGATAATTAGCCACCTAGGCCCTCTGTATCTCAGCAAGTGTCAAATCCTCCTCCCACTAATACCAGCTGCCCTTACCTTAGAAAAGTACAGCCACTAATACCAGCTGCCCTTACCTTAGAAAAGCTGCTGCCAGTGCAGGAGTCAGGGGAGCCCAGATGCTGGGAGTTGCTGGTGTTGGATTCTTCATCAGAAAGTGGGGCTCTCCTGTTGCAGAAAGAAGAGAAAGAACAGTGAAGCTGAGAAACAATCTCCCAAGCCTGCAAGACCCAAAACACCCCCACCCCACTTTTGGGGGTATCTCTTGTTAGCAGATGCACGTAGGCAGGGGGCTTCGTCAGCTAGATGCAGTTCATGAGTCATACACAGCTCACGCTTGTCCTAAAGGATGTGCAGGCAAGGCAAGGTTGGCTTCCCAACCTTCAGCAGTGGGCCTGTGTAACTTAAGAGAAATTCAGAATCACTGAATGCTTCAGTCTTGGTCGCCAGGTGTTGCTGAACTAAAACTCCCATCATGCAGAACCAGTTTAGCCAAGAGTCAGGGATGATGGGAGCCGTAACTCCAGGGAAGCCAAGGTTGAAGAACACTAACAAAGCCATAACAAGGGACAAACACCAGCTCCCTCCCAAGACCTTTTTCTACCTGTTTGCCTTGATTCGTGTGGCACCCACTCCTAAATCTATGCTGTTTTGGGTCCAGGGCTGCAGCTTCCCAAACTTTACCACCAAGGACGATGGAAGTAAACTTGTGAAGTAGCAGGTGAGATTGTAGCCAAAGTTAGTGTGGGGGGAAAGAAGAGTCCAAGAATCTTGATGATGAAAGAAGAGATCCCTTCCATCCACCTTCCCCCCTGAGATCCCTCACCTCAAGCTTCCCAGACTTTCCACAAATTCTCTCATATCTCAACCATGGAGAAAACCAGCATCAAATACCCCACATTACCCACTTGGCCTGACCTCAATCCCCTACTCTACTTAAGAGTGCTGAGTGTAAAGCCTGGCCATGCTTTTAGAAAGTAATCTTTCTTTCCCTCCACCCCAACATTTTTTGGGTAGGTAGAGCAGCACTATCTCTTCAAAAACATGTGGTTAGTGGTGGTGCTGTCAGCTAATTACAGGCTGCATATATACTATAAATTTAAAGCACATGACTTTCTTCTAAGAATCCTGGGAGCTGTAGTCTACACCTCACAAAGCTGCAATTCTTAGCTACTAAAAACAACCTACAGTTCCCAGGATCCTTTGGGGGAAATCGTATGCTTCAAATGAGCTTTAGATTTATGATTTATGATCTTGAAACACTGGTCTTGCTGGGGGCAGCAGGGAACTTTTGCTAGTTATTATGTCCATTACATCACTTCAAAAATGTGGAAAGCCAGTCCTGCTGCATTTGGGACCCCTCCTGCTCCTTTTGCTAAGGAGTGGGGCTCTGGACATGCATCTCCAAACCCTGCCCTGATAGCACCACTGCATACTAGAGACTCAGAGAGGTGCCTGTGATCATGTAGGAGTGATTTGTCCCACTTTGCCTCTGCTGGTGATGCATACGGCTACAGGTGAAATGTCATACATCTTGCAAAAATTAAAAGGATCCAGCAAAGCTTCTCCATTCAAACCTGATACATTGAAAGTTTCTGATTTTAGCTTAAAAACTACCATCCTAATATAGATCTCGCAATATTGAGTACTACTTGGCCAAATTCATACTTTAAATTAATTATGATAATGATAATAATAACAACATATTATTATTCAATGTACCACTTAATGACAAAAAAGGCTCGATACCATGTGATGCAGTGGTTAGAGCAGACTAGGAAAGGAGAAACCCAGGTTCAAACCCCCACTCAGCCATGAGGCTCCCTGGGTGCCTTTGGGCGGATCACTCTCTTTCAAAGTAGCCTACCTCACAGGGTTGTTGTGGGAATAAACAACGGGGGAGAGAAGAACCACAAGTTACTTGGAGGAAAGGATAAAACTTTCATTATTATTAAACAGCAAAGCCACACACTTCCAGCAAAAAAGAGAGAGTTAAAATAATTTTTTTTTTTAAAAAAAATAATTTTTATTAATTTTACAACATAAACAAAAAACAAACAAACATAACACGACTTCCCCATACCTCCCCTTCACTGCATTCTTGTTTTAAAATTTTTTTAGCAATCCTTCATCCATTTTTATATTTAATTCTCTTTAAAATTTTCTTAAGATTAAGTTTTTACAGCTGTAATTCTTTATATCCAATCCCTTGACATCTTAACATTCCGAAATTTTACAAATTTTTACAAATTTTACAACAATTTTTAAGATAGATTTTGAATTTTTTCCAGTCTTCTTCCACTGTCTCTCTCCTCTGGTCACGAATTCTGCCGGTCATCTCTGCCAGTCCCATAAATTCAGTCACCTTGGTCTGCCATTCTTCCAGAGTAGGTAGTTCTTTAGTCTTCCAATACTTTGCCAAAAGAATTCTTGCTGCTGTTGTTGCGTACATAAAAAATGTTCTATCTTTCTTTGGAACCATTTGGCCTACCATGCCCAAGAGAAAAGCCTCCGGTTTCTTTACAAATGTCCACTTAAGGATTTTCTTAATTTCATTATAGATCATTTCCCAGTAGGCCTTAATCTTCGGGCAGGTCCACCAAAGATGATAAAAAGTTCCTTCGCATTCATTACACTTCCAACAGTTGTTATTGGGCAAATGATATATCGAGAGAGTTAAAATAATTTCAGACCCAGGAACTTCCTTTAGCTCAATCATACATATCCTGACCCATTTATTATTTTTCTTACCATATATTTGTATGGTTGTAGAGCTACTGTTTTGACCCACTGTAGATAAGTAGCAGGTACCTGGTGCAACAGTTTAAAGCTGGTGTCTGGTGCCGGGAACTTGTGGGAACTTGTGTCCCTGCAGATGTTGCTGGACTGCAACTCCCAGAAGCCCCCAGGCAACAATCAGGAATGGTGGGAGTTGTAGCCCAGCAAAGTCTGGAGGGCCACAGGTTCCCCAGCCCCACTCCCAAGTCTCTTTGGCTAAAACACCCTACAAATTAAGTCAGCTGAACTGCATTTCTGCAAACTGGAGGACAGCCCTTTTCCCAGCATCCTCTAACAAGGAATCCAACACCTCATACACACCAGCTGCCCAACCTCTTCCCTCCTGGCCTGTGGAGGCCACGCACACCTCACCTCTCTTTGCTGAGGCCACACATGCGAATCCACTCAGCGCCAGTCCAGTTGTGCACCCCGCTGTAGAGAGGCGCTGCAGAAATCATGACAGCGGCTCAGTGCCAGCCAGTCTCAATCCTGTCACGGGCTCTGCCTATTGAAAAACAACAACAACGAAACACAAAGCATTAGGGCCAGATTTGACAGTTGCTGTTTTCAGCTTCTAAGGGGCAGTTCAGACAGATAAAGAGCAGGGGGGCAGTCACACTGACCCTTGGCTAAGGTGAGGTGCTGCCATGCACAAAGTTAGGCTGGAGGCAAGGGCATCTGCAGAAATGTTTTTGGGAAGGTGGCGCTAAACCACCAAAAAGGGGGAAGCAAGCTAACCTCTCTGCCGCACAAAATGAGAATAATTACCGTACTTCTTGTGCTTTTTTGCCTCGTATCTCAGGCTTGAAACTTAGCTTGTTTAAAATGAAAAGCGGGGAATCTGGGAGTTATGGTTCATGGGGTGCAGGGTTGTCTCCTTTGTGGATGCCTACGGCTGGAGGAAGCATGGAACACTGCAGGAGAAGAAGTGCAAAAAGCAAAGGCACACACGTCAGCTTGAAATTCCTTGAGCTGAGTTCTGTTCGGATAAAGAGTCATTTCCTCTCCGCACTGCCAGGCAATTAATTGCAAAGCAATTCTCAGTACAGCTATGCAAGACATGAGCTGTCAAATTTCCAGACTGGGGCCACAGTGGGAAGACCATACAGGGATTGTGGGAAACCCAAAGAGGGGAGTACTGTAACTTCTCATGATGAGAAGTTAGTAGAAAACACAACACCAAGGGGAAATTCAAAGTCGCTAGGAAGCTGTGTGGTGTAGTGGTAAGAGCTTGAGACAAAGGAGACCCAAGTCCAAATCCCTTGGGCCCATCGTCATGTATTAACCTAACCTACCTAACAGGGTTGTTGTGAGGAAAAAAATTGGGCAGGGAGGAGCATCATCTATGCCACCTAGATCTCCTTGGAGGAAAGATGGGGGTTGAATGCAGTATATGAAATAAAGGGGGGGGGGAGATAAGAGGGAAGCAAGTGTGAACTCTTTCTCCCATGTTGTTTCATGCACCGTATCAGTGCTTTATACAGTTATCAGAGAGCTTGCAGATGTGTGGAGGACTTAACAAGCAAATTTCATGGGATATCGAGGGCAAGAAGAAAGCAAAGTACCATACAAAATGGGAGGCGGCACTGGGGGAGAAGCAGAGAGCACAGATAGAACAGGATTTCCGTGCACGAAACATGCCAAAAGCAGAGGCCAAGGCTGCACGGGCAGCCATGTGTTTGCCGAAAGCGCAAAGAAGGACGGGGGTCAACGGCAGAGGCACGAAGGCCCCTTGAAGGATGCAGCAACAGAAACGGACATTGTTGAGTGCATTATTTTATATTGTTTTTGTTCCCAGGGAGGATGTGGGATGTGAGCCAGACAGAACCATTCCCAGGGAGCAGAGAAAAGGGGAGAGCAGGAATCCCTCGCAACTAGGGGAACAAAACTCAGGGGTTTAAAATTGGGTAGCGGAGAAAATAGAGAGAGAGATTCCAAGCTAGGCAGTACAAGTGCAAGTTCCCAAGGAACTACGAGGAGTTCCCTTCTGGGCAGGCAGCACGTAGGGAGGTGCCAAGTGCAGAGAGAATTCCACAAAGGAATTTGCAGAAGTGCCCTCGACCAACCCCACTGAGAAGTCACCCTGATGGCGACTTCGGCAATGGTGGCGTTCCTCTGACTGAGAAGAACCCACTCCGTGGAATTCGGGTCGTGCCGCCGCGGCGAAGGCAGAGACCCTTTAAAAATCCCAGGCGGATGAAGCCTGGGAACGTGGGATTCGGCTGACACCAGGAGCGCCCCCCTACCCACAGGGAAACCCCTTTTTGGGGGTCCTGAAGTGACGTGGGGTGAGCAGCACGGTGTTTTGAATTGACCGCTATTTTTACGGAGTGAAGCCGCACAGCCGTTGCCGGAGAGCGCTGACTTTTTTCTTGTGGACAATTGGATTTCAAACAACAACCCGTGAGTAGAATGGAAATTGGATTTTTAAAGAATTCTTAAATTGGCACCGATCGGGGAAGGTCTAAACAGGAAGTCCGCCTCCCCTTTCTGTAAATAAACTGAAGCAAAGAACCTGTCAACTAAGGTCATGGAGAGTTTTATGTAAAGGATTTAAATTCCACTGATTGAAACTACCATCAATATTCTTTTTGGAAGCAGGGGAGCCTGCAGGAGAAGGTTAAAATTCGGGAATTGAAGCGCCACTTCCCTAAACCCGGGAGTGGTCTGTGAGAGCCCACTGACGGTGAATAGATAAATTTGACAGCTGTCAAGTTAGCTGTCAAGATACAAAAGAAGGACTTTGTTTCTACTGTCTGTTTTTGTTACAACCTTACGTTTAAAAAGAAGGAAGGAACTGTTACAATTTAACTTATGGGACCTTTGGGTCTGTGCTGGAAGGAGTGAAAAGGAACTTGAATCCCTCTAGAGGGAGCTTTGGGATATTGTCGGAAGGAAGCAGCTGGGAAATTGCTCTTAAAGATAAAAGTCTTGAGAATCTAGTTTTTGACCTTGGACTGTTTAAGGATGGCGGTCGGGAAGGAAATCGAGTGTGAACTGAACAGGACATTTTATCTCTTGGGAAAGCTGCAAGACCAGATAAATGTTATGGCTACTAATGTTGTAATCTTGGGAACAAAAGTGGGTATTAGTAAAGAAGTCGACAAGAACTTGGCACAGGAACCTCTTCCAACTGAACAAATTGAAAAATTTGAGAAGGAGAATCATGCTGTGATTAAAGTGATGAAAGGGGGAGCCATAACCCTGCAGAGGCAAATGGTGGACTACAACTTGAGACCTTACATGATGGCAACTAGGAGAAGTAAATTTTTGGAGATGGAAGCCTGGATGGGTTTGGAAAATGAAAGATGGAGAGATCACCCTATGTGGAGATCAAATGACCTTTGGGATATAAATCTGATCCAGGTGGAGGTTGGAGCTTTGGGGGCCTTTGGATTTGAAAGGAGTGTGAAACAAGATTTGGAATATCCTATAGGCCCTATTTTCAACTATGGAAGTTTGGCAGGAAGGAATATGATTACCGTTGGGGTTGGAGCTTCCCCGAGATCTGGTTTTCAACACCAAAGATTATCAAAAAGACCGGCAGAGGGGACATGAAAGAGACTTAAGAGCCTCGGACTTAAGATCTCCGGGTTGATGGTTTTTCGAGATTGATGGAACTATTCAGGGGCCGAAACCGGGGAGGGGATCTGGTGGAAGAAAATTGGGAATTTAAAGTGTATATAATATAATTTGCTTTTTCTTTTCTTTTAATGAGAGATGGGAAAATCGTGGAATGGAATCTTTTTTGACCCTAGGGGAAACGTTTTAAGAATAAGTACAGATATATAAGTTTTAATGAGAAATAAGATTAAATAAAGTAAAAGTGGATGGCTACTTGGTGAAAGAAAGACTGGAAAATTATAGTATATTAAGATAAGATATAAGGATAAAAATAAGATGAAGGATTTGCTGAAATATTTATATGAATTAGAATACAAAGAGGGAAATTATAGTATGTTAAGTTAAATTATTAGGATAAAAACAAAGCTGGAAGGATTTGCTGGAATATCTAATTGAATTAGAATACAAAAAAGGGAGGCGTGAGGAAGTCAAGGAAACAGGTGAATGTAACTAAGTGAGTTAAAGGTTTGACTTGTTTTTTACTTCTTTTTTCTGTTTTTTGATGACGTTTTTTCTTTTTTTCCCCTTTTTATATGTACTGTTTTTTGTTTTTTGTTTTTTTTTCTTCGATTGTTATCTTTTTTTCTGTAACCTTTAAAATCTTAATAAAAATTCATTAAAAAAGAAAAGAAAAGAGGTCACCCTGATGGCAAGCGCCCCTTCTCGGGAGTCAGGAGCCTTGAGAAGCAACAAGCACCTTCTTTCCCAATCCTCAGTATGCCACTCCCTCAGCAGGAAGATAGCCATGTACACCTCTTGGGGTCCTATAATGTCATCTTATGTAGCCTGGCAGATTAGCATGAGCCAAAGCTCCGTCTCTGCCAATCTACAGTGAACTATTACAACAAAACAGAGGCACCAGGAAAGCAGCTTGAGCCTACAAATGTTTACTCGGAAGTTGCCCTGCTTTCAGCACAGTTGAGGCTAACTGTGAAGAGGATGCTGCAATCTGTAGGGTCTTCCAAATTTAGTGAACACCTTAGCAATGGAGCTTTGAATATAGCTCTCATGAGAAAGGGGAAAGCTGCCTCCCACTTCACCTGTTTTCTCCATTCCTCTGCCTCAGCTGCCTTTTTCAGAAGCCTGTTCCAATTGCCTGTCAGTACGCCTTTGAGCCGATGCCAACAACTGGGCTCAACAACTTCTGCCGCAACTGGAGCACTTCCAGAGACCTTCCACTCCTGGAAAACAGGTCTAAGTGCACTGGACCCACAAATGTCCATTGTGAGCACCAAACTCAGCAGAGTATGAACAACACGGAAGAAAGCTGTGAAGCATAACTTCTTTTATTTCTATTAGCTACTGCAAACTAAAACTAAAAAGAGGTACTGGCTTGCATGAGTGTTATAGTTCTCACTCAGCCATTTAATCTCTACAGAGATAACACTCAGACTCCCACAGAATCAGGCAAGAGCGGAAGAAGCAAAGAGCAGTTTCCGCCTCCTCCTTTCTCAAAACATCAGATCAGGAGATTATTGCAATGGGAGGGGGTGAAAATGTCCACATTGCCAGAGATGAATCCAATTCGGAACCCATACAGAAATGCTTGCTGTTTTCCTGTTTCATTGCAGAGTTATTCAAAAAGTAGCACACTTAATAATACTGGAACAATCATCGCTTGGGAATGCTACACTTGGTCCAGGATGTTGAGGTTAAAGAGGGCTGCTGGAAGCATAGAATAGATTTTGGTAGCTTACCCATAGAATTAATTCAAAGCACAACTGCATATGTCATTTAAGCTTTTGCAGGGGTTGAAAGGCTTCCGGTTTCACTACCTCCTGAGAATAAGATAAGAGCGAAAGTGAAATTTCCAGTGACCTTTATCCCATAAAAATAAAGAATTCGGCTGATAAGGAATGCATTAAGGACAAGGGGACAAAGCTAGGCTACGGAACCAACATGACGTGAACGTGCTGGTGTGGCAGAAAGAAGCCAACCCCCAAAAAATTCCCCCAAAAGACTAAAGCACAAAGAATAAAGAGCGGGGAGAAGATTTTATTTGATAAATTACGGAAATATTTCTCATTATACTTAAACAACAGTGCAGAACTGTACAATAAGTATCAAAAAAAAGTGGAAGAATAACAATATTTATTCTGCAGCGGCAAGTTTGTCCTATGAAAGTTGTTAAAACTACAAACACAAAGCGGCTGAACTGCTAGAGATCAAAGAGGAAAAGACACGAAAAAATCAAGAGAAAAAGCAGAAAGAAAGACTCAACACGTGGTTTTGGATTTAAACATTTTTTAACTTACATAAATGGCAAATATGGCATAGCGTGCTTGGAGAAAAGGCTGGACTAAGTGTGGACTCAGGAGCAGAGAGAGGAACGACGCAAGAAGGGGTGGAGTCAAAGAAACAAGAAGTCTTAAAGGAGACAAAGACAGGTATCTATTAAAAGGATTACAGAGACTGGACACAGTGACACCAAGTGGTGTAAAAAAGAAAAAGCATCCAACTTTACTCCAGTTAACTGTATAAGAGAGTCTGAGTGAATTGAAGAGTGAACAGGCGATTGAATAGGGGAGGAAGGTAAAAAAAAACCCCACTCTCCCACCCCTGGATATACAGACTCACAAACAGTCTTCCCTTCTTACTTTTTTTCCCTTTTCCCCTTTCCCTTTTTTGGGGGGATTGTTGCATTCTGGAAAATTTGTTGATAAATTCCTACCCTCTACTCCCCTCCTTCTTTTTTTCCTTGCCTCCCTTCCCGGCTTCCCTTTCCCCTTTTGTTTCCCTCACCTACCATTAATTTGGTAACAGGAGAAAGAGTATTATAGTTGGAATTGTTGAGCATCAACAATAATTGAAAAATAATTGGATTAATAGGAATCTCACTTGAAGAGAGTGGGTGACGAGGTGGGAGGGGAGTGGGGGGAGAGGGGGTGGAATGGAGGCGGGCGGGGGAGAAGAGTGAAAAACGAAAGGTATTTGGATTATTTAGAAATATTTGATTTTATACAGAAAGCAACAAACCCAATTGGGGGGGGGGATAGAGAGATAAGAAAAATTGAAAAAAGTCATTATTTTATAAATAGCAGACTGCTACAGCTTAATATTCCTCGTCTCAGATGCCCTTGCCGTGCTTTTTAGAGCTTTTTAGAGATAGTAGTTTTAGAGCTAGTAGTTATATTGCCTGTTAAGCTTTAGCTTTCACCGACTTCGACTTCAGCCGGAGTGATTTATTACCTCCTTATCTTATTGGCATTTGGCTGCTGGAGGTTTACCTACCACAACGAAACTTCTTTCCGAGTGCAACTATATTAGAGGAGAGAGGAAGAGAGTGGAAGAGAGGAAGAGAGAGTACTGAGCTTTATTTTCAACGCCGTCGGGAAGTATCATTACATAGTTTCTTCGGCAAGTAAGATGGTGGCTCAAGCCAGATAAGAGTTCATCGCCCTCCCCCCCCCCAATGTTTCATCTGCCATGGTCGCTGTAAGTAATAACGCGGTAAAAATTTATTCTATCTATCCCCCTCTATCTCTGATCGTTAGATCGTGAACTGTCGGAAAGTCTGGCACGCAGTGGGCCACAGCCACTTCTAATTAATTAACTAGACGTGGAGCTTCTGGAGAGAGCGTTACTTATTGAGAGGAGTGTTAACTCCAGCTTGTCTAATTGGGACTAAGCGGTGCTATATCCACATCCAGATATCCCACATAACTCCATATACTTTACGGAGATGGTGCTCACCAGACAGAAATGTAAAGTTTTGGGGGTCTCCCCAACGCAGTGGGTTGAATCACCACCGGCAACCTCACAGGCGAAAATTTTGCATTATTTTAAGCCTAAAACAAAAACGCCCATATGCTCCGAGTCCCCACCTCTCCACGATTGGTCTATTGACCGAACATGGTATGGGAAGGAATCTGATATTGGAGAGGAGAGAAAGGGGATCAGTCTGGCAATGGAGATGGCTCAGACAGTCTCTCAATCTAGTGTTACCGACACTCTCGTAGAACATGATCAAGAACGAAATTTGAAACGCTTGGAAGCCACACTAGATGGATCAGTCAATGTAGCCAGCCCCAGCGAAAAGGCTAGGATGGAACCCTCAAGTGCGAAAAGAACTGAGGAAAATCCAAGCCAGTTAAAAGGAGCCTGTTGGGACACAGATAGCAACACCTGTATCCTGATTGGGCTTTTTAATGAAATGTTGAAAGAATGCCAAATGTACATAAGTAAAGAATTAGGGCCAATCAGGAACTTTCTTACGGAATGCGTGGGTCTGCTAGTAAGCCTGACAGAGCTCATCAGGAAGGGAGCAATCTCACACACCCCTACTCCAGCGGTTGAAATTCCAACAGAGCCCAGTATCTCAGAGAAGGTCCCAAAGAGAGCCACTGCCATGTCCACCAACAGTCGAGTCACACACCCCTCACCTAAAAAGAAGCATCGCCACCAGAGAATACATCTGCTTCACAAGAAGAAGTCAAAAAATATAAAAGTGGGAAGGCGGACTAAGAGTCATACACGAACTAAGAAATTGAATTTTTCTAAGTTATTCAAGTTCCTGGAGAATTCCACAATAAAGGAATCAATTATAAAGAATACGAAACCCGTGACCCCAAAACAGAGCATTATCCAGCAGCCTAAAGTGACAAGCGCATCACAACCTCCTAACCCTCAATCAGCGAAAGACCGGATCGAACAACTAGATAAAGACCGGCAAACCTCCTCTGCTACTGTGGAGACTATCACCCCCATTCGCAATAAGATAACTCAGAATAATCAAACGCTGATCCTCAACAGAAGCAGATTGGTTATTTGCCCTATGTATAACTGTACAGAATTATATTCACTGGTCCAACAAAGAACGTATATATTTTAAAAAATTGACTTAGTACTCAGAGGCCTCCTACTACAAGGTAACGTTATCAAGGTAGATTTTCTCCCAAATGACTATAAGTATAATCGAGTGATGCTGACATTTAAAGATGATTCGACCGCAAAACAAATACTAGTTAATTAGGAGAAGCTGCAAAGGGTGGGCCTGACAGTGACTCGCCTATTCGAAGTGCCCGGCCCCCCCTCGCACCTCATCAAAGTAAATAAGAAAGACATCTATTCAAAGGTGGTGGAAAACAATAAAGCGGAATATCAGAATAACCACCAGTCGATTCATGAACTGGATACCCTTACACACAACTTCTCCTTTGAAGAAAATACCTTAATTAGTCAATTCTGGACATTCCCACCTTTAATACAAGCTGAAATCCTTGAAAGATTAGAAACGCTAAGAAATAAGTTGGCCGGGAAAGATCTATATAAGGAAACCAAGGAGGATGTCCAAAGCAAGAGCCCTCCCAAAACGATAATCTCACAAGAACCCGATTCAGTGGCTCGTCAACCACGTAACTTTCAGATAAAAGCAGAGATTAATCTACCTGCAATCAAGAAAGTACAACTCACAAAGGAGAACAATGCATCACTCCCTATAAGGAAAAATATGCCTAAGGAAACCTCACAAGACATCTGGTCCAAAATGAGATATTTAGATGAAGCGGAATTAGGCTACAACCAGGTAGAGTACCCCCAGGAGGAGGCCTTGCATAGCAAAGGCCCAGTGTCTACCAATGTGAGCACTCTACATTTACCATCTGACACCATAGAACACCTGGGCAGCTCTCCATATAAGGATGATAGTCGGCTGCCACGTAGTATGGTAAACTCCAACAGTTTCTTGGAAGATAATTGACAAGGAGTGGATCTTGATAAAGCCAACCTTAGCTTTTTATCATGGAATATCGCTGGATGGGGAAAAAAGGCAGCTGATCCATCCTTTGCTAAATTTATCCAAGGCTACGACATAGTATTTTTACAGGAGACATGGCTCACAGGGGACCTAGAAGTTAACGGCTTTTCCTCAATGTCCCTCACAGGATCCCCAAGCACTAAAGGGGGGAGAGTCAAGGGTGGCCTAGGCATTTTAATATCTACAAGGCTGAGGGCGTCCTTAGTAAAGTTAGAGACACTGAAACACCTGGCCATGGCCTTACTAGTGAAAAGCAGATTCTTCACCCTGCTATTGATTAATGTATATCTTCCCCCCCAAAGGGGCAAGCAGCTGACTAAAAACACCTGGCATGGGCTGGAAACATACATTGATGGTTTGATGACTCAAACCCCTGCAGCTTCAGTGCTAGTGGCTGGTGATCTTAATGCCAGAATTGGCCAGTCTGACGAAGCACTATATGCACACTTCCACGACTCGCCACCTATCATGGAAGAAAATCATCTTATACCCACCAGACTCTCAAAAGACAAGGGATGTAATTATGCAGGTCTGTGCCTATTGCGTCTTACTAACAAGCTGGACCTGGTCATACTAAATGGGCGCAAGAATAGGGAGACTTGTGGGGAATTTACTTTTATATCAAATGCAGGAGCTTCCACTATCGACTATATTATGGTATCATTTAATCTCCTAAATAGAGCCCTTGAGTGCAAAGTGGAGGAGAGGGTTGATAGTGATCACTTACCGCTCTGCCTCCTATTGGATGCAAGAAAAGATTTATTTTGTAACGATAAACTTGAAGCTCCTAGGTCCCCCAACATGGAGTTGAGATACTCACATACTAGATGGTCCGAAAAGTTGAATGCCGAAACATCTGAAAGGCTATACTCGGACATATACCTCTTGAGAAGAGAATTAAGCTCACCATGTTCTGAATTTAGAATAATCTTGTTCCAGGATCTGATCTCATTTTTGCAACCCCACCTGACTCAAAAAAAGACATCGCGCCAATCTTTATTCCTCAACAAATCTAAATCTTGGTTTGATCAGGAATGTATTGCTACGAAGCGTTCCTTGTTGGATAAGTACAGGAATTACAAATCAGCGAACTTACCCTTGCTGCCTGCGGAATGGTTCGAAGCCAAACGTAAATATAAAGATCTGATTAAAAAGAAAAAGCTTCAGGCTCAAAGGGGGGAGTGGCAACGTTTATTAGAGGCCTCTCGAAGGAAAGACTCAGCCACTTTTTGGAAAATAGTTGCGAAAAGTTGGCAAGACTCCCCGATTGAAATTGATTATACCAGTTGGGATTTGGGAGGCTTACTTTTCAACTTTATATACATCAAATCAACATCTGCAGGCCATGCCCCCAGTTTTGAGTTATATTGGTGCCGAATGGCCCCCAGTAGCAACTGAAGAGATCTATAGGCTCATCCAATCCCTTAAACCTGGAAAAGCACCCGGTGTAGACAACATTACACCGGAACTCCTTAAGGCTAATGTTGAATGGTGGGCCCCTGTGCTAGCTGCCCTATTTACCAGCATAGACCAATCGGCCACTATCCCTGAGGACTGGGGATTAGCAATCATCATCCCTTTATTTAAGAAAGGGAGCCGATCAGATCCGGCTAATTACAGGCCAATTAGCCTCCTAAGTATCATTAGCAAATTGTACGCTGCCCACCTATGCGATAAATTAGTGGACTGGTTGGAACAAAACCACATTCTCTCAGAAGCACAGGTGGGTTTTAGGGCAAATCGGTCAACATTAGACCAGGGCCTTGTTCTCCAACATCTTGCGGAGAAATATACTTCAAGAAAAGGAGGCTCCTTATATGTGGCCTTTATAGATTTCAAATCTGCTTTTGATTTAATACCGAGGGACAGGCTTTGGGGAAAGCTAAGCGCCGCAAATATAAACAAACGCCTACTGTATCTTATCCACAGTCTATATGAAAATACACGGGTCCGGGTAAGGTGTGACAGACAGGGCCACCTATCCAAGGAAATCCAAATCCATCAGGGGGTTAGGCAAGGGTGTGTCCTTGCGCCTACCTTATTTAACTTCTGTATCAATTCGCTAGTAGGAAATCTGGAGAAAGAAAATGCCCATCCCCCAAAACTGGCTGGTACGCCCCTCCCGGTCCTTTTATATGCGGATGACACAGTTTTAATTTCTTTTTCTTGTGTTGGATTAAGAAAACTTTTGAGATCTTTTACCAAATACTGTAGCATTGAACAACTAATAATTAACTACAACAAAACCAAAGTCATGGTATTCTCCAAAAAAAGGAGGAGGTACAAATGGAGAATAGACAATCGCTCAATAGTGTTATTCTAAAGCAGCAATGCTGCAGCGAGCAAAGGCTCTAACAGCTCAGACAGCTGCTAGTGGCTGTAAAGCCAAACAGGATGTGTGTGACTGCTGCCATGGAAACAAAGGGGCAGTCCATCCTTATTGAGCACAGGATATGAGCTCAGTGTGTGTCATATGACCTGTACAGGATGTACATGGGTGGAGTTTGGAGTTTCTCTCTGTTTGTTGAAGAGAGCAGACATCTTTACTGTATGACTGCTAAAGACAGGAATAAAAGCAATGTAGATAAATTTCTGTCTGAGTCTCATTCCCCTCCCTGGGGATATGCAGGGAGCAGGGAGGAGGAGAAGCAGTTGGTGTGTTTTTCTCACAGCCTGAGGAAAATCGCCGGAACGGACCTCGTGTGTTTCCTGCCAGGAGTCGCCGGAGGGAGGTCAAAGGAATTCAGCCGGTGCCTGCAGATAGGCACATACCTCTGACCGAGCCTTGAATTCTAACAGTGGTAGTCAGAGCTGATGGTTTCGATCCATCGAAGTCTGCAGAAAGAGTGGCAAAGCTGCTGTTTCCACTGCTCCATGGAGGCCTGAGGTGAGAAAGCTGATTCTCTGCAGCCAGGAGCTGACCAGAGGAAGCTGAAAGCCAAGCTACAGAGCCCAGGTATGAGATTTTCGGGCTTAGAAGTGTGAATGCAGATTGATTCATTCTCTGCTTCGAGGGAGCAAGGTTTGGGAAAAACAGCTCCAAGAGAGGAGAACTCTGCATTCCAAACATTCCTGTGGTTTTTCCTGTCCAAGGAAAAGAATACAGTTGCTTAGCAACACAGGCCAGTTTCAAGATAAGGGCTGTAAGTCACACAATGCCTCAGAGAGGCAAAAACAGTTCGTGTTTTGACTAGGCCCTTAGAAAGAAACTCTTGAAAGCGACTCTGCAAGCGGCCAGTGTTAAAGCTGCCAGGTGCACAGAGTGTAAACAAGCCAGCTATTGGATTTTAGAGGCTTGTGTTTGAGAGTCAATGCAAGGACTCAAAATGGATGCTATGATGCTCAAAATGGATGAACAGATAGGCACATACCTCTGACTGAGCCTGAATTTTAACAGTGGTACCTGAGCTGATGGTTTCTACGATCCATGGAAGCCTGAAATGGAGGCTGATTCTCTGCAGCCAGGAGCTCACCAGAGGAAGCTGAAAGCCAAGCTACGGAGCCCAAAGGTATGAGATTTTCGGGCTTAAAAGTGTGAATGCAGATTGATTCATTCTCTGCTTCAAGGGAGCCGCGTTTGGGAAAAACAGCTCCAAGAGAGAAGAGCTCTGCATTCCAAACATTCCTGTGGTTTTTCCTGTCCAAGGAAAGGAATGCTGTTGCTTAGCAACGCAGGCCAGTTTCAAGATAAGGGCTGTACAGTCAGGCTTTGCCTCAGAGAGGCACAAACAAAGTTTTTGTTTTGACTTAGGCCCTAATGTACTGTTGGAAGGGACTTTACAAGCGGCCAGTGTTATAGCTGCCAGGTGCACAGGGTGTAAACAAGCCAGCTATTGGATTTTAGAGGCTTGTGTTTGAGAGTCAATGCAAGGACTCAAAATGGATGCTAAGAAGGGGGGAGGCCTGCCTTCTCCACCCCTCTTGACCAGTGACAATTATGCATCTTGGTCTATTAAGATGAAGGCCTTGCTGCAGAATCAGAGACTGTTTGGGGTGATTGAGAACCCCATCCCTGCAGCACCAACGCGTGCTTGGGAGTCACAGGATGTGAAGGCCAGAACTGCTATAATTCTGTGCGTGTCAGACTCGCAGCTTATCCATATACAAGATTTACAGCACGCGAAAGATGTTTGGGACACGCTGAGAAGGACACATCAGAGAGATGCAGGTTCTTCAGCGTTGCTGTATTTTGAAAAGCTGACCAACCTGAGGCTTGCGCCTGATGGAGATGTTCAAGCGCACCTGACGAAAATGAAATTTCTGCGTCAACAGATGGTGGAACGCAATTTCCGTCTGCAGGAGGAAGTGTTTTGCTTCATGGTCATCAACAGTCTGAATCGGACTTACAAAACGGTTGCCAGTCAGCTGGGGTCCCTCCCAGCGCAAGATCTAACGTCGGACAGGGTCTTTGCCGTGGTTCTTTGTGAACATGACAGACTCGCCGCCCTGGAAGTCAAGGACAGGGGGAGACAAGAACGGAGTTCTGACACCCCCACTGCTGTAGTTACTGGAGGAGACGCCGTAGCTTTGAACATTGTCCGATGCTTCAATTGTGGACAGACTGGGCATCTTCAGCGGTACTGCAAGAAGCCACGTCAGAACAAAGGAGCCAAGGGAAGCTCCGCAAAGTCTGAGGCATCAGGCAAAAGTCATACCATCTCAAAGGCGAAGCCTGCAAAGGCCTTGATGTCGAAAGGAACCAAGCCAGATGTGGAGAACGCTTTTGTCATAGACACTGGGTGTACATTTCACATGACCCATCGCACGGATTTGTTTTCGTCGTTTAAGAAGCAAAGCTTCGTTGTACAACAAGCCAACGGTCAAGAGCTGGAAGCCACCGGAATTGGGACTGTGTATCTTAAAAGTCTGAACTTGACTATAAACAATGTTTATTTGGTTCCAGAGTTGAAGTACAATCTGCTCAGTGTTTCGCAGATTGCCAAGAAGGGACTAAAACTGTCCTATGATGATCAACACTGCGAGATCTACAAAGATGGAGAGTTGTATCTTTCTGCCGAAGAGAAAGATGGACTGTATTTGTTGACTTTTGATCAAAGTGATTACATGGAATGTAATTCTTGTGATTCTAACATGATCTCTTTTGCAGGTGTAGCCAAGCAGAACGCCAAGCAGGTCACCTCGAGGGTAGACAAGGCATTTCAGCGGGTGTATGCTGATGTGATTGGTCCTCTAGCACCTTCTAGAGGCAATGCAAAGTATTACCTAATATGTGTTGATTCTTTCACAGGTTTTGTCTGGATTTATCTTTTGGAGAGACCGAAAGAAGCCTTAGAAAGGTTTAAAGAGTTTTGTGACAAGGTTAAAAATATGCATGATGCTGACATAAATTGTCTTTGCACAGATGAGAAGCCAGTTTTTCTCTTACAGGATTTCCAGAGGTTCCTGAAGAAGAAAGGGATAAGACACAAAATTGCAGCTTCCGAAGAAGCTTGGAACAGATGTGTCTGTGTTAGGGTGAACAAAGAATTGCAAAAGGGAATGGAAGCGCAATTGCTTAGTTCACATCTGCCACATGAGTACTGGGCTGAGTCGTTAACGTCATTTTGTTATACGTGGTTGAGAAAGTTTTCAAAAGAGTTGGGAAGTTCTCCTTTTGAGAAACTGTTCCACAGAAAACCTTCTGTTGCCCATTTCAAGGTTTTTGGGTCTCATGTGAGGACAGAAGCTCCGGGTGGAGTAAAGAATGCCAGAGGCATTTTTGTGGGTTATGAAAAGGGTCTCTACAGAGTAATTTTGTCTGAATCTGGTAAGGTGATTCTCACAAGCTACGGAGCCCAAAGGTATGAGATTTTCGGGCTTAAAAGTGTGAATGCAGATTGATTCATTCTCTGCTTCAAGGGAGCCGCGTTTGGGAAAAACAGCTCCGAGAGAGAAGAGCTCTGCATTCCAAACATTCCTGTGGTTTTTCCTGTCCAAGGAAAGGAATGCTGTTGCTTAGCAACGCAGGCCAGTTTCAAGATAAGGGCTGTACAGTCAGGCTTTGCCTCAGAGAGGCACAAACAAAGTTTTTGTTTTGACTTAGGCCCTAATGTACTGTTGGAAGGGACTTTACAAGCGGCCAGTGTTATAGCTGCCAGGTGCACAGGGTGTAAACAAGCCAGCTATTGGATTTTAGAGGCTTGTGTTTGAGAGTCAATGCAAGGACTCAAAATGGATGCTAAGAAGGGGGGAGGCCTGCCTTCTCCACCCCTCTTGACCAGTGACAATTATGCATCTTGGTCTATTAAGATGAAGGCCTTGCTGCAGAATCAGAGACTGTTTGGGGTGATTGAGAACCCCATCCCTGCAGCACCAACGCGTGCTTGGGAGTCACAGGATGTGAAGGCCAGAACTGCTATAATTCTGTGCGTGTCAGACTCGCAGCTTATCCATATACAAGATTTACAGCACGCGAAAGATGTTTGGGACACGCTGAGAAGGACACATCAGAGAGATGCAGGTTCTTCAGCGTTGCTGTATTTTGAAAAGCTGACCAACCTGAGGCTTGCGCCTGATGGAGATGTTCAAGCGCACCTGACGAAAATGAAATTTCTGCGTCAACAGATGGTGGAACGCAATTTCCGTCTGCAGGAGGAAGTGTTTTGCTTCATGGTCATCAACAGTCTGAATCGGACTTACAAAACGGTTGCCAGTCAGCTGGGGTCCCTCCCAGCGCAAGATCTAACGTCGGACAGGGTCTTTGCCGTGGTTCTTTGTGAACATGACAGACTCGCCGCCCTGGAAGTCAAGGACAGGGGGAGACAAGAACGGAGTTCTGACACCCCCACTGCTGTAGTTACTGGAGGAGACGCCGTAGCTTTGAACATTGTCCGATGCTTCAATTGTGGACAGACTGGGCATCTTCAGCGGTACTGCAAGAAGCCACGTCAGAACAAAGGAGCCAAGGGAAGCTCCGCAAAGTCTGAGGCATCAGGCAAAAGTCATACCATCTCAAAGGCGAAGCCTGCAAAGGCCTTGATGTCGAAAGGAACCAAGCCAGATGTGGAGAACGCTTTTGTCATAGACACTGGGTGTACATTTCACATGACCCATCGCACGGATTTGTTTTCGTCGTTTAAGAAGCAAAGCTTCGTTGTACAACAAGCCAACGGTCAAGAGCTGGAAGCCACCGGAATTGGGACTGTGTATCTTAAAAGTCTGAACTTGACTATAAACAATGTTTATTTGGTTCCAGAGTTGAAGTACAATCTGCTCAGTGTTTCGCAGATTGCCAAGAAGGGACTAAAACTGTCCTATGATGATCAACACTGCGAGATCTACAAAGATGGAGAGTTGTATCTTTCTGCCGAAGAGAAAGATGGACTGTATTTGTTGACTTTTGATCAAAGTGATTACATGGAATGTAATTCTTGTGATTCTAACATGATCTCTTTTGCAGGTGTAGCCAAGCAGAACGCCAAGCAGGTCACCTCGAGGGTAGACAAGGCATTTCAGCGGGTGTATGCTGATGTGATTGGTCCTCTAGCACCTTCTATTTATTTTTTTTTATATAGTTTTTTTATTGAGTTTCATTTGACACACACATACAAAGACAAAATACAAAAAAGAAAAACAAGCAAACAAAGAAAAAACCACAGAACAGAAAGAACTAATACATTAAACATCTTACTTCCATCCCTGCCGATTTCGGATTTCTTCTTTTAATGACTGAGTTTTAACAGCTGGTGTTAATAAGTGGTTTATACATCGAGAGTTTTATAGCTGACCTGCTATAGTTGGTAAGTTTCGTAAATTTCCTTCAATATAGACCATAAATTTATTCCAATCGTCCTTTAACTTTGCATTTTTTTGGTTTTTGATTCTTTGGGTCATTCTTGCCAATTCAATAAAATCATATAATTTTGTTTGCCACTCCTTCACCGTTGGTATGTTTGTATTTTTCCAATTTTGAGCGACTAATATTCTGGCTGCTGCCGTTGAGTATTGAAATAGAGTTTTGTCTTCCTTCCTAATTTCCTCTCCGATAATACCTAGTAAAAAGGCTTCTGGTTTTTTAGGGAATGTGTATCTGAATATTTTCTTTAGCTCGTTATATATCTGATTCCAGAATTTTTTCATTTCCCCACATCCCCACCACATATGTATAAAATTACCTTCTTTTATTTTACATTTCCAACAGGCCTTATTACCAGTCTTATACATCCTACTAAGTTTTTCTGGTGTTAAGTACCATCTATATATCATCTTCTCTAGGTTTTCTCTAATAGCAGCACTGGCCGTGAATTTTATCCCCTCATTCCACAATTTTGACCATTTCTCGTACTCTATGTTATACCCCAAGTCTATCGCCCATTTAACCATAACTTCTTTAATTTCTTCGTCTTTTGTGTCCCATTCCAGTAATATATTGTACATTTTGGATAATATCTTAGAATTGCTTTCAATTATTTCAATCTGGAACTTGGACTTCTTTTCATTCATTCCTGTTTTTTTGTCCTCTGTCCATATTGCGTTAACTTGATGGTACTGTAACCAGCTCGTCAGCTTTCCCTTCAACTCCTCGTATGGTCTTAGTTTCCAACTATCTTGGTGTCTAACCAGTAGATCTTCATATGTCAATCTTTTCTCTTCCATATTTACTTTTTTAATTATTAAGATATCTGTTGGGGACAGCCACCAGGGCGTTTTCCTTTCTAGCAGTTTTTTATTTTTTTCCCATACTTCATGCAAAGGGCCCCTGATGATGTGGCTCGAGAACCCTTTGTGGATCTTCTCTTTATTTGACCAGAGGTAGGCGTGCCAGCCGAACCTGTTGTCCGCCCCCTCTAAATCCAATAAATCTGTATTCTCCAGGGTTATCCAGTCCTTAACCCAACAGAGGCAGGCCGCTTCATAGTACAGCTTCAAGTTGGGAACAGCAAGTCCTCCTCTCTCCTTCCGATCTGTGAGTAGTTTAAATCTGATCCTTGGCCTTCTTCCCTGCCAGATGAATTTCGAAAGGGTCTTCTGCCAATCCTTAAATATTTTAACCCCTCTAATGACCGGAATACTTTGAAACAGAAACAGCATCTTAGGAAGTATGCTCATTTTTATTGCCTCCATCCTACCCAGCCAAGAAAGGTTGGCTCTATTCCAAACATCCAGGTTTTTTTTTATTTCTTTCCACGCAGGTGAGTAGTTATCTTCAATTAAGTTTATGTTTTTTGATGTGAGCCATATTCCTAAATATTTTATTTTTTTTTGCCACCTTGATTCCACATTGTCTCTCTAATTTTTCTTTTCCCTCGTCTCCTAAGTTCTTTGCCAGCATTTTTGTTTTTAGTTTATTCAATTTAAAACCGGATATTTTACCGTATTCATCTAGAATCTTCAGCGCTTTACTTGTGCTTCCATACGGCTCTTCCAGGGATAACATCAAGTCATCCGCGTAGGCTTTTAATTTATACTCCTTTGATCCTATCTTGATCCCTTGTATCTCCGGCGTTGATCTTATTTTATTTGCCAAAATCTCTAAGGCCATAATGAATAAGAGTGGAGAGAGGGGGCAGCCCTGCCTTGTCCCTTTCTCGATTTTAAATGTATTTGTGAGGTCATTGTTTAATATCAGTTTGGCAGATTGGGTTGAATATATTGCCTGTATCCCCTTCATGAACTCCCCCTCTATCCCTGCCTTTTGAATAGATTTTATTAGAAACAACCAAGAGACGTTATCAAACGCCTTTTCCGCATCTATGAAGATCAATGTCGCCGGTTTGTCATTATTTATCTCTAGATACTCAATTATGTCAATAACATGTCTCACATTATCTTTCAAGTATCTGTTTGGTAGGAAGCCCGCTTGGTCCTTGTGAATTAAGTTTGTTAGACACTTTTTCAGTCTATTTGCCATGATGTCCGCAAATATCTTATAATCATTATTTAATAAGGATATTGGCCTATAATTTTTGATGTTCAATTTATCTGTTTCTGACTTGGGGATTAGGGTAATAAAAGCTTCCCTCCAGGACTCAGGTATTTTCCCTCCTCTCAAAATATTATTCATGGTGTCACAAAGCGTTGGAGACAGTTGGTTTCCTAGGACTTTGTAATACTTGGCCGATAAACCATCCGGTCCTGGCGCCTTTCCCAGCTTCATTTTTTTTATCGCGTTCTGGACCTCTTCTAAGTTTATGGGTTTATTTAATTGGAGTCTTTCTTCATCCGTCACCATCTTCCCTTCGCAGTTCTCTAGATATCTTTCTATTTGAGTTGGGTCTTCTTTACCTTTTTTATATAATTCCTCATAGAATTTAAGAAAGCTTTTTTGTATTCTTTTTGGGTCTACTATCAGTTCATCCTCTACCATTATTTTGTTTATAATGCTTTGTTTTTGTCGTTTTCTCAGTTGCCATGCTAAAAATTTACCCGTTTTATTTGCCGATTCGAAAAACCTTTGTTTCATAAACTTGATTTTCCATTCTACTTCTTGATTTGTTAACATTGAATATTGTCTTTGTAATATTTTTATTGTTTGTATACATTGGTCATCTTTCGGCTGTTCTGTTAATTTTTTCTCATGCTCCCTTAGCTGTCTGAGAATTTCTTCCATCTTTTGATGTCTCATTTTCTTTCTATAGGTATTTTGCTGGATGAAAAAACCTCTTAGAACCGCCTTGCTGGCGTCCCATACCGTTTCAATATTAGTTTCCAAGTTGAGGTTAAGATCGAAATATTCTTTTAATGTGGTTTTGGCTTTTTCGATGACTTCATCATTGTCCAATAGGTATTCGTTCAACCTCCATCTAAAACCCCCCTGCGTTGCACCTTTTATTGTTAGTGTTATTGAGTTATGGTTGGAGAGTGTTCTCGGGTGAATTTCGCATTTTGTGGCTCTTAAGGTAAGCTCCCTCGTAGTCCAGATTTGGTCTATTCGGCCCCAACTTTTATGTACCTCTGAGAAGAAGGTGAACTGCTTTTCTGTTGGATGTTTATGCCTCCATATGTCTATTAAATCCATGTTTTCTTCTATATCCTGAAATGATTTAGGTAACTTTCCTTGATTTCGCTTTTTCTTTTCTGTTTGTCTATCAATTTCTGGAGTTGGTACTGCGTTGAAGTCCCCCAATAGTATCGTCCTGTTGTTCTCTAATTTTAATAGAACTTGTTCTAATTTCTTGAAAAACTCAGGTCTGTTCGCGTTTGGGGCATAGATATTTACCACGTTGATCTTTTCCCCCTGGAAGCTGATTTGTACCCCCAAAATCCTTCCTTCTTCGTCTTTATAAATCAATTTGGGTTCCCATTTTCCATTGACATATGTTACTACTCCTTTTTTTTTCCCTTCCTCGGAGTTTATAAATTCCATCCCTAAATTCTTGTTAACCAAAACATGTTTGTGTTTATTGGCTACATGGGTCTCTTGAATACAAATTACATCCAGTTTTTTCTTTTTCAACACATTTACAATTTTATTCCTTTTAGTTTTTTCGTTCAAGCCATTCACATTCCAGGTTAAAATTTTTAAGTTCATTGTCTCTTTTGTCTACCAAAAAGTCAGTAATTTGCCGATTTAAATTCGGGTGGATCTGCCCTCTGTCTCTTCTTCTTCCTCTCCTTCCTCCTCCTCCCCTACTTCTTCCTCTTTCTCTTCCTCCCCCCCCTCCCCCACCCTCCTCCCGCCCCGTCCCCCATCCCCTCCGCCCAAACCACCTCTCTCTTCCCTCTCTCCGCACCCCCCCTCATGTCTCTCCCCCACCCCTCCAAGGTCCTTTTCATATCTGCGCAGAAATTTGTTAACTTCCTGACTTTCCATTAGCTTGAATCTTTTCCCTTGTAGAAAAAGGAAATCCCTTCTGGGAATTCCCACCTGTGTTGTATGCCATTCTTTTTTAAAGTGTTAACTATTTGTTTGTAGCCCTCTCGCTTGCGAAGGAGTCTTACTGGTATTTCTTTAAAAATAAAGATTGGTCTTCCACCAATTACCAATTTCTTCTGATAGCTTTCTCTCAGAATTATATTTCTCATCTCTATCGATTTAAAGATCATTAAACAGTCTCCTGGGATCTTTTTTAATCTATTTTGTTTGGGTCTTATTTTTATTCTGAAGACATTTTCTATTGTTTGTGCAACTTCCTCTTCTTTCATAGCTAACCACCTCGCCAATTCTTTAATCATTATTCCTTTAATATCTTCGTCTGTTTCTTCCATTACTCCTCTAAATTTTAAGTTTAGCTGCTTTTGTTTCATTTCCATCATGGCAAGATTGTCTAAAACTTGGTCTTGGCTCTTGCTCAGTTCTCCAAAATTTTCCTTAATCTTCTCAGCTTCCTTTCTCTGGTCTCTCACCTCTCTTTGTAATTTTTTGTTTGAGTCTTCTAAAGACTTCGAGCGGGTTGTTAATTCTTTTATCTTATTTGACAATTCTCCCACCACCCCCTCTATTTTTTTATCAATAGAGATCTGCATCTCTCCTAACTTTTTTTCCATGTGAATTTCATTCTGCTTAAATTCTTCTTTTATTTTCAGCCATAATACATCTAAGTCTCTAATTTCCTCTTGTTTTGAGGCTCTCCTCTCTGTTGGGGTTCCAACTGACTTCTTTCCGTCCCTTCCCGCCATTTGCCCGCCTCAAAGCTTCCCTCACCCCCTTGATCCTTGTGGACGGATTGAAATTTCTTATAGCTCTCCCCTTTTGGGCTCACAATCTCAAATAATTTTGGTTATCTTAGCCAGGTGCACCCTAATCAAACGGTGGCAAGGATCATCGTGTCAATATTTCTATGTTATAAATTCTGGCCTGGCTCAGTTGTTGCACAGCTGCTATTCAATGGCACACATACAGAATCACAGAATTAATGACACTTTAGAAATGTGGTAGAAAACTACCCGTATCTATCATTAACTTGCAGTGTTGCACTTGGGTATTGAGGAGGCTATAAGTAGAAAAGAAAAGATAAAAAAAAAAGAAGAAAAAGAGAGGGAGAAAGAGAAGAAAAAAGGAAAAAAGGAAAATAAAAAAAAAAAGAAGGGATGGGAAGGGGAGGGGAGAAAAGAAAAAATGAGCAGGAAAAATACACAATGGATGGAAGTAGGGATAGGTAAAAATTAGACAAATTTCCTGTTGCTGGAAACCCGATACCGTAGAGGACAGACAGGGGGGGGAAGGGTGAAAAGGAGGCAGGGAACAAGGCTCGGGCGAGGACGTTCCAGGAGAGCTTCAGGATCTCTCTGCCAGCGTTAGATATTCCACCGAAAAGGGAGAGGGAGTGAGACCCGAAGCAATCTCTGCCAGCGATCCAAGCCGAAGGTCCAACGATCTGAAAATTCGAAAGGTTCAGGCTGAAGAGAGTGCCCACAAGAGTCAGGAGTCAGGAGTATCCGCAAGAGTCGAGAGTCAAGAATGTCCGCAAGAGTCAAACGAAGGGGGCGATGAAGATCTGGGAAGTAATTTTCCATCCAAAGAGAGATCGGACGAACCCCCTAGATGAGCCTGTCTCTGGGGCTGCAGATTCGGCAGTTTCAGAATTTCAGCTCTGCGGCTATCCCCCGGAAAAGGAGTAATGAACACAGACCCTCTGTTTCTTCCGGAAAGTGGCGTCCCCCGCTTGGTGCGTCCCGCACTTGAGTCCGTGCCGGAGAGAACAGCAAATTTTACGGGAGGGGTTCCGTTAGTAGATTGTGAAGAAGATAAGCCGTAGGAAGGACTAGACAGAAGAGTTGGGGGGGGGCGCAAGTATATGGTTGTTTTCACGTCTCCGACGGGAAGAGGAGACGAGCTCACCCTCAGCGCCGTCACAGTCTCAGTTCCGGCTCTCCCCTTTTCCCCTCCTGCCTTTCTTGCCCTTCCTCTTCTGGCTAGTGTCTCCGAAGTATCTCGATATTCCTTCTAAGTTCTCCTCAAGTTTTCCCATAAAACAACCAAAACGATACAAAGTCTTTGAGGTTTCCTCCTGATTCAGTACTTTCCTGTTTGGTTACTTTTTGCCCCGCCGCGCTCCCGGCAGGGACTTTCCCTTCTAGGCTACTACAGCGGGTAAGAGTTTCTTTGTTTCACTCTCCCGATTAAAGTCCCAGCGCCATCTTAGGTCCGAAATACAACTCGAGCTCTTTAACTTAATCTGTCGACATCCATCGCTCCTTGGTCTCTGCTTTCAAATTTCCTACTCCGACATTGAGTGCTCCAAACCAGGGGCGACTGTTCTTAAGATTACAGAGATTTGTCGCTTACATCAGCGAGAGCTAGAGGCATTGCTGCACGGGGTCCGCAGAGCTTACCGGAGTGCGTTTCTCGGTCCCGTCGATCCCGAGTCTTCCCCAAAAGTAGAGAAAAACCCATAGGAACTTCGGAGCCGTCCAACGCTGCTGGTTGCGCTTTCCCTCAAGGGGGCCCCCCTTGAGATTTTGGGGTCGCAGTGCCTTTGCGTTGCCCCAAAACCCCCGTACAGCTCGGCGAAGTCAGGTAGCAACTTCACCGCGCTCCCATACTGCTAGCGATCCAAACCGGAAGTGGTCCTCTAGCACCTTCTAGAGGCAATGCAAAGTATTACCTAATATGTGTTGATTCTTTCACAGGTTTTGTCTGGATTTATCTTTTGGAGAGACCGAAAGAAGCCTTAGAAAGGTTTAAAGAGTTTTGTGACAAGGTTAAAAATATGCATGATGCTGACATAAATTGTCTTTGCACAGATGAGAAGCCAGTTTTTCTCTTACAGGATTTCCAGAGGTTCCTGAAGAAGAAAGGGATAAGACACAAAATTGCAGCTTCCGAAGAAGCTTGGAACAGATGTGTCTGTGTTAGGGTGAACAAAGAATTGCAAAAGGGAATGGAAGCGCAATTGCTTAGTTCACATCTGCCACATGAGTACTGGGCTGAGTCGTTAACGTCATTTTGTTATACGTGGTTGAGAAAGTTTTCAAAAGAGTTGGGAAGTTCTCCTTTTGAGAAACTGTTCCACAGAAAACCTTCTGTTGCCCATTTCAAGGTTTTTGGGTCTCATGTGAGGACAGAAGCTCCGGGTGGAGTAAAGAATGCCAGAGGCATTTTTGTGGGTTATGAAAAGGGTCTCTACAGAGTAATTTTGTCTGAATCTGGTAAGGTGATTCTCACAAAATTTCTAGAGAGTGCTCCTGAACAGGAGAGAGTGATTGTTCAAACATTTCCCACAGGAGATGATGATGATTCTGATGATGATGATGATGTTGATTTTATTGAATTCAGTAGTACTGATGATGACAGCGATAGCTCAGACAGCTCAGTTGTCACAGTCATTGAGAGGAAATCTCACATAACGACTAGACCCTCAGAAGAGGAGGATGAACCACTGTTTACAATTGGTACTGGTTCTCCAAAGAGTCCAAAGGCTGAACCAGAAAGCAGAGAAGAGCAGCACCTCTTACGTAGGTCTGAGAGAGCAACGAAGGGTGTACCACCCAAGAGGTATTCAAAAGAGTTGGAGACTTCCGCCGTGCTGCGATCTCAGTGCAAGCAGGGTTCTCACCGGGAGGGAGAACTCGAGCTATTTTGAAGGATTGGGGGCAACTCTAGGGCGCGGAGACCCCCCAAAACTCTCTTGAAGGGTGTTCAGAGAGTCTAGTCCCCGGCACGGCCAGAGAAAGACCAAACCGGCTGCCAGGTAACCTCGGAAGAGGCGAAGAGCGTGGGTGGAGAGGTCTAGCGGTCGAGGGGGAGCCATTACTCACCTTCAGATAGCGAAGCCCTGAGCTTGCAGGGAGAGCAGTACGCTCTCAGAACAAAGAACTCCGACACTTGCAACTTTGTAATTAAGATAAAAAGAATAAGGAAGTCTCGGAGAGAGTAAAGAGAAACAAACGGAGTTCAGCTGATAGCCGAAATCAATTTAGACGCGGAAAGACGCCAGTGCGGGGAAAAGAGAAAGGGAGTCGCCTTAGCGGTTACGCTGTTTCCCTTTCTGTATCCCTCCCTCCAAACAAGCCGAATAGAAGGAAAAGCACGCTGGAGAGGAAGAGGGAAGAAAGGGGGCCAGAGACAAAGCATTAGGACTTGGCGTTTTTGGTGAACCGGAGGCTGTGAAGAGGAGAAGGGGTGTATCTCTATCTTAGCGTCAGAATTCAGGAGAACGAAGCCGGAAGAGAAACCCCCGCCATTTGAGACTTTTTGTGCGTGAGTTTGTGAAAAGCAGAAAGAGGACAGTGATAATATCTATATTGGAGCTAATACGCATATTGTTCTCCATCTCTTTTCCTTTGGTTGGAGACTAGGGTTTTTGAACTTCTGGGAGCTTCTGGGAACACTTTGGGAACACTCTGGGAACTGGCGTCAGTGTATATTGGTTTGACGGCCTCTTGTGTTAAAATGAGGTTGGTGTGATTTGAGACTGGCCTCCGCTCCCCCTGCCCTTTTCCTTTTCTCCCCTCCTTCTTCTATTCACCACCCCCTATTTTAAGACCCCCCCCCCTGTATATCTACTATGGAACATGGACTAGCCTGATTGGAGGCAGGACAAACCCCCGACATTGGAGCATTCCGCCTTGAAGGAAGAGGACTGTACAGTAAGAACTTGATATCGATTCTATATATACGGACTTCGATACTGACTGTTGGGAAAATACATATATAAAGAATTGGGAATTCTGAACAGTAACACTAAAGAAAGAAAGAGGGTATTATAAAAACGGACAAAGCGGGCGGTATAAAGGAAATCATCTTTTTTTTTTTATAAATATTGTGATGGGATAGTGAGCTGCTTGTGCGTAAAAGCTTGATCCCTCTGGGGTTTGGCTGGTCATCCAAACCGATGCACTAACGGAGCCCCCAAAACATGACTCCGTCAGTCGCTGGTAGAATCTGACAGTGGGCGTCTACGGAATTTACGCCAACATAAAAGCTCTTTGACAGACATGCGCTTTCGAGACTCTCTGCGTGACAGTTTCCGGCGAAGGGTGGGCGTTCCCAACGGGGGTCCCGTTACCTCTCCACTACTCTCACTGGAAGCATCCCAGAGCCTCCCCTCCGCTGTGACTCCTGCACTCCCCCTGCTGGTTCCCTCTTCTACTGCAGATTCTCTCCTATTCTCCTGTAGCCTGTCCACCACCTGTCTCTCCGATGGCAGTTCCCTGACATCCACCTCCCCCCCAGGGCCCCCTTCACCCCCTCCCGCCTCCTCTCCCACTGGCGGTGAGGGCGGAAAGCCCCTGAAGGAACTCTCCTCGTCGTCCGAGGATTCTAACACTTCCAGCCACGGCGTACCGTCTCTCTCCCCGTCTTCCTCTTCTTCGTCGGAGTCGGCTTCTTCACCCACCCCTGACTCTGGGAACCCTTCAAACTCTCCTTCCTCATCGGTGGTCCCAAAGTGTTCCCTTCTAAATCGAGCCACGGGTTGCGGTTTTCTTGGGAAACGCTGATGAAATGTTTCTATTAAAACCTCGTCATTGACTACCTCTGCTGGTACCCAAGTGTTTTCCGACTCTGCTTCCCCCTCCCATTCTACCAGATATTCCACCTGATTCCCCTTCCACCTGGAATCAATGATTCCTGCCACGTTCATGTCGCGCTCTCTCTCTTCTATCACGGGCGTTTGGGTGGCCTCTCTCTCACGCTCCCCCCACTCGCGTCCCTCTCGGTACGGCGACAGTAATGACCTGTGAAATACTGGGTGTAATTTCATGTGACTGGGCAGCCTGAGTTTGAATGCCACTGGGTTGACCTGCTGTATGACCTCAAAGGGTCCCAATCTTTTGGGCCTCAATTTCTTACTCCCGCCCTTGAACGGTAGCCCTTGGGTGGACAACCACACCCGGTCCCCCACCCTTATAGTTTCACCTTCCCTCCTATTTCTGTCTGCTTGCTTCTTATATTCTTCCTTGGCTTTCTCTAAGTTAAGTTGAAGCTGACGGTGGATCGCCTCCATCTCTTCAAAAAAATATTCCGCCGCCGGCACGCTCCACCTCTCCCCTCCCTCTCCTGGGAATGCCCGGGGGTGACACCCATAATTTGCCAGGAAGGGACTCATCCCTGTGGACACGTTCTCCGCGTTGTTGTAGGCAAATTCTGCTAGAGGTAACTTATCCACCCAATCATTTTCTCTGTCTTTTACATAACACCTCAGGTATTGTTGTAAAACCCCATTTGCCCTTTCCGCTTGCCCATTGGTTTCTGGGTGCCGGGCAGTTGAGAAATTGAGTTCTACGTGCAGTAAGCTCATAAGTTTCCTCCAGAACCTGGAAGTAAATTGTTTCCCTCTGTCGCTGACCACCCTCAAGGGGGCGCCATGCAACTTGAAAATATGTTCTACAAACAACTTGGCGGTTTCCTCCGCTGTGACTGCATGTGAACAAGCTATAAAATGACACATCTTGGTTAATTGATCTACCACCACCATGACAGCTGTTTTGCCTTTGGATTTTGGCAGGTCCGTCATAAAATCTATGGATACTGCCTCCCATGGCCTTTCGGGCGTGGGTAAGGGTTGTAATAGCCCCGCTGGCGCCACCCTCTCTCCTTTCGCTCGCTGGCACCTGTCGCAACCCCTGACATATTCCCGTACGTCCTCCCTCACCTTGGGCCACCAAAACTCCCTGGTAACCAACCACATGGTTTTGTGCTGTCCAAAATGTCCCGCTGTGGGGCTGTCATGCAACTGCTTGAGTACTCTGCCCCTCAGTTCCCCGTCGGGTATGTACAGTGCCCCTTTGTAATACAACGCCCCGTTCTTTTCTTCGAACCCCCCTGTGTTCTCCTCTGTCCTCCGGAGCTCTCTGAGTTTCTCTTGGGCGTATTCATCGTTCTCCGTACCCTCTATCAGTTCCCTCTGCCCCACCAATGCCGCCCCACACACCCAGCGGTCTTCAGGGATTACATGCCTTGCCTCAGGCGCTCCCTCCCCCTCTAAGTACTCAGGTTTCCTGGAAAGAGCGTCCGCCCTCACGTTCTCGGAGCCGGGCACGTAACGAATCTCAAAGTGGAATTTGGAGAACTCCTGGGCCCATCTCACTTGTCTCTGGTTCAGCACTCGGGCTGTTCTCCAGTATTCCAGATTTTTGTGGTCAGTTCGGACTTGAACCTTGTGCTGCGCCCCAATCAGCAAGTGCCGCCATTTCCGGAATGCTTCATGAATGGCGAGCAGTTCTCGGTCGTACACTGTGTAGTTCCTCTCTGATTTGTTCAACTTCCGCGAGAAGAATGCACACGGTCTCCATTCAGACGTATCTTTTCCCGGCTGGAGAAGAACGGTCCCCACCGCTCGGTCTGACGCGTCAGTCTCCACTCTCATTGGTTGTTGTAGATCCACGTGCAAGAGTTGCTCTTCCGACGCAAACGCCTGCTTTAAGCGTTCGAACGCTTGTTGCGCTTCTCCCGTCCAAACAAATTTCTTTTTGCTACTAAGACAATCCGTGATGGGCGCTGTTAAATGGGCAAAGTTTTTGATGAACTTCCTATAGAAGTTTCCGAAGCCCAGGAACCTTTGCACGTCCTTCTTGGTCTTTGGTGTTTTCCATTCCAGTACCGCTTGAACCTTGCTGGGATCCATGGCCAATCCCTTGTCAGACAACCGGTACCCCAGGAATTCCACCTCCTTGGTATGAAACTGACACTTCTCCAGTTTCACCCACAGCCGGTTTTCTCGCAGCTTGCTCAGTACCTCTCTTACATCTCGCACATGCTGCTCCTCATTGTCTGAGTACACCAGAACGTCATCTAAGAACGCTACGCAGTTCTTGTAGAGCAGTGGCCCCAGGACGTGATTCATGAATGATTGAAAACAGGCGGAGCCCCCTTGTAATCCGAAAGGCATAACGGTGTACTCAAAGGCCCCCAAGGGGGTGAACATAGTGGTCTTCCACTCATCCCCCTTTCTCACACATATCAAGTTATATGCCCCCCTAAGGTCCAGCTTGGTAAAAATTTTCCCTTTTCTCACCCGTGTTAGAATGTCATCAATTCTGGGCATAGGGAAAGTCACTGGTTCTGACACTGCATTTAGGGCCCTGAAATCACATACAAGCCTGGGCTTGCCCGTGTTTTTTTTGTCCACAAAGAACACTGGGCTGCCCCCCACCGCTCGTGACTCTCTGATGAAACCTCGCTTGAGATTCTTGTCAATGAACTCCCTTAACTCCTGCATCTCACTGTCTGACATTGCATACAGCTTGCCCACTGGCAATTGTGCTCCTGGGAGTAAGGTAATTTGACAATCAAAGGGTCTGTGCGGGGGCAGTTTATCTGCTTCTTTTTCGCTGAATACGTCAAGCAAGTCAGCGTATTGTGGTGGCACCCTTCCTTTGTCCATCACTTCCATCCCTGCTAGAGTGGCCCTGGCGCCTGCCTGAGCCTCTCCCTCCTTGCAGTGTTCTAGGCAATGTGCTGATCCAAAGGAAACCACTCTCTGATGCCAGCCTACTAGCGGATCGTGTAGCGCCAGCCAGCTCATACCCAAGATAATAGGAGCTCCTCCCAAGGTGGCTACGTTAAACGCTATCAGTTCGGTGTGTCGTGCCACCCTCATTATCATTGGTACAGTCTGTTGGCTCACTTCTCCTCCCAACAGCTCCCTCCCATCAATCGTGGTAACCTGCAAAGGCTTACTCAATGGGACAGTCTGTATTTGGTGTGCAGCTGCAAACTCTTTGCTCATGAAATTACATGAGCTACCTGAATCCAATAGCGCCTTTATCTTCAGTGGGTGTCCGTTTGCCAGTTCCAGCAACACCTCTATCACAAGCGCTGGTCTTGGAGGTTCCGGCGTGGGCACATTCATTACTCCCTGGCCTGGCTGCTGTGCCCTGATGTTGGCAACCAGGCGTTGGCTTTTACTGGCTCCGTGATTTCTTCTTCCTCCTTCCCCCCAACAGTTCCCGCCATCCCTTGCCATTCCTTTCTTTGCGGACAGACTCTGGCAAAGTGACCTGGCTGTTGGCAGAGATAGCATCTCTTGCCGCTCTTTCCCTCCTTCTTCCGCCCTTCACTGGTGTTTGAAACTGCGCGCGCGCGCGCTGTTCCAAGTTCCATCGGCTCTGCTGGCGGGAAAGGCTGCTCCGGAATCTCTGGAATGCGGAAGTCCTTCCAACGTTCCCCCTTTCCTTCCCGCTTTTCCATAGCTCTAGCTTCCTGGCGTGCCCCAATGGACAGCGCTGATTTAGTCAGCTGATCCATAGACTCCGCCCTAGGCGCCCGGGAAAGTTCATCTTTCACTGCCGGAGAGAGACCTTCTTCAAACAGCATTTGAATAGGTTCACTAGCAAGGTCCCACCCAAGTCTATGAATCAGCATGGTGAACTCAGTCCAGTACTCACGTACAGATCGGCTCCCCTGTTTACACGCCATTAACTGCCTGCGCACCACTCCCTGCTCGATCTCGCTGGAAAACATCAAGTCCATGGCGCGGAAAAACTTCATTGTGTCCTTTAAGATTTCATTATTGGCTGCCATCAGGGGCCGAACCCAGTCCCTCGCCCCTCCCTCTAGATGGCCAATCACGTACGCCACTCTAGAGTTCTCGTCGGGGAAGTCATCAAACAGTAGATTGAGAGCATATTGCATCTCTGTCCTAAAGGCTTGATAGTTCCGGGGATCCCCCCCAAATTTCTGCACCAGTCCAGGCACCCGTCTGGCAAGTGGGGTGGTCTTCCCCTTATCTGCATCTTGAGCCCTCCTCTCCTCGAGCCTCGCCTTTTGCAGTGCCAGCTGGACCTCCAACGCCCTGTACCTTTGTTCCAGGCTTGGATCTGCGCCAGCTCCCGCTCCTGCTCCTCCGGTTCCGGATGGTTCGCTCATGATGCCTTCTGCTTGCACAAGCTGCTTTCAAAGACTGTCAGATTGCTGTGATGGGATAGTGAGCTGCTTGTGCGTAAAAGCTTGATCCCTCTGGGGTTTGGCTGGTCATCCAAACCGATGCACTAACGGAGCCCCCAAAACATGACTCCGTCAGTCGCTGGTAGAATCTGACAGTGGGCGTCTACGGAATTTACGCCAACATAAAAGCTCTTTGACAGACATGCGCTTTCGAGACTCTCTGCGTGACAGTTTCCGGCGAAGGGTGGGCGTTCCCAATGGGGGTCCCGTTACCTCTCCACTACTCTCACTGGAAGCATCCCAGAGCCTCCCCTCCGCTGTGACTCCTGCACTCCCCCTGCTGGTTCCCTCTTCTACTGCAGATTCTCTCCTATTCTCCTGTAGCCTGTCCACCACCTGTCTCTCCGATGGCAGTTCCCTGACAAATATTTATTAAAGTTTTTAAATATCAATGCACAAATAATAAACAGTCTTACTTCTGTCACAAACATAATTTCATCAATTCTTTGGACTCCCTCACGTCTCCCGCTCCCATTTACATCGTTAAAAGTTTTCTCCATCATCTGAAATCATCTGAAACAAACTCAGGGGGCGAGAAATTATCGGGGAGGGGGGGGAGATAAAAGTGTATAAGTATTTAAGATGTCACATACAGGGAAAAAAGGAACGAATGGCGGGACCCCTGGGGATAGGAGGGGCTCTAAGCAAGAGGTAGACTTTAAGTCGGATATTTTGAAGATGTTTACAGAGATCAAACAAAGCCAAGCCAACTTAGAATATAAATTAGAGCAAGTGGATAACAGGATTGGGAAAATGGATAAAAAAATGGATGAGACTGTTAACGAACTTAAGGGCCAAATAAAAGAAATATTTAGGAGAACGCAGCTTACAGAGGAAGGGTTAAAGAAGACAAGGATAGAATTAAAGGATATTAAGAGGGATAAAGAAAGGATTAAAACTGAAATGATGGACTTAAATAAGGCTCAGGAAGAGATGAAGGACATTATTGCGATGAATGAACTGAGGCAGAGGGAGGTTAATCTGAAATTTAGAGCTGTGCCAGAGACCCAAAATGAAAATATTAAAGAGAGATTGACAAGGGAGTTAGCAGAATGGATGGGTTTACCAGCGGAGGAAATGGCCAATAATATACAAAATGCATTCAGAATGCGCGTTAACACAACAAGAGGAAGGAAACTTATAGGTGATTGTCTGATTACATTCAAGGATAGAGAAATGAGAAATAGGATCCTTCAAAGGAATAGAGAAAAGAGGTTGAATATAGATGGGAATTATATAATTATTTTTAAAGATGTCCCGATCAGACTACTTAAACGAAGAGATCACTATAAATCCTTGGCGCAGGTACTGAGAAGAAATAAGATCGAATTCAGATGGGAATTCCCGGAAGGGATATCATTTGTATATAGAGGTAAGAGGCACAAGCTGTCAAGTCAAGAAGAAACCGGGAAGTTTTTGAGGAAGTACAAGGAACTTAAAGTGGAGGTAAATGGAACGGGGGTTGGAGGAGATGAGGGGGCCCCATCAGGAGAGTTAGGAGAAGGGGATGAGGAGGAGGAAGGAGGAAGTAGATCGGGCGAAGAGGCAGAGGAGGAAGCGGAGGACTCAGGGAATCCTTAAAGGAAAAGAGAATTCGAATAAAATTCAGGCGAAAACTTAACTTCTGAAGTGAAAGTTAAGCATTATGGGATTAAAAATCTGGAACTGGAATATTAATGGGATGAACGATAAAAATAAGAGGAATAAAATTGAGCAATATTTGAAAAAGAAAAATTTGGACATTATCTGTCTACAGGAAACGCACGTTGCTAGAAGACATAGGAAAGTGTTAATTAACAAAAGGTTGGGAAAGGAATTTGAATCCTCAGACAAGGTAAAGAAAAGTGGTGTGGTACTGTATGTTAAAAATAATATAGAAGCTAAAACAATATTCAAGGATGAAGAGGGGAGGATGATAGGGGTCAGTATTAACTGGCAAGGTGAAAAGCTGATGGTAGTGGGGCTATACGCCCCAAATGGTAGTAAAACGGAATTCTTTAAAAGATTAGAAGAGAAGTTGACGGAATTTGTGGACCAAAAAATAATCTTAATGGGGGATATGAACGGGGTTGTTTCACTAGAAATGGATAGACAAAGAGAAGGAACAAGCAAAGAAGGAAAGTTACCAAAAACCTTCTTTTCCATGGTAGAAAATTGTAATCTGGTGGACATCTGGCGTCTCAGACACCCGCTTGACAAATAATTCACCTTTCATTCTGAGCCTAACCAATCGCTGTCGCGCATAGACCAGATATGGGTCTCAAAGGAACTGTGTCCAAGAGTTAAATTAATAGAAATAAGACCAAAAGTAATTTCAGATCATAGCCCAACAGAGCTGGAACTGGAAAGCCTAGAGACAAGAACCTTCAGATGGAGATTAAAAGACCACCTTTTAGATGACCAGAAAGTTGTGGAAAAGGCACAGAAAAAACTGATAGATTATTTTAAAGATAATGGTGATAAAGGAACAAAGGATAGCGTTGTCTGGGATGCGAGTAAGGCTGTAATAAGAGGGTTCTTTATCCAACAGAATGCAATCAAAAATAGGAATAGAGAGAAAAACAAAGAGGAAATTCTAAAACAGATAATGGTTAACGAACAAAAACCAAATTGTCAAAAAGCGAAGGAAAGAATTAAAATTCTACAAGCCCAGTTTGCTATAATAATAAATAGAGAGGTGGAATGGAACATTACAAAACTAAGGCAAAAAAATTTTGAATTTGCGAATAAATCAGGCAAATGGCTTGCCTGGCAAATCAAAAAAAGGAAGGAGCAAGGTGTAATTAATAAAATAACAGTGGAGGGAGTAGAAAGAACCGACCCCAAAGGAATTAAGAGCGAATTCCTCAGCTATTATAGGAATTTGTATAAAGATCAAGAGAAAGTTGGTTTAAGGAGGATAGAGAGATTCTTGAAGGATAAAAGGGTGCAAAAAATCTCAATAGAGGAAAAGCAACGTTTGAATACACCAATTGGAAATGAGGAAATAGAGGAGGCAATTAAAGATTTAAAGAGGGGTAAGGCACCAGGCCCTGACGGATTTACAGCCGGCTACTACAAAGAAATGAAATCTATTTTGGTGGGACCTCTAAAAACGATTATGAACAATATCTTAAAGAAAGGAGAAACCCCAGAGACCTGGAAAGAGGCATATATTACGTTTATCCCCAAACAGGATGCAGATCCAACCCAGGTTAAAAATTACAGACCAATTTCACTCCTAAACACAGATTATAAGATATTTGCAGGAATTCTGGCAAGAAGGCTGAAGATTTTGCTATCAGAAATTATTCACAGGGACCAGGCGGGATTCCTGCCAGGTCGGCAGATGAGAGACAACACAAGAAATATAATTAATATGCTAGAATACCTGTCTGTTAGGATTGACAAACAAGCTATAATGGTGTTTGTAGATGCCGAGAAGGCATTTGATAACGTGATATGGAACTTTATGTTGAAGAACTTAGAACACATGGATGTGGGTAACGATTTCTTTAATGGGGTAAAAGCAATATACACAGAGCAGAAGGCCAAATTGATCATAAACAATATGGTGACGGAGGAGATAAGGATACAGAAGGGAACAAGACAAGGATGTCCGCTTTCTCCATTACTATTTATAACTGTGTTAGAGGTCCTTATGAACTCAATAAGACAAAACGAGAATATAAAAGGAGTATCAGTAGGACAGAATGTTTATAAGACCAAAGCCTTTGCCGACGACTTAGTAATAATGACAGAAGAACCAGCAACGGCAATAGGGGAAATATTAAAGGAAATAGAACAATTTGGAGAAGTGGCAGGCTTCAAATTAAACAAGACAAAAACGAAAATGATAGGAAAAAACGTGGACCCAAAGATAATTGAAACAATCCAACAACAATCGCAGATAGAGATGGTCAAAAAAGTCAAATATCTCGGCATCTGGTTAACACCCAAAAACATAGACTTATTCAAAAATAATTATGAGCCGATGTGGAAGGAAATAAAGAAAGATTTAGAGAAATGGGGAGGGCTAAAATTGTCATTCTGGGGAAGGATTAATGTAATCAAGATGAATGTCTTATCAAGGTTGATGTTTCTATTCCAGACCATCCCTATAATCAAAGGGAGTCAAATCTTTAAGGAATGGCAAAGGATAGTCTCAAGATTTATATGGCAGGGCAAAAAACCCAGAATTCAGTTCAAATTACTGACAGACGTAAAGGAAAGAGGGGGCTTTGCCCTGCCGGATCTGAAACTGTACTACGAGGCATCATGCTTATGTTGGATAAAAGAATGGGTAAAATTGGTGAATACGGAGCTGCTCGACTTAGAGGGCTTCGATAATAGATTCGGGTGGCATGCGTATTTATGGAAGAACAAAAGGAAAGTACACAAGGGGTTTGCAAATCACATTTTTAGAGGGCCGCTAATCGAAGTTTGGGAAAGATATCAAAATCTGTTAGAGCCGAAAACACCACATTGGCTTTCACCTCTCGAAGTAATGAGTATAAAAACCACTAATATGAGAAGCAATTGGGCAACTTATGATCAGCTACTAACTAAGGTTGAAGGGAAATGGAAGCTAAAACCATATGAGCAAACAAAGGAACATGTTTACGATTGGCTACATCACCATCAGGTGAATCAGATGTTTAGTAAAGATATCAAAGAAAGAGGTTATGCAGATAAAGACTCAAAATTCCAGACAGAAATAATAAATAATAAAGTGAAAATTATATCTAAGATATATAGGATGCTGTTGGACTGGAATTTAGGCGACGAGGAAGTCAAATCGGTGATGATCCATTGGTCAAGGGATATAGGTCATAGTATACAGTTTGAGTTATTAAGTTATTTCTTCTCCATTCGCTACAATTTTATTTATTGTACTTTGTTCCTTTCTTTTCTTAGTCTGCCATGCCAGAAGCTTCCCTGGCTTATTTGCAAACTCAGTTCTTTGTCTTAGTTTTTTTATGTTCCATTCCACTTCCCTATTTATTAATGTTGCATACTGGGCTTGCAATACTTTAATATTTTCTTTTATTCTCTTATTATTAGGCTTTTTAACTAACTTCCCCTCATAATCCATTATCTGCTTCAGAATGTCCCTTTTCCCTTTTTCTCTTCCTTTATTTATAATGGCATTCTGCTGGATGAAGAAGCCCCTCATCACTGCCTTACCTGCATCCCATACCACCTTAGTTTTGGTGCCTTTGTTCATATTATCCTTAAAGAATTCTTTCATCCTTTTCTGCGCTTTTTCGACTATTTCTTGATCATCTAAGAGATAATCCTTCAGTCTCCATCTAAAAGTACCTTCTTCCAGGCCTTTCAGTTCCATCTTTATTGGATTATGATCAGATATTGTTTTAGCCTGGATCTCTACCCGTATGATTCTTGGTGTTAATTCATTCGAAACCCAAATCTGATCTATTCGGGACGATGACTGATTGGGCTCAGAGTAGTACGTGCATTGCTTTACCAGTGGATGTCTAAGTCTCCAGGTGTCTATTAGGTTGCAATTTTTAACCAGTGAAAAAAAGGTTCTGGGCAGCTTCCCTTCCTTACCCCCTCCATCTCTAAGTCTGTCCATTTCTAATGAGACCACCCCATTCATATCCCCCAGTATGATCATTTTTTGGTCTGCATAATCAGCTAGTTTTTCTTCCAGGATTTTATAAAACTCAGATTTATTATCGTTTGGGGCATATAACCCCACTATAATTAAGTTTTGTCCATGCCATTTAATTTGTATCATCATTATCCTTCCGTTTTCATCTTTAAAGATTTGCTGAGCCTCAATTTGTTTTTTAACATAAATGACCACGCCTCTTTTTTTGACTTTGTCAGATGATATGAACTCGTTTCCCAGTCTTTTATTTATTAAGATTCTTTTATGTCTTCTTGCTATATGAGTCTCCTGTAAGCAAATAATGTCTACACTTTATTTTTTCAGGATTTGTTCAATTTTATTCCTTTTTTTTCTTCTCATTTATCCCATTAATATTCCAACTCCAAATCTTTAACACCATGGTGTTTAAGCCTAGCCTAGTTTACTTCCTTTTTTATATTTCAGCTGTTTCTTCTTCCTCCTGTTCGTCTTCTCCTCGTGACCCTTCTGCTACCTCCTCTTTCTCTTCCTCTGCACCTCCTGCTGCCTCTCCTATTTTGTCTTCCTCTTTTTCTAGTCTCAGTTCTTTATATTTTCTTAAAAATTTGCTAGTTTCTTCTGGACTTGCCAGTCTATGCCTCTTACTTCTATACATGAATGAGATGCCCTCCGGGTACTCCCATTTAAACTCTATATTATTTTTCTTCAGCGTCTGTACCAGTGCTTTATACGGCTCTCTACGTTTCAGTATTCTGATTGGTATGTCTTTGAAAATTATTATGTAATTCCCATTGATACACAATCTTTTTTCTCTGTTTCTTTGCAAAATCATATTTCTCATTTCCCTTTCTTTGAATGTAATCAGGCAGTCTCCTACAAATTTTTTAGCTCTGGTTGTTTTTATTTTTAGTCTGAATGCCGTTTGTACTGATTTTGCCATCTCTTCTATTGGTATTTCCATCCATTGAGCTAGTTCTACTATCAAATTCTCTTTGATGTTTTCTCCTTGTATTTCTGGCACTGCTCTGAGTCTTAAATTAACCTCCCTCTGTCTTAGTTCATTCATAGCAATTATATCTTTCTTTCTTTTTTTTAATAATTTTTATTGGGTTTTTACATTTTATAACAACAGACACACACACAAAGACAAAAACAAACAAATACAATTTCATACCCTAATTTTCTTTACCCACTTTCATTGACTTCCCCCCACCCCCTCCTCTTACATCCCAGTTCCAATAATTAATTCAGCAAGTTCTTACCTAACCTCTTAAACCTATTAATATTACTTTTAAAAATTTAATTCTTTTTGTTTATCTATATTCAACTTATCCAATTCTCTTATAATCATTAATTTCTTTTTTTTTAAGGTCGATCTAACTTCCCTTCCACAAATTTTTCCCTTTGTTATATTAATTATAGGTCACATTGACCAAATAAACAAATCATAACATTTTATAGTTCTATTCTCTCTCCCCCCCCGCCCCGGTTTCTGTCCCTTCCCAAACAAATGTCCAAAAAACAAACAAAAAATAGTTCTTAGCCCGGATTCCTCACGTCCGAGGCCTCTGATTCTCTGTCAGTCCCTCTCTGCCAACTATATTGGTAGTCCTCTTTGTTGGTCCTAAGACCCCGAAGGAGTTCAGTCAGAGTCACATCATATTTTCTTTCATCCAGAATGTTTAAAAGTGGTTGCTGCGAAGGATCATCTACTTTTCCATACTCAAGAGGAAAGTCCCAATCATGTTGCTTTATTCTTTTTAGTTTTAATATTCCAGGTACTCCAGGGACTTCCCTCTTCTTCTTTCTCATCTTTCGCAGGTTTGTAATCCAAAGGTCTTCTTGCTCGTACTCTAACAGTGTAGATTCCTGATTGATATTTTCCACTTGTAGTGTCTGCACTCCTTCTTTCCTCTCTGTCAATTCCAAGAGCATCTCTTCCTGCTCAGCTGCAGAGTTTTTGTCAGACATCTCCTTTGTGCATTCAGCAGAGTTGTTTGTTTTAGGATTCAAGGTCATAAATACTTTGCTCAAAGCCATACTCTGCTCTTGCAGGATTCCCACGAGAAAGAACATTTTTTCTATCTCCGCCAGTAATTTTCCCTCTGCAGCCATTGTAATGTCACTAATTCCCCCTAGGGGGCTTTCAGTTACTTGGTAGTCCTTTTCCAATAATCTGTTACTTTGTTATTATCACTACTTTGTTTCCAATCACCTCAGCTCAAATGTATCACCTTTAATTCAGAGAGTTGTTAAATAACAAAATTCTTTACTTTGTCCACCCGTTTGACAGCTCCTTTGACCGCTGTCAAACTCCTTTCATTTTTTCCTCCGGCACACAAACAGGACACTCCCGGGTTTTGGGGGGGGATTACACACAAAGTTCCAAAGTTCCTCCCTTTCTCTCCAGCACAAAAACTTCTTCTATCAAATTTGTGAAAAACTTTTAAATCATCAAAACAGTATTCATTCCGCCTTAATTCTCCGTTCCTTGCTTTAAATCGTCTGTAAATAGAGGGGGTGCGGACTTCCCTTTAACACATCCCCCGATCGTGCCGAATTCAGAAGGTAGCAATTTTTTAAAGTCCAAATTCCACTACTCACGGGTCCTTTGTTATCCAATCCGAATTTTGGGAAGAAAGTCAGCGCTCTCCGGCCATGGCTCGCGGCTTCGCTCCACTGAAGTAGCGGTCTACTCTCAGCACCACGCCACTCTCCGTACCCTCTCCGTAGCCTTTAAAAAGGCTCTTCGTGGGTCGGGGAGGGCGCTTAAGGTGCCCACCGAGTCACCAAGTCCGCAGGCTTCCGCGCCTGCGGTTTCTGAGGGTCCCCGTGTCGCCGGCATGGCAAGACCCGTCTTCAGCGGAGCCGATTCCCTCCGGAGCTCGGAGGGAATCTGCCATTAGCCGTTCGCGCTAACCCGGAAGTCCATAGCAATTATATCTTTCAAGTCTTCTTGCGCTTTGCTTAGTTCTGATACCTCTACTTTGATCCTCTCTTCCTCACGTCTTACCTCCTTCAATTCTATTCTCGTCTTTTTCAGCCCCTCTTCTGTTACCTGTGTTCTCCTAAACACTTCCTTTATTTGTTTTTTTTTTAAATAATTTTTATTAATTTTACAACATAAACAAAAAACAAACAAACATAACATGACTTCCCCATACCTCCCCTTCACTGCATCCTTGTTTTAAATTTTTTTAGCAATCCTTCATCCATTTTTATATTTAATTCTCTTTAAAATTTTCTTAAGCTTAAATTTTTTCAGCTGTAATTCTTTATATCAAATCCCTTGACATCTTAACATTCCGAAATTTTACAACAATTTTTAAGATAGATTTTAAATTTTTTCCAGTCCTCTTCCACTGTCTCTCTCCTCTGGTCACGAATTCTGCCGGTCATCTCTGCCAGTCCCATAAATTCAGTCACCTTGGTCTGCCATTCTTCCAGAGTAGGTAGTTCTTTAGTCTTCCAATACTTTGCCAAAAGAATTCTTGCTGCTGTTGTTGCGTACATAAAAAATGTTCTATCTTTCTTTGGAACCATTTGGCCTACCATGCCCAAGAGAAAAGCCTCCGGTTTCAACACTTCCTTTATTTGACCTTTTAGTTCATTAACTGTTTCGTCCATCTTTTTATCCATTTTCCCTATCTTATTGTCTACTTGTTCTAATTTTACTTCTAAATTTTTTTCACTTTGTTTAATTTCCGCAAACATTCTTAGTATATCTGCCTTAAAATCTTGTTCTTGCTTGGATTCCTTTCTTTCGGAAGGTGTCCCCCCCCCCTCTTTGCTGTATTCGACATTATCGCCAAATTACAATTATGAGATCAGCACACTTCGCCTAATTAACTATTGGATACCCTAACCAAATTTGTACAAACCCCTAATTTACACCGACACCAAATAATACCACTATAACCAATATAGTCCAGTGATAGTTTCAATAGGTCAGCAATCTTCTTGCTCCTCTTCTTGCCTCTATTCAGGCTATTCCACGTATTAACTCAGTCTTCTTCCTCCTCTTTAAGTTGATAAGTTGGTTATCAATTCACAGTTTATATTCAATTTGTACTCCCTTTAGATTCTTCTATGCAAATATCGACTTCCCCAATCCAAAAAACTTGAAGAAATCATAAAGAACGCTGATATCAAGATAGAGTCTGTCTATTAAATATAAGGTGTATTCCTGTTAGTTGAACGTCATGTGGGGGTATAGGGGGGTCACAAAAGTCACGAAAATCACAAAAATAGATAAAGTCTTTTAAATTTCTAATCTATCTATCTTTCTATCCCCTCCCCCTTTTCCCTTTCTGTACTTCCCTATCCTTATAAAATTGAAGATATATATTTTTTAAAAATTTACGGCTCCACAGTTTTCTGGGTAGCCCCATATTCATTACCCAACCACCTATGCTGCTCATGGCCAGATCATTTGGGGCACTGCCATGCTGTAAAAAGATTCTCATGAAGCACAGATCCCCATGGATCCTTAGGTTTTTTATGTTTGGTCACCCTGAAATCACTATCAAATCACACTTGATGTATATGACCACAGAATGAACCACAAAAACCACAGAGCACAGCCAGGGAACAAACACTATATTAAATACTTTAATCCTCATGGATCGTCATGATTGTTAAATGGGCTCCACCAAATTACATTGTAACATCACACCAATGTCCATGGAATGACCGAAATAAAAACTATCTGAAATGGTTCTGAATTAGCAAGAACATTGTATTTAAATGACATTCATATCCATAGCTTCCACTATGAAGAACTGCACCTGGAAATTTTTGACGCTGCTAAACTTCAAGAATATCCAAGGCAGAGATTGTGATGATCTTACCTGTGAATGTAAATTATCAAACCAACTAGATGGAGACCACCAAAGTAACCATGAAAAGCAATCATCTGTCTTGCATCAATTCAGCTACAAATGATTTTGGGACAAAAGTTGGTTGCTTTGGCGGGGGGGGGGGGGTAATTATAAATGGAGGTTTAACTGATGCCTGCTGACAGCTTTCCTGGAGTCTACCACGTGTTTTTAGAAAAAGAACAGGATTAGTGGTGAATTGTGCCCAGCATGACTTCAGATTGTTCATAGTACATTTGATTGGCTGCAGGGGCATACGAAGGGGCAGCGGGGTGGTGGTGCCCTGGGGTGCCATGCTGGGGGGAGGGTGACAGTATGGTCGCGGTACTGGCTGCTGCTTTTGTGGCGTCCGTGTTGGCTGCCGCTCTTGCAGCAACTGTACAGGCAGCCCCTCTCACAGCAACCATATGGGCCGTACGGGCAGCTGTTCTCGCGACGACTGTACAGGCTGCTGCTTGCATAGCATCCGTACAGGCAGCCCCTCTCACGGCAGCTGTACAGGCTGTACGGGCAGCCGCTCTTCTGGCGACTATATGGGCTGCCGCACGCGCAGCGTCCATACAGTCTGCCATGCATGCACAGTCCATACAGGACATTGTGTGCGCGCCCATCATCCAGGACTTGTTACCATATTATAGCTGCCACAAAATCTATCGGCATGCCACCAGAACCAGGGAAGCCTTGCCAGTTGCAGCTCACACAGTTGAAGCGAAATAAAAGACAGAAGAGTAGATCGGGAAGAAAGTTCCCCAGACTGCTGGAAAAGATAACAGTAGCTCCAGCATCTGATTCAGTGCAGGCTGCTGAGGGGTTGGACTCCTTAAGATCACCAACTGACTATGAGACACCTGGAAAGCACTCAGCCTCAGATGACCTCCACTTCAAAAAGTGGGAAAGAGGATTTGACAGTGACCAATATTGATTCTTTTGATAGCAGCCCCATATTCTCAACACAAAGTGAGAAGTGCTTGGGCTGAAGCGTGGGGCACATGGTTTGTTCATGGGGTACGAAAAAGGTGCATACAGAGTATGGATGACTGGGTCTAAGTCCATTAAGTTCACAAAGAGTGTTGAGTACAATCCTAAGTGGGGGGAAAATGTGGGAATTTTCCAGAGTTACCCAGAGGAGGATGAAGGTGATGTGAAAAAACCCAGATGATGTTGAGAAAGCTGAGGAGGATGATGATGATGATGATCAGAGTTCGGATTCCTGTTCAGTGGGCAGCGCTGCTGCTGATGTCAGTGACAGTGAGGACACAGCAGACTACAAGAGCGCAAAGGCCTCAGTCAGACCATCTGATGCGTCTGACAATGAACTGGAGGAACCACTGTTCACCATTGGTCACTTTTCTCCTAAGAAGGAGGAGATGAGTCCAGAAGACTTGCGTCTAGTTCGCAGGTCTGAAAGGGCGACCAAAGGCAGACCTCCAAAGAGATTTGCTGATGAGTTTGCTAAGACAGCAACTGCTGTTCTTAGTAGCTCAGAGAAGGTGTGGGAACCTTCAAGCTTCAAAGAGGTTCAAGAGTTAACCTCTAAGGATGCTGAGCCTTGGCTAAATGCCATGAAGGCTGAAGTTGATTCCTTGAATAGGAACCAAACTTGGGAGCTGGTACCGGTAGTCCCAGGAATGAGACTGGTTGGCAGCAAATGGGTCTTCAAGGCCAAGACAGACCAGAATGGCAAGGTTGTCAGACACAGCACCAGATTGGTTGCCAGAGGTTTTTCACAGGTACCAGGACAGGATTACCACGAGACCTACTCACCCACCGTCAAATATGAGAGCATTCGGCTGATGCTCAAGATAGCTGCAGAGGAGAAACTGCATGTTTCCCATCATGACATTAATACAGCTTTTTTGTACGGGATTTTGGGGGAGGAGCTGTACATGCTTCCACCTGATGGGATGCAGATACAGAAGGGAATGGTCTGTAAACTGCGGAAATCCTTATATGGTCTCAAGCAGAGTGCCAGGTGTTGGAACACAAAACTCACTGAGACATTGCTTTCTCTAGGTTTTCACCAGGGCAAAGCTGATCCGTGTGTGTTTGTCAAGGAGGAGGGGCAAAACAAACTGTATTGTTTATGTTTTGTTGATGATCTTCTGATGTTTCGGAAGACTCAGGCTTTTTACCAAAGCACCCTAGCTCAGCTGAAGGAGCACTTTGACATGAAGGATCTTGGTGAGGTATCCAACTATCTTTCTCTGCAGGTGGAGAAGGACCAAGCAGGTAATTTTCTGGTACACCAAAAACAGAAAATTGCTGATGTATTAACCAGGTTGAATTTGGTTGATGCAAACCCAGCAGACACACCGATGGTGACAGGTTACCAGGTGGATAGTACTGCTGAAGCGTTTTCTGACACTACGCTGTACAGATGCATTCTTTTTTCCCCCCCAAAATATTTATTTATTTTAACAGAAAGAAAAAAGGAAAAAACATCAGAAAAATACAAAACAGCAAAAACAATCACAGACATGAATAAAAAGAAAAGAAAAAAAATTAAGAATAAAAACTCCAGTTTTTAAGTTCATGTTTACATAGCTTTCTTTCTTGACTTCCTCACACCTCCCTTTTTTGTGTTCCTCTTTGTCCAATCAGATACAGCAAATCCTTACCCTTCTTCAAAACTCATTTCTAGTTATTGTGATCACTTCTATTATGTCTCCAGTCTTTCCTCCTTATAATTAAATACTTTTAACATGTTTACTTTGACATAATATAACCTTATTTTTCCACCCTTTTTCTATTACATTTTTTGCATATTTTTTAACACTGTACCACTAATGCCATATTATTTCATATCCAACATCATTTTAGCATTCGTACACTTTACAGTGTTTCTGCAAATAGTTCTTAAACTTCTTCCAATCCTCTTCAACTGCTTCTTCTCCCAGGTCTTGGATTCTGCCAGTCATTTCTGCCAATTCCATATAGTCCATTACTTGCATCTGCCATTCTTCCAAGGTGGGCAAATCTTGTGTCTTCCAATACTTTGCGATAAGTATTCTTGCTGCTGTTGTCGCATACATAAAAAAACATTCTATCCTTCTTTAACACCAATTGGCCGACTATGCCCAAGAGAAAGGCCTCTGGTTTCTTAGGGAAGGTATATTTAAATACCTTTTTCAGTTCATTATATATCATCTCCCAGAAAGCCTTAATCTTCGGGCACATCCACCAAAGGTGAAAGAATGTACCCTCAGTTTCTTTACATTTCCAACATTTGTTATCAGGCAAGTGATAAATTTTAGCAAGCTTGACTGGGGTCATGTACCACCTATAAATCATTTTCATAATATTCTCTCTTAAGGCATTACATGCCGTAAATTTCATACCGGTGGTCCACAACTTTTCCCAGTCAGCAAACATAATGTTATGAGCAATGTCCTGTGCCCATTTAATCATAGCTGATTTAACTGTTTCATCCTGAGTATTCCATTTCAACAGCAAGTTGTACATTCTTGAAAGAATCTTAGTTTTAGGTTCTAACAGTTCTGTTTCCAATTTCGATTTTTCCACCTGGAAGCCCAATTTTTTGTCCATATTATAGGCCTCTCTTATTTGATAGTAATGAAGCCAATCTCGCACTTTATCTTTTAGTTTCTCAAAACTCTGCAATTTCAATTTATCTCCTTCTTGTTCTAATATCTCCCAATATTTCGGCCACTTGGCCTCCATATTGAGTCTTTTCAGAGCCTTTGCCTCCATGGGTGACAACCACCTTGGGGTCTTGGTTTCCAATAAATCTTTGTACCTTATCCAGACATTAAATAATGCTTTCCTGACAATATGGTGTTTGAAAGCTTTGTGCGCTTTAACCTTGTCGTACCACAAATATGCATGCCATCCAAATGCATTATTAAAACCTTCCAAATCCAAGATATCAGTGTTCTCAAGAAGCAGCCAGTCTTTCAACCAGCAGAAAGCTGCTGATTCATAATAAAGTTTAAAGTCTGGCAGGGCAAACCCCCCTCTTTCCTTCATGTCAGTTAATATTTTAAATTTTATTCTGGGCTTTTTGCCCTGCCAGACAAATTTAGAGATGTCTCTCTGCCACTTCTTGAAACAATCCATCTTGTCCACAATCTGCAAAGTTTGAAACAGAAATAACATTTTTGGCAATACATTCATCTTTATAACTGCAATTCGACCCAACAAGGAAAGCTTCAATTTGGACCATGTTTCTAAGTCTTTTTTAACTTCTGACCAGCATTTCTCATAGTTGTCTTTAAATAAGTTCAAATTTTTGGCTGTCATGTTTATCCCCAGGTATTTCACTTTCTTAACTAAAGTCAAACCAGTCTCATTCTGAAACCTTTCTTTTTCTGTCTGTGTTAAATTTTTCTCTAAGACCTTCGTTTTTAACTTGTTCAATTTAAATCCAGCCACTTGACCAAATTCTTGAATCAGTTCTAATACCCTTTTCGTACTAGATTCTGGCTCCTGTAATGTCAAAACTAGGTCATCTGCAAAAGCCTTCAATTTATATTCTTTGGCTCCGCCCTGAATTCCTTTAATCAAGCGGTCCCTTCTAACCTCTTTTTGAAGGTCTCCTCCGTGTTCACTCAGAAATTTTTCCTTATCTTCAACTGATCTTATTTTCACTTTTTTCCCTTTATATGAAAAAGATACCCCCTGGGGGAATTCCCATCTGAAAACAACTTTATTACTTCTCAGCAGTGCCACTAAGTCTCCGTAGTTAGCTCTAAGTTCAAGCAGATGTTTGGGGATGTCCTTGTAAATTTCCACTCTTGAATCCTGGATCTCCAAAGTTTTCTGGAAGTGCGCACTCAATATCTTGTCTCTCTCCTCCTTCGATCTGAGGGAGATCAAACAGTCTCTCGACCTGATTTTCCTCCCTCCCTTGCCGAGCCTGAACGCACTTACTATCTTAAAGTCCTTATCCTCTTCCAAGGCCCAAAATTCTTTAAATACCTGTGTAAGATACTCACTTAAATTCTCTTTGTCAAGTTCTGGGACTGACCTAATTCTCAAATTGTTCTCCTTGCTCTTCAATTCTAACATAGACAGAAAGTCCTGATGTTCCCCAATTTGTTTGCGCGTAGGCTTTATTTCCTGTTGCACAGCCTCTACTTTCTCTTTGGCCTCCTCAGCTGTCTTCCGATTCAGCGCAGTTTCTTCCAAGTTTTCCAATAGTTTGTGCGTTTGAACTAACTTGCTGAGTTAAATTATTTATACTGGCTGTATTTTGGTCAATTTTAGTTGATTGTTCAGTCACTTGCTTACTTAAGCCATCCAATTTTTCATAAATTTTGTTTAGCACAGAAGTAAAGTCCCCTCCTGAGGCCATTCCTTCAGGCCTACTTTGATCTAAATCTTCCTCTTGTGCAACTGGGAGGCTGGGAACAGATGATCTACGTAGCTGAGAAATTATGCTAGGCTGCTGTGTTTTGGTTTTATTTGATCTTGTTATTCTACTCATCCCACTTCTGTCTATAAGTCAAGGTCAGTCCCACGGTCAGTTCTTCTCATGGAAAATCCCCAAGTCCAAAGATGGAAAAATCCCCCAGTGGTTGCACAGTTTCAAAACTCCACTAGAGGGACACTATGTTTATCCTTGCAGCCACAGTTTAAAAAGTCTCTTGATTTTCAAAGTGTCCCCTTAAAAGTTTATACAGTAGCAAATCTCCAGCAGACCTTCTAAAATTTAACTTTTGCAGAGTACTCCTAATAAAGATACAATGTCCCCATAGAGTGCGAGTTACAATATAGCAGTTCAAAACAGCCTGTCAATTCTGACGACTTGGCAGCCCGATTACTGGGGATTCAACAGTTCTTTTATAAATCCACAAGAAAAAGGAAGAGGTAAAAGCCAAATTTGTCCCTTTCCCCCTCAATTTTCTTAAGGGGGGATCTTCTTTTGGTGTTGAAGTTTAGACTTTTAAAGTCACGATCTCAAAGGCATTAGGCTTAAACACCGTTGCTTTGAAGTCTTAAACAAAGCCGGGAGACGGACTTCCTGGTTGCGTCTTCTGCTTCAGTGCCAAATTTCAGATTTTAGATCCAATTAAACACAGTTTCATTATGCTTCACCTACTCACGGGTAGTTGTGGTTTTTTTAGCCGAATAGTCTCAGGAAAAAGGTCAGCGCTCACCGACAACAGCTTAGCAGCTTCACCCCACAGAAAGAGCAATCGGCTCACAGCACCGCGCCAACCCCCGTCATGCTCCGGAACCCCTTGCGAGGTCCCTTTGCTGTTTCGGGGTGCGCTGATAGTGCCCGCTGAGCCCCACGGCCACAGGCTTCTGCCACCTGTGGTTTTTCAGCGAGGGTCTCCGCTTCGCCGTAGCGGACGACCCGTTTCTGCAGAGCTTCCTCTTCACAAGATGAAGGGGACCGCCATTGCCGTTCGCGCCGCCTCCGGAAGTGCATTCTAGGCAAGTTGAATTTCATTGCTAGATGCTCAAGACCTGACATAGCTGTAAGCACTAACCTGCTTAGCAGACATGCTAACAATCCTACTGTTCAGGATTGGAAAGCTCTGAAGCGTATAGCCCGCTATTTGAAAGGGACTATGCACTACAGGCTGAGGTTCACCAGTCAGAAGACTGGAGGTCTTGAAATCTTTGCAGATGCAAGTTTTGGAAGTGACACCACGGATGGTACAAGCACTTTTGGAGTATGCTACATGTACAACCACTGTCTGTTTGACTGGTTGTGCAAAAAGCAGACGACAGTGAGCCTAGGTTCCTGTGAAGCAGAACTCAATGCTCTGTCATTTTCACTCATGGATTGTGAATGGTTGATGCAACTGTTTAAGGACATCGGGGTTTCTGTGAAATGTCCTATACAAGTGTATCAAGACAATAGGTCCTGTTTGGCTTTGCTGAACTCAGAGAGTTGCAAGCAAAGAACCAAGTACTTGCAGATTAAGCTACATCGTGCAAGAGAGTGTATTCAGAAAGGACTCATTCGGGTGTCCTACATGCCAGGAAATGAAATTCCTGCTGATCTGTTGTCTAAGGTTGTTAACAGAGAACAACTTAAGGTTTACGTACAGAGGTTGCAATTGGGTTGAACCACAGGTACTACAGGTTACACGGAAAGGGGGAGGATGTTAGGATATTTCCGTTCCACCTTAAAAGGGAGCAGGCTATGTGAGTCACAGAGTCTGCGTATTTCCTGTTCACAGGATGTTTCTGTTGTGTCTTTGTTTCGTTTCTCTCTCGGTGCCTGAACACGCTAGCAGGCGGTCATGTTTTTCTTTGTTCTGACCAACGCTGAATAAACTTGTAAATATGCTCTCCTGCTGTGCAACTTTCGCTATGTGAACTCTGCTGATAGAGTGTGCATCAGCCCAGGAATGTGGCAATCTATTTCTGGAGCTTGTGTCGCTAATCGCTGATACTGTATCTACGGGAGGTCGATGGACATCCGGAGTCCGGAGTCGGCGTGGAGGCAGTGATGGCCTTTGTCTCCCTGGCAGTATCCCAACAATAACATCCTTCTTAGCATGTCTGTATGAGATGGATTCAAAATATCCCTAGTTTTGCGGACTGGTCATTTTTTGCACCAACTGATATACCCAGGCAAGGTAATTCCAGTGACTACGGTCCTTTCACATGTACCATTGCCCATCTGATTGCTTCTGCTGCCCAATTACAGTTCATACAAAAGGATATGGCTGCCATTAGACCCTGGATTGCAAAAGAAATAATACAGTGCAGTGGGAAAACCTATTTTGAAGGACAAGACAAATATTTTCAAGTGGAAATTGATGCTGTTCCTCCCAAGAAGAGACAAATCTTGAAAGAGAGTCACATTACTGTGTCTCGATCATGCCCAGAGGGATGGAAGGATACACTAACCTATTGCTCAGATATTTTACCTTCCTTGTTTGAAGGCTGCTGGTCACTATGGTTCTTGAAGGAAGGGTGCAGGAGGCCCAGTGGTGACCTAACTATGGTTTACTGTGAAGGAAACTGCAAGGACTGGTACCACTGCTTTCGCATAGGCATTGATTCAAAAGATCTTCCAGAGGTTTTCGTGTGTCCAGACTGTCAACCCACTGTGGCTAAATGGATTTTGAAACTGCAAACTGTCATATTCCACAGGTTGGTATAATACAGCAAAATCCAAACACATAGTTTTCATCATCATGGCAGGGATGGTCCTTTTCCATAGAATTCTTATTCATGGAGTTGGTTTTTATATCCTGCTTTTCTCTACTTGAAGGAGTCTCAAAGTGGCTAAGTAAGTAAGTAAGTAATTTTATTTACGGCCATAGGCCCATACAGGTAAAAACGACACATAAATAACAACTTGTGCACGTGGGGAAAACAGCCGCTAAAGCACCACTATAACAATAAAATACTATAAAATAGAATGGCATACTACGCCTTAGTTAGCTTGTAGTGCTCCTTGGCGTCGCTTTTGGGTAAGGACAGCGACCAGGAACCTTGCCACTTTCAGGGTCGTATGAGTATCCTTATCCTGCAAGATTTGGGCAAGGTGGAATTTTGGTGGGGTACCCTCTAGTTTCTGTATGATTGATCCCAACAAATTTGCCCGTGGCACATTGAACAGGGGCAAGTGAACATAATGTGCTGGAGCGACTCCGGTGTCTCCTTATCACATTTGCACATGGCGGGGGCTTGGCCCTTTGAGAATCTATGTCTCAGGACGTTGGAGGGAAAAACGTTGAACCTCGCTTTGGTGAAGGCCAGTCTATGGGCAACAGTCGAAAGGGAGGAGAGGTATGATGGAACGCAGTAAGTTAATGTGATACCAATGTTCTGAGGCAAACAAACACCTCCCCCCAGCATATAATTTCGCTGTAGGTCGATGTCATCCAGTCTTTGGCGGATCAGTCTTTGAGTAGTAATTTGGTCTAGTTTTAGGGAATCTGAAGGAGAGATTCCATAACTCAGGAGTTTGGCATGAATTCTACTAGTCCAAAGGCTAGAGAATTCATCTCGCCATAAGCATTGGACAAGGTAGTGGTTTGGTAGTCTATGCCACAATGATAACCAATAATTGAAGACTTGCTTCCACAGGCAAGTTTCTAAGGATGCGATCTTCAATTCTAGTCGCATGGCTGCGTTGCTTACGCACAGAGGGAGCATTAGGAGCCGACGTAGGAATTGATTTTGCAGTGTCTCGAGAGGAGCAAGATCTGTCATCACAGCCTAAAGCGGGGCAGCATAAGCAAGCACGGCAACCACTTTTGCCTTGAACACCTTTAGGGCCAAGGGAACATGCAAAGCTCCATCCGAAAAAAAGAATCGGAGGAGAGCATATGACAGAGTTTTGGCCTTGTTAAGTAGGTGTTGAATTTGAGCTTTCCACCCCAAATTGTATTGAAAAATAACTCCTAGGTATTGAAATTTTAGAACTTGCTCTATTTTTGCTCCACCAAGCTTCCATTCGTATAATCTCCAGCTTCTGGAGAAAATCAGAATCTTGGATTTAACATGGTTGATGGTTAATTGGTTGAGTTGACAATACGTGGCAAAGATCTTCAGAGCTCTGATTAGTCCAACACGTGTATAAGATAGAATTACCGCGTCGTCCGCATATAAAAGGAGTGGGCAGCGGTAGTCCGCTAGTCTAGGCGCGTGTGTACTTAAAGAAGAGTTAACTAGGGGTGCTCGCATGTCGCTGATGAATAGGTTGAATAGACAGGGGGCCAATATACATCCTTGGCGCACTCCCTTGTTTATTGGTATCGAATTTGTGAGGTCGCCCGCAGGAGTAAGTCTCACTCTGGCAAGGGTATCTTCGTGGAGCTGACTTATAAGCCATAAGAGTCTTCTATCAATGCCCTGTTTCGCAAGTTTCTCCCATAGGATATTTCTAGGAACGCTGTCAAAGGCTGCCTTTAGGTCTAAGAAGGCAGCACAGAGGTAGCCCCGGGGAGGAGAGGAGTACTTCCGTGCAAGATGATAAAGAACTATCGCATGATCGATTGTAGAGTGTTTAGTTCTGAACCCTGCTTGTTCGTGGCCAATCTGATTAGTCTCATCTACCCATCGCAATAGTTTAGTCAGCAAAAAGCTGGCATAAATTTTCCCTATAATCGAAAGGAGGCTGATGTTACGGTAGTTTTCCGGCTCCGTTGGAGAACCTTTTTTATGAATTGGTACTATAATGGCCTCCTTCCATATTTTGGGGATGAGGCCAGAAGCGTTGATTGCATCGAAGGATTTGGCCAAGATGCCAGCCCACCATTTTGGGTGTAGTTTAATGGCTTCGGCAGGGATCAGATCGGGCCCTGGGGCTTTACCTGGTTTCAGCTGAGCTATTAGCTTGGCTATTTCGTCAGGATTGGTGGAAGGCCAAATAGGTAAGTGGGTAAACAGATGCGTCAGATGGTCAGAGGGAGCATCCGCCTGTGAGAAGCATTTCTTCAGGAACAATTCTCATGTCGGTGCAGGGATGACTGCCCTTGGGTATTTCCTCACCCTTCTGTTGATCAAAGACCAGAATTCCCTGGATCTGTGTGGTTTTGAAGCAGTAATCAAAGCCTGCCAGCGATTGTGTTGCCACTCACGTTTGGCAATTTTCTGCGTACGTTTGTAAACTAGCTTGGCTTGTGCATAACTAGCTGGCAGAGTAGATGCACCGGAGGTCTTATATACATTATATATAGCACGAAGGCGCTGTCTTGCTTGTTTACACTGAGAGTTATACCAGGGGGCGCCGTAAGAATATTCATTTCGATTTAATATTTTGGGTGGTAACCTAAAGAAGGACGTAAGATCAGTCGTAAGATGGTGGAAGCATTTCAACACTATGCTATGCTCGTCTGAGGCAGAGCCTATGTTGGGATGGGGCCCAAGTATTTCTTTTTGAAAGAATTCCTGATACCTTTGAGCCTGGGTCTCCAACCATTTGATTCCTCTTACTTGGAGAGATTTGTTGGTTACCATCTGGGTCGCATGTCTATGAGCCTCCGACTGCCAGTTCAGGGAAAGCTTGGCTACAAGGGGAAGATGATCACTAGATTGTACATTCTCGATCTTAAAGGTGGAAATACACTTAAGTAGATCCCTGGAAACCAACAGGTAATCGAGGACGCTGTTTGATTAAACGCTCAGGTGGGTAAAATCCCCAGGAATATCAGGGAGGCATGTGCCATTTAAGGGGACCAGATTTAAACGGATGGCCATTTGATAGAGGAGTACTCCAGCCTCATTTGCTCTGTGGTCTTTAGAAGTTCTCCTCATGATATGTTCCAGATCATAATTATCAAGGTTTGGAATAATCCAACATTTGGCTTTGGTCAGCGAGTCCCAGTTTGCTGCTGGGCGGGCGTTAAAATCGCCACCTATTATGGCCGGGGTATTAGGAAACTTAACATAGCATGAGAGCAAATGCTCTTCTAGCGAGCCCCATTTAGAGCCAAGTTCGGAGGAAGAACCCCCAGGTGGCAAGTAGACATTTGTAACTAGAAGTGAGATCTTTTCCCCCGCAATCAGCCCGGTAAGGGCGTAAGGAGGCAAGGCCTGTACTAGAGTAAATTTAGAATGTAGGTTGAGGGAGATGCCTATTATTAGGCCCCCTTTAGGGCGGCCTCCTTTCAGGGAGGGGCAGGCAGGGAGTTCTAGAAGTTCAAAGCCATTTAGAACAACAACAACAACAACAACAATAATAATAATAATAATAATAATAATAATAATAATAATAATAATAATTTAATATTTGTACCCCGCCCACCTGGCTGGGTTTCCCCAGCCACTCTGGGCGGCTTCCAACAGAGATAAAAAATACACTAAAATGTCACATATTAAAAACTTCCCTGAACAGGGCTGCCTTCAGATGTCTTCTGAATGTCAGGTAGTTGTCCATCGCCTTGACATCCGATGGGAGGGCATTCCACAGGGCGGGCGCCACCACCGAGAAGGCCCTCTGCCTGGTTCCCTGCAACTTGGCCTCTCGCAGTGAGGGAACCGCCAGAAGGCCCTCGGAGCTGGACCTCAGTGTCCGGGCAGAACGATGGGGGAGGAGACGCTCCTTCAGATATACTGGACCGAGGCCATTTAGGGCTTTAAAGGTCAGCACCAACACTTTGAATTGTGCTCGGAAACGTACTGGGAGCCAATGTAGGTCTTTCAAGACCGGTGTTATATGGTCTCGGCGGCCGCTCCCAGTCACCAGTCTAGCTGCCGCATTCTGTATTAGTTGTAGTTTCCGGGTCACCTTCAAAGGTAGCCCCACGTAGAGCGCATTGCAGTAGTCCAAGCGGGAGATAACCAGAGCAATTTTCTCTACTTCCCACGATTCTTGGAACAGGATGATATGAAACAGGTTAATATACTCCAAGAATTCTGGATCAAGTTTTTTTCCCCTCCAGCCCGCAATATTCCAGCTGAGGACTGATAGGGGCGAGTTCCTGTTGTGTCCAATTCGCTGTCATTTCAGGGACAGATGTGTGTCCTTAGGGGGCAGGGCAGACCCCACAAAAAAGTCAGTTATTTTACTTTGCAGGACTGGCGCCTGCTGGGGGTACCTAGTCTTGAGGTTGGTAGTAAGGGGTTCTGACTGGTGCAACAGGACGGGTCTCCTGCAGGCTAGCCCGAGGGCGGACACTTCAGTGGGAAACTCCACAGGATTTGCTGAGACTGCCCCACCGCGAGGTCTAAAGATCGCCGATGAAACCATTTGATTTATATGTCCGGCCGGGTCTTCAATCAAATCCGGGCCATTTTTTGATGTGGGTAGAGCACTCCCCTGTCCTGCTGCTGGCGAAGATACTGGGGATGCTTGGCGTACTGGTACCGTTTGTATGTCGGGTCTATGCCGCTCAGGGGAATATGAGGACTCCAGTTCCGGCATTGATGGATTAGTTGGTAAGGAATTGTTTTGGTGGAAGGAACTCTGGGCTACACTCTTCAGCGGGGAACTCTTGGAGGGCGAGTCAAAATTTATCAAGAGTAGAGATGAGGGGCCTACTTGTGAGACAAAACCTGGGTCTGCCAAGCATCGGTGGGTTTTGCCCTCAAGTGGGGGAGGCATGGGTTTAGGAACTGAACTAAGGTAAGGAAGACTTCCTGCTTCCTTAAAACACGGCTCCGAAGAGCTGACAGGATTATCCTGAGAAGTGAGCAGGACTTTTCCATTCTTCTGGACATGTATGAGCTGATGATTAAGTACTTCTAGTCTATCAATTATTTCTTGTTGTTCCCTCGGTGGGAGGTCGCCAAAGGTGGCTAAAAGCTCTCTTTCCTCCGGCGGGGTCAGAAGTTTACTTGCGCCGGTGGGTTTCTTTAGAGCTCGTGAGGGCGTAGAGTAAGTCCAGTTTCGGTGCAGATGGGTATCCTCCGGGAGAGGAGGCTCGATGTCCCGAGGTGCTCCCGACCTCTCCGACAGAGTCTGCTCCTCGCCGTGACCGGCGAGTAGAAGGGGGTGGATCTTACTGTCCATGAAAACTCTTGTTGGGGTGATATCATACCTAGCCAAGAGTGATTTCTGCCTGATGATAACTGAAGGGATCCTTGGAGAGTAAAACGCAAGCATCACTTTCTGTGGCCTGAAGTGCTGGTTCAAAGGTAATACTGCAATGAGATCACATTGTGTGGTTTCTATGTTTAGGAGATTGCTTAGATGCTTTTTGACCCCACCCAGAGTGAGCCACCTTGCTGACCCTGCCCAGATGTTTAGGGAGATTTTCTTGGGTTGCAGGGACAATGCTTGATGTTTCAGTGCAGGATTTGGTCTATATTTGGGAATCACACTACCTTTTTTGGTTGAGGGTAAGGTTCTCTGGAACTTCAATTCCCCCGTATCTACAGTTGGCTTAGACTTTAACCAGAAGTTATCAATTTTCTGCCCGAGGTTACATAGCTGGGAGGATAGCACATCAATCTTCTTGAATATGCAATTAAGGGTTCTGACCACAAGATGGAGATGTTCATGTTGTTCTTGTCTTGCGCAGTCCACAGTTCCGGTGTCTTGTACCACCTTCAGTGGGACACTCTCTCCTCCTCCAAGCTTGCCGTTTGCAGTTTTAATCTGAGGTGAAAACAATTCCTCTGGTGTTGACGTTGTTTTTGGGGACATTAGTGGGTAGAAACGGTTCTGAGTTTTCACCCTATAGCAGTGTTCAGTGGGGCCACTCCATTTGCCAGACACGGGGGGGGGGGTCGGTTTTTGGTTGTTTGGCTCTTGGGGAGGGCAAAGCCTCGTCACAATCCCTTAGGCGTTTGCCTTGACCCATCGTTATGAGTCGTTTAAAATAGCAGTGATTAAAAGGTAATAAAAGGTAATAAAAATACAACTGAGTGTGAGCTGGCGGAAAACCAGTGAGTCGAAGGCTGCTTCCAAGGCTGCCGGAGCATACAATTATCTGCTCATTAAAGATGATTTACGATGCAGGCTTTACAGTTATCGGCAATGTGAACTCCTAGCATGGACTCCAACACCCTGGTACAATCTTCAGCAAGAACTTGAAAGGCTGGGAGCCACAACACAAATTTAGGGAGGATTCAAAATGAGCTCCGGCAAATGCGTCTTACCTCATCGCCATCTTGAACCGGAAGCCAGCGGAAAGGTAAAACCCCAAAGTGGCTAAAAATCTCCTTTCCCTTCCACCCCCACAACAGACACCTTGTGAGGTAGGTGGGGCTGAGAGAGTTCAGAGAGAAGTGTGACTGGCCCAAGGTCACCCAGCAGCCTGCATGTGGAGGAGCAGGGAAGCGAACCCAGCTCACCAGATTAGAGTCCACCGCTCTTAACCAATACACCACAGAAACGTATCTCTTAAAACTCTGGAGCAAGCTGTTCACTTCAGCCTCATAGTGATACTGATTTGCGGAGGGAAGGTTGGTGATGAGCAAGATCTGTTCCCATTTCCCAACACAGAGACCATAGAGCAGTTTCTTTTGGGGGCTGAACCTGCAGAGTGTTTCTGTTCAGAATTTCCGTGGCAGAAATTGGCTAAGTGCCTTTATAAACATTCAGCTTCTCAAATCGAACCCCATCATGAAACTTTCAGGGGTAGCTGTTGGAGGTGGAGGGCAGAGAAGGTGCTAGTCCTTACCTCCCTCCTCCCAGCCCCATGATCAGTTGCCCAATGGGCTGAATTTCAGGGCTTTTGCATGTAAAGGGCAAGCTTGTTCTTTACTTGTTTAGACTCTCTAAACTTGGGAACAGATATTTGGCTCCATGATCAAAATGACCAAAAGGGTCAGCTTCTAGAGGACTGGAAAGATTGTATTTCCCCTACCCTCAGCCCTAACTCCGTTGAGTATTTTTTGTTATGAGACTGAGTGTTTGGGGCTGATGCTGTAGCATTCTTGTCTGGGGGCTTGATGGAAAAACAGAAAAGTGACCCTCACCTAACTCTCCAATGCCCTTCAACAAGAATGCTGTAGGAAATATTGCTAAGCCCAAAGGGAGGCAAGAAATTGCTTCAGCTCACCCTGTTAATGGAAGAGCAAAAGCTATGCGTGTGTCATTCTCAATCAGTCTACTTTCAGGACTGATTTTAGAACCCTCTTATATCAGGCCACATGGTCACTGGAGGTGGCCCCATCATGCAGACTTGTCTATCCACACAGGGACCATCTATTTCTATTTTTTTCTGATACTGGATTTTAAGTTACAGTTACATCTTTTAAAACAGCTGTCAGTATATCACACTGTATTCCACCTGCCTTCCAAAGGAACACGTGGCTCTCCCCACATAGTGGGTTAGGTTGAGACTGCTGATCCAAAGTGATCAGTAATTTTTACGGTAATTACAATCCTGCTTTCCCTTGTACCAGCTTACCTTGACTTCAGTAAGGCCTTTGAAAAGGTCCCCCATGATATTATTGCAAAAAAGCTAGTAAAATGTGGGTAGACAAAGCTATTGTTAGGTGGATTTGTAATTGGTTGATGGGCTGAACCCAAAGAGTGCTCATTAGTGGCTCACCTTCATCCTGGAAAAAAATGACTAGTGGGGTTCCACAAGGTTTTGTCCCGGGCCTGGTGCTATTCAATATTTTTATAAATGATTTGGATGATGGAATAGAGGGCATGCTAATCAAATTTGTAAATGACTGCAAACTGGGAGGGGCTGCTAATACACCAGAGGACAGGGTCAGAATTCAAAATGACCTGAATAGCCTAGAGAGCTGGGCCAAAATCAACAATATGGAGTTCAATAGGGGGAAATGTAAGGTACTACACCTGGATAGAAAAAATGAAATGCGCAGGTGGGGGACATTTGGCCTGACAACAGTACCTGTGAAAGGGATCTGGGAGTCTTAGTCGACCACAAGCTGAACATGAGTCAACAGTGTGATGTGGCAGCTAAGAACGCCAATGCAATTCTGGGCTGCATCAATAGGAGTATAGTGTCTAGATTAAGTGAAGGAATGCTACCACACTATTCTGGTTGGACAGACTACACCTGAAATACTGTGTCCAGTTGAAGAAGGATATTGTCAAGTTGGCGCATGTCCAGAGGAGGGTGACCAAAATGTAAAAGGTCTGGAATCCAAGCCCTATGAGGAGAGACTTAGGGAGCTGGATTTGTTTAATCTAGAGAAGAGAAGATTAAGGAGTGACATGATAGCCATGTTTAAATATTTGAAGGGATGTCATGTTGAAGAGGGACGCGGGTGGCGCTGTGGGTTAAACCACAGAGCCTAGGACTTGCCGATCAGAAGGTTGGCGGTTTGAATCCCCGCAATGGGGTGAGCTCCCATTGCTCGGTCCCTGCTCCTGCCAACCTAGCAGTTTGAAAGCATGTCAAAGTGCAAGTAGATAAATAGGTACCACTCCGGTGGGAAGGTAAACGGCGTTTCCGTGTGCTGCTCTGGTTCACCAGAAGCGGCTTAGTCATGCTGGCCACATGACCCAGAAGCTGTACGTCGGCTCCCTCGGCCAATAAAGCGAGATGAGCGCCACAACCCCAAAGTCGCCAAGACTGGACCTAATGGTCAGGGGTCCCTTTACCTTTACCTTTACATGTTGAAGAGGGAGCAAGCTTGTTTTCTGCTGTTCTAGAGACTAGGATGCAGAATAATGGATTCAAACTATGGGAAAAGAGATTCCACCTGGGCGTGGTAATCCAGTCAGGGAAAAAGGGAGGCAGACTATGTTTAGGGCACCGTTTCCAGCCCCTTCCACTTTTCGGGGTGAGCATAGTGGATCCTAAAAAGGGCTGCTCAGTCATGGATACAGCTGCTGAGCTGCTCAACTGCCTCATTCCTTGAGTCAGAACGACTGACCGCCCATGTGTCGGTTCATGACTAGGGGCTTCACATTCCTGCCTCCGTAGCCATTTAGTGATCGCCATAGGGGGGAGGGTTTGGGGGGGTTGGGTTGGGTTTTTGGAAGACGCCTGTGCGTGAATTTGTTTTATGTGTGTAGATCAGTGCACGCTGACCAACGCACAGTCTTCGCAGTAGGGCTCTGTTCTGATGGCATGAGTAGTCACGATGAACTGTGGATCCTATCTGCTGCAGCCTTCATCCGCCTTACAGCCGTTGTAACACACTGCGTGTTATCACCCGCCTGTTCTGCCATTGAGGACTTCTTGGATCATTCTTTGTCTAGCTCCTTCCCTGTTATGTACTAAGCTTGGATCCTAGAACAATAGGCAAGTAGGATCCTAGAATGCAAGAACTGATTGGCTTGCAGGAAAAGACCAATCAGGCTCCAGGAGGGAAGCAGGATCAGCCAGTCAGACGGGACTCATTGTGTAAATAATGTATATAAAAGCCTGAGGTTTGGGGGAAAATTCAGTCACTGTTTTACAAGCTGCAATAAAGAGCATGAAATCACTACAAGACTCTGAGCATATTTAATTTTCTTTGACCTTACCGCCTTGGGTGACCCTGCTGGGAGTACGAGATTCCCAACGGCTTCACTCACAAGGGTCATAGGAATGTGCAAGCCCACTCACCATGACAAGTGAGAGAACTGAGATAGATTGCACCGAGCCCTGGTCTCATTAGCCAAAGCGTTCCACCAAAAAGGCTCTGGCTCTGGTTGAGGACAGCTGGATATGTTTTTGGGCCAGGGACCACCAGTAAGTTGCTGTTAGATGGGCGTCACACTCATGCGGGGTGTATTGGAAGATAATTCCCACAGATAAGAAAGGTCACAGACTGTTTAGGGCTTTAAAGATTAGCACCCAAACATTGAACCTGATTCGATACTCCACCTGGAGCCAATCCAGCTGCTGAACAACCAACTGGATGTGGGCTCTCCACAAAGTCCAATTAAGAACTCATGCATCTGCATTTTAGACCATTTGGAGTTTCTGGAGCAGTCTCAAGGGTAGCCCTGCATATCTCTCTATATATATATCACATTTATACCCTGCACTCCCCGGCTCAGGTGTACAGCAAGTTAAAGTAGTCTAATCTGCAGATGACTACTGCATGGATCACCATGGCTAGGTTGGAAAGGGACAGGTACGGTACCGATCGCCTAAGCTGACATAGATTCGAAAATTCTAGTTTGGCTACATTTGTGACCAATGCCTCCATAGAGACAGAAGCATCCAGGATCACACCGGGTGTGACTATTGCTACAGGTGACTATTGTGCCCCATGAAGAGCTGGGAGCTGGCAAACCGAACCGAAATCATTCTGGCCCAGCCATTGGATGCCCATCTTTGATTGAAGCAAGGAAGAAGGGCTACCCCTATGCTATCCATATAATCAGTTATCAGTAATCAATATATTCATATATGCTCACACATAATCAGGGCTTACAGTATTTTATAATCCATTTTGAATCAAAGGGAAGCTGTGCCTTAGCTAACTGCAAACTGCTTGAAACAGCAAAATTAGGAGCCGACCTTTCCCCTACAAACATCCGTGTACCCTGGACAAGGGGAAGACGTGAATCAGAGATTCTGGTACAAAATCCCCTCAGATACAGGCTAAATTAATCCACAGAACAGGAAGAGCAAAACCACAAAATCTCCAAACTCCCTGTCCTGTCATAACTAGGGGAGAGGTTAGACAGAGCGTCACTGCAAGCAACGGAAAGCAGAACTAGAACTCCGTGCTTGACCAGTGCTTAACCAGGAGCTGGAAGCATGGCAAGAAGCTTGCTAACTGGCTAATTTTCGCTGGCAATATCGTGACTGCCTCATGGTTGTCTCATGATCTATGATTTGCTGTGATCTGCTCAGGTATAAAGACCTCTGGATTTCTGTCAATCGGGGTCCCAGTTCCTTTTGGAAGAGATTCCAAACTGGGTCCTTATTGCCTGGCAATAAACTTCACCTTCTTATTCTCCATTGCTGCGTCTGCCTGATCCTTATTAACGCCAAGTGGGTACCTGCTTACGTTCGCGTGCATCATTTGGTACCGTGCTCGGATCATACAGGCCAGTAGGGTATTTTTTTTACCCAAAAAGAGCCTTGCTCAAGCTTGGGCGGGGGGAACACGTCGAGGGACCTTGTTTCACCTCCCGGCGCCAATCGGATATCATTTCCGAAGGAGAGAGGCAACCGCCTTCGGCGTGGACTCCCGTCAAGGCGAAGGCAACGACCAAGGGAGAATTTGAATGTGAGCCAACAGGAAAGGCGCGCCACGAAAGGAACTCAAGGTGAGTTAAGATAATAATGAGTGCTTGATCAACACTGTGAGCTACCCACTAGTATCTTCCCGTTAAAGGGGAAAGGATCCCAAAAGAAAGGGAAAGGGAGGAAAAGCTGGGTCAGCCAAGGAGGAATAAAGGTTTCTGCAGTAAAAGGTTGGGAGGAAAAAACAGCTGTGGGGGTGTGTGAGAAAAAAGAAAAAGTGCTGTGTGTGTGTTTCTCTGCCAAGTTGTTTTCGCCGCAAGCAAAGGGGGGCGAAAGGGCTGTGTGTGTGTGGTCGAATGAAAGAGCGTCCCGGGACCATGTGGTTTGAATGAGTAAAGACTGTGTTAAAAAGGAAGAGTGTTTGAAAAAAGAGATTGTGAGTAAGCGGAGAAGCGCTTTAGAAAAGTGTGGAGGAAGAGTGCTGTGGTTTTTCCTTGTTCTATTTTTGAAAGCTGCCTGGCTGAAAGCATTTTGCCTGGTGAAAAGGGAAAGCTTTTTGCAAAGAAATGGGGGGGGGGTGAATGTTAAAAAAACGTTCAAGCCTGTACACCCCTAGAATGTATGATAGAGAATTTTAAAAAGAGCCTTTCCAGAAGAACCAGGAGAGGTCAGACCGAGTAAGGAGATTTTAAAGAAATATTGTCAACAGGATTGGCCCGGCCAGGTTAAAAATTGGCCGCGTGAAGGAACATTTAAAATAGAATTATGTCAGGCAGTTTTGGATTCAATAATGCAAAGACCGGATCTATATAAGGAGCAGTATTATTATATCAATAAATGGATTACAATATGTTTTAAAAATCCAGACTGGCTCAGAATGAAAAAAGGAAGTGGTTGCAGCTGTGAGATTTTCGCTGTAAGGCAGGGAGCCAGGAAAACCACATATTCTTCTGCAACTGACAGGAAAATTTATGTTGCTCCTCCAGAGGAAGAGGGAATTCTCCCCCCTCCATATAACTATAGCAACAGAAATCAAGCGATACTGCCGCCTTCAGGGCAAGTATTGGCACCTCAAAACATACCGGCAGGACAAACCCAACAGATCCCTATGCCCAGCCGATCTCAGCCAGCTATAAATAACTCTCTGCAAGCCACAAATAGTGCCTTACAGGCTGCCTCACCTTCTCAAGCATCACTGGATGTGCCTAGCCTTCCAGATTTGCCTTGCCAGCCAAAACAAACTGCAGCTTTTGATCAAAGCACGCTACCCTCCCCTCCCGAGGGAAAATTCAACCAGGACATGTCAGCCTGGCAGACACAGACAGAGGGAGCGGAAGGAGGAACCAGCACATTTCAAATGTCTGGAGCATGGGGAGAACAAATTAATTCATTGAAAACCCCAGAAAGCCGTGACAGTTCAAAATTTTGGGAAATGATGGATGCTATTACAGATTCTGGACAGAAATTGGTCCTAAAAATGAGAGAAACTGAATTGCCTAGCACATCTCAAAGCCCGACCTCGCCTAGTTTTCCTAAGGGAGGTTATTACTTACGAAATAACAAGGGGGCACCAGCGCCGATGCTTCCCCTGAGGGCAATCCTAGGGTCCCAAGACTCACGTCCTATGGATGGCCAGGGCAGACCAACTGGACCCTGGCCTGCAAGAACTGTCACACTCCAATACGTCCCTTTTACAACAACAGATTTATTGAATTGGAAAACACATACGGTACCCTTTTCAGAGAAACCTCAGGCCATGCTGGATTTAGTTGCTTCCATTATGGTAACCCATCTGCCTACATGGCAGGATTGCAGACATCTTTTAATGACTCTTTTCACCTCTGAGGAAAGGAGAAGAATAGATTCCACTGCAGACAACAATCTCAAAGCCCAGGTGCCAAATTCTGAAAATAATCCAGATGTTTGGGTTCGTGCCAGATATCCACTTTCAGGTCCAGGGTGGGACCCTGATAGGGATAAGGGCTCCTTGGACAATTATTGGCAGGAAGTTTTAAAAGCTATAAAGGGTGCTGCCAGGAAGCCTACAAATATCTCTAAAGTCTCTGAAGCTGTTCAACTTAGTGATGAATCTCCCTCCAATTTTTTGGAATGCTTAATGGAGGCATATAGGATTTATACCCCTTTTGATCCAGAAGCCCCAGAAAGTAAGCAAATGGTAAATGCGGCATTTGTGGCTCAGAGCGCTTTGGACATAAAGAAAAAATTACAAAAGTTAGATGCCTTTGAAACATTGCAAATGGAACAGCTCCTAGCAATCGCACAAAAGGTTTTCTTGAACAGGGAAAATGAGGTTAAGAAGGACAGAGTTTGGGAATTGAAGCAAAAGGCAGTGTTTTTGGCTGCAGCCATCAGCCAAGGCTTAGCGTTTGATGCAGGTGCCCAAGGGAGAGGTTCAAATAGGGCACGTGGAAGAGGAAGAGGAAGGGGACTGCCATTAGGAAGAAATCAGTGTGCAATTTGCAGGAAGGAAGGTCATTGGAAACAGGAGTGCCCCGATGCAGGGGAAACAGAGGGAGAAGGTGGATTCAGGGAACAGAGGGGACGTGGACGTGGATGGGGATCGCAGCGTGGAAGGATGCAAGCAGGAAGATATGTGAGGAACAGAGGAAGTAGCAGAGATTTTGTTGGATTAGCGCAATTGGAGGAATATGAGAATGAGAATGCATAGGACAGACCGGGCTCAACTCTTTCTTTAGGCTCCCAAGAGCCCATGGTCTCGGTCAAACTGGGGAGCCGCTTAGTAAATTTCATGATAGACACTGGAGCGCAATTTTCGGTGCTCACGAAGCCGTTAAAAGCAAAAAGCAACCAAGCAGTAACAGTTGTGGGGGCCACAGGCAACAGGGTCCTTAAACCATTTTTGCAACCTCAAGAATGCCAGATTGGAGGGAAAACCCTTACACATCAATTTCTGTATGTGCCTGAATGCCCCATTCCCTTGCTGGGACGTGACTTTCTGTCAAAGGTTCAAGCCCAAATTACTTTCACACCAAAAGGGGCAGAAATGAAATTACCCCAGGCTGCTACAGGGATTGTTACAGTAGAGGTCCCTAGAGAACAGGCCTGGAAAATGATGATGGCTTTATCAAATAAGGGTAGCATCTTGCCAGGGCCATGAAGCAGTAGATCCATGATGTTTGTGGTCATATCTGTGGTTATGTACAAGATATTTGAATAAAGGGTGAATTTGGGGTTCCCCAAAGTGAAAAGTGTGAGGATCCATGAGGATCCGTGCTTCAAAACCACGTTTTTGAGCCACGGTTTCGCCAGGCAGGCGTGGATCCGTGATTTTTGTGTTGCATGCTATGCCCAGGGCCATGATGTTTGATTTGATGGTGACTTTGGACTGATCTAGTGCAAAAAGCATGAGGATCCATGCTTCAAAACCACGTTTTTGGGCCATGGAATTGCCTGGAAGCCGTGGATCCGTGATTTTTGTGGTGCAGGCTGTGCCCCTGGGCATGATGTGTGATTTGACGGTGAGTTTGGGTTGGCCCAATGCAAAAAGCATGAGGATCCATGAGGATCCGTGCTTCAGAACCACGTTTTTGGGCCACGGTATAACCAGGAAACCGTGGATCCATGATTTTTGTGTTGCATGCTGTGCTCCTGGCCATGATGTTTGATCTGATGGTGACTTTGGGCTGATCTAGTTCAAAAATCATGAGGATCCGTGCTTCGAAACGTTTTTGGGCCATGGCATTGCCAGATAACCGTGGATCCGAGTTTTCTGTGGTGCAGGCTGTGCCCCTGGGCATGATGTGTGATTTGATGGTGAGTTTGGGTTGGCCTAATAATAATAATAATAATAATATCTTTATTGTCATTGCCCCCTCTCGGGGACAACGAAATTACTTGGCTGCTCCATCCACCCAGGTAGGGCACTCCACTCAAAATCAGAACAACTATAAAAACACTAATTAAAACAATATAGTATAATACAGCAAGGAAGATTAGATGACTTTCAAAGTCCAGGTTTCCCATTCAGGGCCGAGATCGCTCTGGAGAAGAAGCTGTTCTTGAGACGGCTCGTTCTTGTCTTCATCGTCCTGTATCTCCGTCCCGACGGCAGGAGCTCGAAGAGACAGTGACCAGGATGCGATGGATCTTTTACTATGTCCAGTGCCTTCCTATGGCACCTTGTGGCATAAATCTGCTCTAAGGTGGAGAGTGGGCAGCCAACAATGCTCTCTGCTGCCTTAACAACTCTGCACAACGCCATCCTGTCCTGGGTAGTACAGCTTCCGTACCACACACATAAGCCATAAGTGAGCACGCTCTCAATGGCACAGTGATAGAAGGCAAGCAGCAGTTTCTGCGGAAGATGGTTTTTCCTTAGGATTCTCAAAAAGTACAGTCTCTGCTGCGCCTTCTTCACAAGCCCCCTTGTGTTGACACTCCAGGACAGATCCTCTTGTAATTCAATACCCAAAAATCTGAACGTTGTTACCCTCTCCACACAGACCCCATCAATCAAAAGTGGCTGGACATTGCTCTTCTGTCTCCTGAAGTCCACCACAAGCTCCTTTGTCTTCCTTGTATTTATAAGCAAGTTGTTAGCTCTGCACCACTCTGTCAGCCGCTCCACCTCATCTCTATAGTCCGTTTCACCCTCCCTTTCAGAGATGAGCCCAATCACGGTTGTGTCATCTGCAAATTTGACAACCCTATTACTAGGGTGAGCAGCGACACAATCGTACGTGTAGAGAATATAAAGGAGCGGACTGAGTACGCATCCCTGTGGTGTTCCTGTGTTAGTCTTAAGTGTATTAGAGGTATAAGGGCCCAACCGAACCCTCTGGGTGCGGTCTGACAGAAAGTCCAATATCCACCCACAAAGTGATAACGGAAGCCCCAGATCTTCCAGTTTAGACATCAGACGTTGTGGTAGAATGGTATTAAATGCCGAGCTGAAATCTAAAAAAAGCAGTCTGGCATAACCCCCCCGCTGCTCCAAATGTGCAAGAACGGCATGGAGGGCAATCGCCACAGCGTCCTCTGTCGATCTTTTTGTTTTATAAGCAAATTGGAATGTGTCCAGTCCCTCTGGTAGGCAAGCAATGACATAATTTCGTACCAGCTTTTCAAAGCACTTCATGATTAAAAAGCGTGAGGGTTCATGAGGATCCGTCCTTCAAAACCACGTTTTTGGGCCACGGTATGGCCAGGAAGCCGTGGATCCGTGATTTTTGTGTTGCATGCTGTGCCCCTGGACATGATGTGTAATTTGACGGTGAGTTTGGGCTGATCTAGCGCAGAAATCATGAGGATCCGTGTTTTTTAACCATGTTTTTGCGCCATTGCGGCACCACGAAACAGTGGATGCGTGATTTTTTTGGTTCTGCCTACAGACTAAGATGTGGTCTAGAGTATCATGGTGTTTTTATTTTGTTTCAATATAAAAATCATATGAATTCATGAGGATCCGTGCCTCGGATCCATGTTTTTGTGGTGCTGCAGCGCAGCAAAGTGTTGGATCCACGTTTTTTATAGTCCAGTTTGTAGGCGTGCCTTCTAGGTGTGATTTGACATTTTTTGGAGTTATTTTTTAAAAAGTGGAGGATCCATGAGGATCCGCCTTTTACCCAGTCCCCGCAAAAACACACACACACCACGTTAAGCGACAGCAATGGGGGGAGAGAAAAGCCGCGCTCCTGCCGTGCACGGCTGGCTCCACGGAGCAGAAAGACAGCAAGGGATTTTCATGTCGTGGTGACAGGGAAAGGGGCCCACTCGCGGACCACGCCCCACGCGTGAGAAAGAGGGGAGGGTGACACCACGCCCAGTGCCGCGACTGGGAGCAGGACAGGCCGTTTGTGTGAGGGGCGGAGAGCACAGTGCGCTGTCCTGAGGGAATACCCGGGGCCCCGACCTCACGAGTTCCAGGAACGGGTATGGGAGTGCTTCATTCTCCTCTGCCATGGCTCTGGGTCTTTTTTACCATTGCCATTTCCTCCGCTCCTCCTCCCTTCCCTCGCACCGGCTCGCTCACGTATTTCGGCCCCCTCACCTGCCGCTCAGCGCTGTTGCGGCCGAGGTTGGGCCGCGTGCCGCCGAGGCCTTTTCTCTGGCACATCGGCTGCTTATTGGTTGAGCTGTGCTTCAGCACCGCCTCCCAGTTCAGAGGGGATGGCTCGATTGGCTGAGCTGAGGATCGCTCACTCACAATGTGGTGAAGGGAAGAGGGTGAGGGCTAAGTTGCTGGGCCTTTTCTCGCTCCCTCCCACTTCATCCATTAGGATCCTGAGTGGGGGACAAGCACTGGTGCGCTTGGCTCAGAGGCCGCTTTCTAAGACCAAGAAAGCGGCATACCAGCAGCGGGGCGGCAGCTTGTTTACTTCAGGATCGTAGTAAAAAAGGGGAGGAGGTTCCCCCGCCTGCTGAGGAGAGGAACTAGGCTTTCCGTTGGGCATCTCGTTCTCAAGTACCGCCTGCTATCCCTGGTTACGCATTTTCACTGGCCGAACCGCACGTCATTCAAAAAAAACAAGCCACGAGGGGGGCGGAACGGCCTGATGAGCAGAGATGAAGGGCAGGAGCCGACCAGAGTTTTTTTGCGTCAATGGATCAAAGGCGGGCATTCACGTGGTTGCTGTTTCCGGCACGTCATTGGCCCTTGCTAAGCCCCACCCCCTGGTCTTGTCCAGATTCCAAATGAGGCGTGGTCATGAGCTGGTCACGCCCCCTTATTAAAATAGCCAGTAGCCTCTGGGAATAAGCCTTTGTACCCTTCTTGCTCGCTTCCCTTTTAGATTGCAAGGTACGGGTGTCGTTGCACGTATTTGCATGTATTTTGAATAATTAATTGGCATATTTAAATAAGGAGGTGTCACGTGCGACATGTCCTTGCCCTCTCAGAGCAGCACAATAGCGGCCCCTGTGGCCTCACCAGTGGGGGAGAGATGGGAAGTACTGCAAAAATTTAGGTTCACAGCCGGAAGTGCTGCTGTGTTTGACGGTGCGCAGGGTGCTATTTGCTCTCTGCCGGGGCTTGGCCATCCACGTGGTCAACCTCCCTTCCTGGACTGAAGAAAAAGGGAAGGGGATTATTGGGGTGTCTGAGCTCCCCCCATGGCGGCTGCAGAAGAGGAACCCTAACCCTTGAGGAACCTGCTGGTCATGAGTGAGGACGAGGAGGAGAAGGAGGTGAACTTTGAAGCCCAACCGTATTTATTTCCAAAGCTGTACTCTGTGTGATCCCATGTGTGTGGGAGGGGATGGTTTAGAGCCATCCGCGCGTGGGGGAAGTGCTCTGTAAGCTCGGGGGGCTACCTTTGTTACCTTCTCGGGGTGCTGCGGTATTCCTGTTGAGACGCTTTAATGCAATTGGCTTTAAGGATTTCTTTGCCCCGTGAACGATGCCCAGGACAGCATGCTATAGGCGTAGCCGAGGGTGAAGGGGGACAATCACGCCGGTTTTGCCCCCCCAAACAAAAGTCCTGTTCCCTAACTACGTACTGACCCACCCCCCGCAAAAATTCTGGCTACGCTCATGCAATAAGGAATAAATATATTGAAGTTCTGCGAGATTAAACAGCAGAACTGGATTGATGCCTCCTTGCAAAGGCTTGAATGGCTTTTGAAAATTCTACTCCTAATCCTGAGTTTTGATCCCTACATCTGTGTCTCCCCTTGTCCTTTTCTTTTTGCGTTTTTCCTTACGGCCACTCTTCAAAGCTATAAGCAGTGCTTTTTTCTATTAAAAGATGTGCTGGAACTCACCATGAACTCCTCCCTTGTAATGGCAATGGCAGCCACCTGAGAGGTGCAGGAACTTAGTTCCGGCAAGTTCCAACTGGGGAAAAAAGCCCTGGCTATAAGGCAGTAAGTCCAGTGAGCAGGTCAGTCCGATTAGCTGGCAGCTGCATCTCATCACAGGTTAGCACTGCCATGCTAGAGGCTAGGTATGCTCAGTGGTACCTTTTGAAGTTATTATTCATCTTGTTGCAAGGATGAGTCTGGGTTCAGCCCTCTGTGAGATGGTCCTTGGCCCTTATTCATTGGTAACCTTTTGTTCCCCAGGCAGACAATGAAGAAGCAACAAAGAAGCACCATCAGCTTGTGGATTCACTCACTGCCTTGGCTGGAGCGAAGCGGTATGAAGGAAGGGAGATAATAATATAATAATAATTTATTATTTATACCCCGCCCATCTGGCTGACTTTCCCCAGCCACTCTGGGCGGCTCCTAATCGAGTGTTAAAAACAGTACAGCATTAAGTATTACAAACTTCCCTAAACAGGGCTGCCTTCAGATGTCTTTTAAAGATAGGATAACTGCTTATTTCCTTCACATCTGAAGAGAGGGCGTTCCACAGGGTGGGCACCACTACCGAAAAGGCCCTCTGTCTGGTTCCCTGTTACCTCACTTCTCGCAATGAGGGAACCGCCAGAAGGCCCTTGGCGCTGGATCTCAGTGTCCGGGCTGAACGATGGGGGTGAAGACGCTCCTTCAGGTATACAGGACCGAGGCTGTTTAGGGTCAGCACCAACACTTTGAATTGTGCTTGGAAATGTACTGGGAGCCAATGCAGACCTCTCAGGACCAGTGTTATGTGGTCCCGGCGGCCACTTCCAATCACCAGTCTAGCTGCCGCATTCTGGATTAATTGCAGTTGCCAGGTCACCTTCAAAGGTAGCCCCACGTAGAGAGCATTGCAATAGTCCAAGCGGGAGATAACTAGAGCATGCACCACTCTGGCACCACAGTCTGCAGGCAGGTAGGGTCTTAGCCTGTGTACCAGGTGGAGCTGGTAGACAGCCGCCCTGGACACAGAATTAACCTGCGCCTCCATGGACAGCTGTGAGTCCAAAATGACTCCCAGGCTGCGCACCTGGTCCTTCAGGGGCACAGTTACCCCATTCAGGACCAGGGAATCCCCCACACCTGCCCGCCCCCTGTCCCCCCAAAACAGTATTTCTGTCTTGTCAGGATTCAACTTCAATCTGTTAGCCGCCATCCATCCATCTAACCGCCTCCAGGCACTCACATAGGACCTTCACCGCTTTCACTGGTTCTGAATACCCAGCTCAAACCCCCTGATGATCTTTCCCAGCGGCTTCATATAGATATTAAAAAGCATGGGGGAGAGGACAGAACCCTGAGGTACCCCACAAGTGAGAGCCCAGGGGTCTGAACACTCACCCCCCAACACCACTTTCTGGACACGGCCCAGGAGAAAGGAGCGGAACCACCGTATAACAGTGCCCCCAGCTCCCAGCCCTTCTAGACAGTCTAGAAGGATGTTATGGTCGATGGTGTCAAAGGCCGCTGAGAGATCCAGCAGAACTAGGAAACAGCTCTCATCTTTGTCCCTAGCCCACCGGAGATCATCAACCAGCACGACCAAGGCAGTTTCAGTCCTATGGTGAGGCCTGAATCCTGATTGGAAGGGATTGGAAGGGATCCAAATGGTTCGCATCCTCCAGGCGTGCTTGGAGTTGTTCAGCAACCACCCGCTCAATCACCTTTTGCCCAAGAATGGAAGATTTGATAGTTAACACTTTAAAAAAGAATGGCATACAACACAGGTGGGAATTCCCAGAAGGGATTTCCTTTTTCTACAAAGGGAAAAGATTCAAGCTAACGGAAAGTCAGGAAGTTAACAAATTTCTGCGCAGATATGAAAAGGACCTTGGAGGGGTGGGGGAGAGACATGAGGGGGGGTGTGGAGAGAGAGAAGGGAGAGGTGGTTTGGGCGGAGGGGATGGGGGACGGGGCGGGGGGAAGGTGGGGGAGGGGGGGGAGGAAGAAAAAGAGGAAGAAGTAGGGGAGGAGGAGGAAGGAGAGGAAGAAGAAGAGACAGAGGGCAGATCCACCCGAATTTAAATCGGCAAATTACTGACTTTTTGGTAGACAAAAGAGACGATGAACTTAAAAATTTTAACCTGGAACGTGAATGGCCTGAACGAAAAAACCAAAAGGAATAAAATTGTAAATGTGTTGAAAAAAAAAAAACTGGATGTAATTTGTATTCAAGAGACTCATGTAGCCAACAAACACAAACATGTTTTGATTAACAAGAGTTTAGGGATGGAATTTATAAACTCCGAGGAAGGAAAAAAAAAAGGAGTAGTAACATATGTCAATGGAAAATGGGAATCCAAATTGATTTATAAAGACGAAGAAGGAAGGATTTTGGGGGTACAAATCAGCTTCCAGGGGGAAAAGATCAACGTGGTAAATATCTATGCCCCAAACGCGAACAGACCTGAGTTTTTCAAGAAATTAGAACAAGTTCTATTAAAATTAGAGAACAACAGGACGATACTATTGGGGGACTTCAACGCAGTACCAACTCCAGAAATTGACAGACAAACAGAAAGGAAAAAGGGAAATCAAGGAAAGTTACCTAAATCATTTCAGGATATAGAAGAAAACTTGGATTTAATAGACATATGGAGGCATAAACATCCAACAGAAAAGCAGTTCACCTTCTTCTCAGAGGTACATAAAAGTTGGGGCCGAATAGACCAAATTTGGACTACGAGGGAGCTTACCTTAAGAGCCACAAAATGCGAAATTCACCCGAGAACACTCTCCGACCATAACTCAATAACACTAACAATAAAAGGTGCAACGCAGGGGGGTTTTAGATGGAGGCTGAACGAATACCTATTGGACAATGATGAAGTCATTGAAAAAGCCAAAACCACATTAAAAGAATATTTCGATCTTAACCTCAACTTGGAAACTAATATTGAAACGGTATGGGACGCCAGCAAGGCGGTTCTAAGAGGTTTTTTCATCCAGCAAAATACCTATAGAAAGAAAATGAGGCATCAAAAGATGGAAGAAATTCTCAGACAGCTAAGGGAGTACGAGAAAAAATTAACAGAACAGCCGAAAGATGACCAATGTATACAAACAATAAAAATATTACAAAGACAATATTCAATGTTAACAAATCAAGAAGTAGAGTGGAAAATCAAGTTTATGAAACAAAGGTTTTTCGAATCGGCAAATAAAACGGGTAAATTTTTAGCATGGCAACTGAGAAAACGACAAAAACAAAGCATTATAAACAAAATAATGGTAGAGGACGAACTGATAGTAGACCCAAAAAGAATACAAAAAAGCTTTCTTAATTTCTATGAGGAATTATATAAAAAAGGTAATGAAGACCCAACTCAAATAGAAAGATATCTAGAGAACTGCGAAGGGAAGATGGTGACGGATGAAGAAAGACTCCAACTAAATAAACCCATAAACTTAGAAGAGGTCCAGAATGCGATAAAAAGAATGAAGCTGGGAAAGGCGCCAGGACCGGATGGTTTATCGGCCAAGTATTACAAAGTCCTAGGAAACCAACTGTCCCCAATGCTTTGTGACACCATGAATAATATTTTGAGAGGAGGGAAAATACCTGAGTCCTGGAGGGAAGCTTTTATTACCCTAATCCCCAAGTCAGAAACAGATAAATTGAACATCAAAAATTATAGGCCAATATCCTTATTAAATAATGATTATAAGATATTTGCGGACATCATGGCAAACAGACTGAAAAAGTGTCTAACAAACTTAATTCACAAGGACCAAGCGGGCTTCCTACCAAACAGATACTTGAAAGATAATGTGAGACATGTTATTAACATAATTGAGTATTTAGAGATAAATAATGACAAACCGGCGACATTGATCTTCATAGACGCGGAAAAGGCGTTTGATAACGTCTCTTGGTTGTTTCTAATAAAATCTATTCAAAAGGCAGGGATAGAGGGGGAGTTCATGAAGGGGATACAGGCAATATATTCAACCCAATCTGCCAAACTGATATTAAACAATGACCTTACAAATACATTTAAAATCGAGAAAGGGACAAGGCAGGGCTGCCCCCTCTCTCCACTCTTATTCATTATGGCCTTAGAGATTTTGGCAAATAAAATAAGATCAACGCCGGAGATACAAGGGATCAAGATAGGATCAAAGGAGTATAAATTAAAAGCCTATGCGGATGACTTGATGTTATCCCTGGAAGAGCCGTATGGAAGCTTAAGTAAAGCGCTGAAGATCCTAGACGAATACGGTAAAGTATCCGGTTTTAAATTGAATAAACTAAAAACAAAATTGCTGGTAAAGAACTTAGGAGACGAGGGAAAAGAAAAACTAGAGAGACAATGTGGAATCAAGGTGGCAAAAAAAATAAAATATTTAGGAATATGGCTCACATCAAAAAACATAAACTTAATTGAAGATAACTACTCACCTGCGTGGAAAGAAATAAAAAAAGACCTGGATGTTTGGAATAGAGCCAACCTTTCCTGGCTGGGTAGGATGGAGGCAATAAAAATGAGCATACTTCCTAGGATGCTGTTTCTGTTTCAAAATATTCCGGTCATTAGAGGGGTCAAAATATTTAAGGATTGGCAGAAGACCCTTTCGAAATTCATCTGGCAGGGAAGAAGGCCAAGGATCAGATTTAAACTACTCACTGATCGGAAGGAGAGAGGAGGACTGGCTGTTCCCAATTTGAAGCTGTACTATGAAGCGGCCTGCCTCTGTTGGGTTAAGGACTGGATAACCCTGGAGAATACAGATTTATTGGATTTAGAGGGGGCGGACAACAGGTTCGGCTGGCACGCCTACCTCTGGTCAAATAAAGAGAAGGCCCACAAAGGGTTCTCGAGCCACATCACCAGGGGCCCTTTGTATGAAGTATGGGAAAAAAATAAAAAACTGCTAGAAAGGAAAACGCCCTGGTGGCTGTCCCCAACAGATATCTTAATAATTAAAAAAGTAAATATGGAAGAGAAAAGACTGACATATGAAGACCTACTGGTTAGACACCAAGATAGTTGGAAACTAAGACCGTACGAGGAGTTGAAGGGAAAGCTGACGAGCTGGTTACAGTACCATCAAGTTAACGCAATATGGACAGAAGACAAAAAAACAGGAATGAATGAAAAGAAGTCCAAGTTTCAGATTGAAATAATTGAAAGCAATTCTAAGATATTATCCAAAATGTACAACATATTATTGGAATGGGACACAAAAGACGAAGAAATTAAAGAAGTTATGGTTAAATGGGCAGTAGACTTGGGGTATAACATAGAGTACGAGAAATGGTCAAAATTGTGGAATGAGGGGATAAAATTTACGGCCAGTGCTGCTATTAGAGAAAACTTAGAGAAGATGATATATAGATGGTACTTAACACCAGAAAAACTTAGTAGGATGTATAAGACCGGTAATAAGGCCTGTTGGAAATGTAAAATAAAAGAAGGTAATTTTATACACATGTGGTGGGGATGTGGGGAAATGAAAAAATTTTGGAATCAGATATATAATGAGCTAAAGAAAATATTCAGATACACATTCCCAAAAAAACCAGAAGCCTTTTTACTAGGTATTATCGGAGAGGAAATTAGGAAGGAAGACAAAACTCTATTTCAATACTCAACAGCAGCAGCCAGAATATTAGTCGCTCAAAATTGGAAAAATACAAATATACCAACGGTGAAGGAGTGGCAAACAAAATTATTTGATTTTATTGAATTGGCAAGAATGACCCAAAGAATCAGAAACCAAAAAAATGCAAAGTTAAAGGACGATTGGAATAAATTTATGGTCTATATCGAAGGAAATTTACGAAACTTACCAACTATAGCAGGTCAGCTATAAAACTCTCGAGGTATAAACCACATATTAACACCAGCTGTTAAAATTCAGTCATTAAAAGAAGAAATCCGAAATCGGCAGGGATGGAAGTAAGATGTTTAATGTATTAGTTTTTTTTTTTGTTCTGTGGTTTTTTCTTTGTTTGCTTGTTTTTCTTTTTTGTTTTTTGTCTTTGTATGCGTGTGTCAAATGAAATTCAATAAAAAAATTATAAAAAAAAAAAAAAGAATGGAAGATTTGAGACTGGGCGCTAGTTGGCCATGTTGGCCGGGTCTAAAGATGTTTTTTTAAGAAGCGGTTTAATGACCGATGGAATTGGCTGGAGAGGGAGCGGTCTTCCCAAACGCAGACTGTTTCATGGCCCTGGTGATGGAGACAAAGAATGATTAGCTTGATTTTCCATTCCTAACTAGGTCAATGTCCTTTCTTTTTTTTCTTTTTTTTTGCAGATGGAGGGCAGTTGAACGCACTGAGGCGAGCAGACAGATATCGGAATTTGATCTTTGTGGTGGAGGTGAGAGCTTTCCCCTCAAGCGCTCGCAGCATAGCAATCGCTGGCACAGATGAATTCTCTGTTACCGATGGGTCATGGCTAAGAGGGAGCATGTGACCAGATCCATGTACCATTTCTCAATCTCTAGCAGAGAGGCATGGCTTTACAAGTTTGGCCTTCTAGATGTTACTGGACAACAACTCCCATGATCCCTAGAAGAAGAGTTTGGATTTGATATCCCGCTTTATCACTACCCGAAGGAATCTCAAAGTGGCTAACATTCTCCTTTCTCTTTCTCCCCCACAACAAACACTCTGTGAGGTGAGTGGGGCTGAGAGACTTCAAAGAAGTGTGACTAGCCCAAGGTCACCCAGCAGCTGCATGTGGAGGAGCGGAGACGCGAACCTGGTTCCCCAGATTACGAGACTACCGCTCTTAACCACTACACCACACTAGCTATTGACCATGCTCGCGGGGCTGATGGGAGTTGTAGTTCAGCAACATCTGAAGATGCCAGAGGTTCTCCACACTTGCTATAGAACATGGGTAGGCAAACTAAGGCCCGGGGGCTGGATCTGGCCCAATTACCTTCTAAATCCAGGAATCAGCATGTTTTTACATGAGTAGAATGTGTCCTTTTATTTAAAATGCATCTCTGGGTTAATTGTGGGGCATAGGAATTCATTCATTCCTGCCCCCCCCCAAAAATATAGTCTGGTCCCCCACAAGGTCTGAGGGACAGTGGACCGGCCCCCTGCTGAAAAAGTTTGCTGACCCCTGCTATAGAACATATGCTTTGCATGCAGAAGAAAGTCCCTGGTTTGGTACCTCCAGGTTAAATAGTCACAAATCAGGTGATGGGGTAGGTCTCTGTCTGAGACTCTGAAGAGCTGCTGCTAATCAGAGTGATGATACTGGACAAGACGATGTTGATACCAAAACAAGGACAAGACCTGACGCTAATTAAAAACTATAGGCCCATATCACTGCTGAACAGTGATTACAAAATATTCGCTGACATTCTAGCCAACAGATTGAAAAAATTATTAAATGAAAGTATACACAAAGATCAAGCTGGCTTTCTGCCAGGTAGATACATACACAGCAGCATGAGGAATGTAATAGATTTACTAGAATACCTAGAAGAAAGATAAGACAAAAAGGCCGCTTTAATATCAATAGATGCGGAAAAGACATTTGACCAGGTGTCGTGGGAGTTCATGAAAAGGGTCATAAAGGAAATGAAACTGGGGGAAGATTATATTAAAGCTATAGAGGCAATATATAGGAAACAAGCAGCCAAACTTATTCTTAATAATGAAATGACAGAAGAATTTTGTATAGAGAGGGGGACAAGACAAGGTTGCCCCTTGTCACCACTACTATTTATTATGGTACTGGAATTATTGATGAATGTCATAAGAAATGATAATAAAATAAAAGGTATCTCATTAGGGAAAAAGGAATATAAGATCAAAGCATTTGCGGATGACCTGATTCTGACTGTTGAAAACCCCAAAGAAAGTATAATACAGATAATTGAAAGAATATTAGAATTTTGGAAAGTAGCCGGCTTTAAGTTAAACAAGAATAAAACTAACATGATAGTAAAAAATATGACCAAGCAAGAAAAGGAAGAACTACAGGAGATATTAGGATTAACAATAGTAAATAAGACCAAGTATTTAGGAATCTGGCTGACCAATAATAATAGTAATCTATTCAAAGATAATTACATAAAAACCTGGAAAGGAATCAAAAGAGATTTAGAAATCTGGAATAAGTTAAGATTATCGCTTGTTGACAGAATATCGGTGGTTAAAATGAATGTATTGCCGAAAATGATGTATCTATTCCAAATGATACCGATAATTGGAGGAATGGGAAGTCTTAGATTATGGCAAAAAGAGATATCCAAATTCATATGGCAGTTTAAAAAACCAAGAATTCAACACAAGCTTCTAATAGATAAAAAACATAGAGGTGGACTGGCGCTACCTGACCTAAATTTATATTATGACGCTGTCTGTTTAAATTGGCTAAAAGAGTGGATTGTATTAAAAAATAGTGATTTGTTAGATCTAGAAGGATTTAACAATCATTATGGTTGGCATGCGTATTTAGCTTATGAAAAAGGGAAAGTACACAGGGGATTTATGAACCATGTCATTAGGAAATCATTATATAAAACATGGACAAAATATAAGGATCTACTAGAACTGAAAACACCATGGTGGGCATCACCTCTAGAAGCAATTACAATAAAAAAGAAAAATATGGAAGTATAAAGGGAAGTTTTCCTTCTGCACATATGCTTTCCCTCTGCACATAACTGTTGCATTATGGGGAAGCATTGCGTCTTTTCTCTTGCATTCTGGGAACTCTCGCTTATAATCTTTTCTCTGTTTCTGCACACACTGTACGAACCTATTCCAAACACCAAGACATTCTCTCATCACTCAGTTCACCTTAAGTTCATGATGACTTGTACTCCATGCATAGCTGACCACATTTATAGCTATGTTAATCTTTAGTTATTATTAATTAGGAGGTTTTATGCCTGTCTAGTCCCAACCTCGTTTCCCAGCCTTTAATCTACCGGTGATTAATGTTCACATGTAATTCCCATCCCTCACATGTAATTCCCGCCTTGTATGTATGTTAACCAATCAGCATTAAGTTTCTTTGTGTTTGTATCAACCAATCAGCCACAAGCACACCTGTGGCAATGTTTGTAATATTCAATAAAAGAGAGTTCCCGGGACTTTCCCGGCAGACGCCTCTCATGACACCCACTACTCGTCTGTCGTGATTTTCATTCCTACATCTGGTGACCCCGACGTGCCAGATCCCTTACGCAGCCTAGCCCCTGTACTTCACTCGACTGGAAAAGTCTCAGCGCGCTATTTCGTGAGTATGGGGGGCGATTTAACTAAATTGCAGAAAGAACATGCTAGGGAATTGTTTTCTTTAGTTAGACAACGGGTTGTGGGTGTTCATGTTTCCTTAAAAGAAATTGAACAACTTCTTTGTGAAATCAATTGCCAATATCCTTCCTATCCAGAGGCTGGCTCTCTGGAGGTGGAGACTTGGCAGAAGATCGGAAAGACCCTCTTTACTGAACCGAGGGCTCCAATTCATTGTCTGCTCACCTGGCAGAAATGTGCAGAGGCCGTTGCAAAATTTGGACCTCGGGTCCCCCAGGCGTCTCCTTCGGCCCCTGCTCTCCTGCCTGCAGCAGACAATCCCCCCCCTTATCCCACTTCTCCACAGCTTCTGCCTCCTTCTCCTTCGCAGCCCGGCAACCCCCCCCCCTGCTTCTCATCCATCTCAACCTGCTTCCACCCCCCCATCCCCCTTTCCCCCCCTCCTTCTTTGCCTGCTCCTACTGGAGCCGTGCGTGCTGCACTTTCTCAGGCAAGACAGAAGGGGCTTTTGTCCTTGCAGGAAGAATCTGAGTGGGCGGGGGAAATGCCATCTGTCTTCCCTATCACCTATGCAAACGCAGGAAATGCTCAACAACAGGTGTTTTATGAAACCCTTCCTTATTCTGTACTGAGAGAATTGAGGAGGGCCATCGCTGACTCTGGCTTAAAATCCTCCTATGTCACAGGGATGCTGGAGGGGATTGCGTCTGGTTATACCATGCTGCCCCAAGATTGGAAAGATTTAATGCGCATGTTGCTCTCACCAGCCCAGTATGTTGTCTTTGATAGTGAATTTCGGCTTAGTGCTTCAGCCCTGTCTGATGCCCAGCATACAGCTAATGAACTTTATGGTGCCGGTCCTTTTGACAATATAACAACCCAGGCGACGCTGACGCCTGCACATTTTAGCCGCACCGCGACTTGTGTACAGCGCGCCTTTCGGAAAGTCCCTGTCTCAGGGCAGCCGCTGAGCTCTTTTGTTAATATTAAACAACAGCATTCTGAACCCTACCACCAATTTATAGATAGATTGAAAGAAGCAGTGACCAGGCAGGTTGATAATACTACAGCCCAGAATGAGCTGATGAAAAAATTGGCTTTTGAACATGCGAACACCGACTGTAAGAAGGCTTTGCAGTCGATCATTAATCGTCCTAAATATGATCTGGCACAGATGATTCAATCTTGTGCGGACATTGGAAGCCAGAGCCATGCCATGTCCTTGCTTGCCGGTGCCATCCAGGCTGGCAATAAACCAACTGGTAACTGTTTTAATTGCAAGCGCCCTGGTCATTTTGCAAAAGAATGCAGGGCACCTGGCGGTGGGGCGCACAGGGATGGTACTGCCAATAAGGCTAAACCCTCCAAGAAATGCCCAAAGTGCGGTAAAGGCTATCATTGGGCTAATCAGTGCAGGAGTTCGGGAAACTCCATGCTGGCCCCGCCCTCGGGCCACGAGAATTAGAGGGCCCATTGCCATCAGCTACCACCATTGATGCTTTTCCTAAGGAGACACCTTCAGATTTCACCATTGATTTAATTAATCAGGAATCCAAAGATTCTGTTTTACCTGGTGAAATCGTGCTCATGCCCACCCAATTGTCAGGGCCACTACCTCCCAAAGTCGCAGGTTTGATTTTGCCGAAATCTTCTGCAGCCAAAGAAGGAATCATGGTTATTCCTGCAGCCTTGGAACCTGACTATGTGGGCACAATAATGCTTCAACTTTGGAGCCATATGCCCATGCAGTTAAAAAAGGGTGACTCCTGGGCACACTTGGTAGTGCTTCCTACCCCTCCTACTGCTTCCATTATGGATAATAATTTGCACCAGCTCTCCTCTCTCTCTCCACAGTTATTAGCTGTAATCCAGAGGATCGGTGACCAAAAAATTCTTCGTAAGTATAAAATTAATGGCAGAATTCTGGAAGGCTTGATTGATACAGGCGCAGACGTTTCTGTAATTTCCAGTAATTGTTGGGACCCCACGTGGCCCCTTGAGTCTGCCTCTGCTGTCTGGGGTGTGGGTGGCCCACAAAATTCTTCCAAAAGCGTACAATGGCTGCCTGTTTCTCTGCCTGATAGCTCTGATACCATTGCATATATTCAGCCTTGTGTGCTGAAAATCCACCTCAATCTGTGGGGCAGAGACCTACTACAACAATTACAAGCTACCATTCAATTTAATGAGTAAGCTTGCATTCCCCCTCAACTGGAAATCCACCATCTTTGTATGAGTGGAACAATGGACCAGTGACAAAAAGCATCATTTGTCCCACTCTAGATATCGCCACTCTGTGGAATTGATTAATGATTGTAACGATTTTGTTTTTTCCCCTAGCAGATCTGAATATATTTTTTTAGCTGTCTCTTTTTTAGGAGTCCCTGGATTGGCTGTCCGGAATAGCAGAAATATTAACTCCTTAGCTTGCTCCGCAGCAAAAGCCTTGAATTCTACTTCACAAGCTCTTCACCTTTTGAATAAAGAACAGAGGGAATTGCGTCATGGACTCTTACCGCGCTGCTATCGATTACCTATTGATGCTCCATCACTACGGATGCGAACAAGTGGAAAACATGTGCTGCTTTAATATCACTGACAATTCTAAGGCTATTCAAAAACAAATCTCTCATTTGCAAAATCTCACACATCACATCAAACAGGATGTTGGTTTTCCTGCTCTCTGGGATTCTTTCACCCAGTGGCTTACCGCTTGGCTGCCAAACTTTACTTGGCTTCGTAGTCTTTTTCAATATGCCATTGTTATTATATGTATATTAATTTTGTTTTGCTGCTTCCTCCAATGCATTCCTGGCCTCATAAGTCTTTTCTCTCGGCTTCTCTCTCCCCCTCAGCCACCCAATAAAATCCTTGCTGCTTATCTTGCGAAATGGCAACACCAACAGTGGCAATGTTTGTAATATTCAATAAAAGAGAGTTCCCGGGACTTTCCCGGCAGACGCCTCTCATGACACCCACTACTCGTCTGTCGTGATTTTCATTCCTACAGAAGTAGAATGAGCAACATATAAAGATCTGATTAAGGAAAAAGATAATAAATTGGTAATTAAAGATTATGAGGAAATTAAACAACACCTTATGGGTTGGATCCAATACCATCAATTGCATGAAGTGTTCAGGACCGATAAGAAAAACAGTTTCTCAAACGAACCATTATTAGAAAAAGTGTTATTACAAAACTAAGGTAATATAAAAAATGTATGATACATTATTGGAGTGGGAGGTCAAAGACTAACAGGTCAAGGAGGTAATGATCAAGTGGGCTTTAGATATTGGGAAAACCATTAACTTAACAGCATGGGAAGAACAAAACAAATTCCTTCCAGTAGCACCTTAAAGACCAACTAAGTCAGTTCTTGATATGAGCTTTCGTGTGCATGCACACTTCTTCAGATACACTGAAACAGAAGTTTCCAGACCCTTCTATATAGTGAGAAGGTGGGGAGGGGTATTACTCAGAAGGGTGGTGGGATAGCTGTGATGAGCCTGTTGACGACTCTTAACGACTGCAATAGGTCTTACAGGAAAAAGCAAGGGGTGAAAAGGTGAAAAATGGCTTTGTCATGTATAATGAGATAAGAATCCAAGGTCTTTGTTCAGACCAGGTTTCTCCATGGTTTTAAGTTTGGTGATAAGTTGTAATTCAGCAGCTTCTCTTTCCAGTCTATTTCTGAAATTCCTTTGTAGTAAAACAGCTACTTTGAGATCTTGTATAGAATGTCCTGGGATCAGTGTATCTGAAGAAGTGTGCATGCACACGAAAGCTCATACCAAGAACTGACTTAGTTGGTCTTTAAGGTGCTACTGGAAGGAATTTGTTTTGTTTTGACTATGGCAGACCAACACGGCTACCTATCTGTAGCATGGGAAGAATTATGGAGAAAGAACTAGAAATTTACAGCCTGCGATGTATTGAGGGAAAATCTAATCAAGATGTTTTATAGATGGTACTTAACACTTACCAAAATAGCTAAAATGTACAGTGGTACCTCGGGTTACATACGCTTCAGGTTACAGACTCCACTAACCCAGAAATAGTACCTTGGGTTAAGAACTTTGCTTCAGGATGAGAACAGAAATTGTGCGCAGCGCTCCCTCTAGCTGTTCTAGCTTCGCGTGAAGCCTCCGCAGGGCATGGGGAGTGTTCATCCCGCTGCCCTGCGGAGGCTTTGAGCGGCTATCCGCAGCTTTTGCGGGAGGTGGGGAAAGGGACAGAGCTGCCAGCTCTGTCCCTTCCCCCACCTCCCGCAAAAGCCAGGGATAGCCGTGCTCCCTTTAAAGAGCGCTCGGCTCTTGCGGGAGGTGGGGGAAGTGACAGAGCCACACGCTCTGTCACTTCCCCCACCTCCCACAAAAACCAGGGATAGCCGCGCTCCCTTTAAAGAGCCACGCGGAGTGTGTGTGCGGCTCTTGGGGGAAAGCCTGCAAGCGCCGCACACACGCTCCATGCGGCTCATGAAAGGGAGTGCTGAGCAGAGCCTGGGATGCATACAGGCTCTGCTCAGCGCTCCCTTTAAAGAATAATCTTTTTTCTTGCATTCCCCCTCTAAAAACTAGGTGCGCCTTATGGTCAGGTGCGTCTTATGGAGCGAAAAATACGGTAAATAAGGAGGCCAGATACAGTACAGGATAAAGGAAGTCTTTTATTTGGTTGGTTGTATTGTTTTATGTTATGTTTATTGTATTTCTGGGGTGGGGTGGGGGGTTTATGTTATGTTGTAAATAAAATTTCCAATAAAAAGTTTTTTAGAAAAAGACAATGCACCCAGATCTGGCCTATCATCCAGTGTTACCATGTGTTGTGCATTGCAGGTGCTAGAGAAAAAGTTCTCCTCTCAGAACTGTTGCAATCAGCTTCCAGCTCACCAGCTCTGGGTTCCATTCAAAAGCAGCTGAAGAAAGCCCAGCACAAAAAAACCATCCAGCTCCCACTGAGCAAGGAGGAGAATGAGCAGGTGATTTCAGTGGGCTGTTTTGGGGGCAGCTGTGCTTGGGGTGGTGGCAGGGAGGAAGATGTTGGCATTGGAGGTAGAAATGTGAAGGAAAGGACACTGGAGGGAGAAACCAAAAGGAGAGGAACAGAGGAAAAGTGTGTGTGTGTTGGCACAAGTAGGATAGACTGGCAAATGTACCTTTTCCTGTGGTACAGGTGATTCTCAACTTACACGGTTACGTTCCGCGGTCACAGCATAAAGCCAAAATCACATATAGTCACAGCACGTTGGGTAGAGTGATGAGTGGGATTGCCATTTTTCCCCAGATGCACCCTGCCTCTTTCAAATTTTTACAAAATTTGTTCGCCAAGCACGTGAAGCTGAGTGCACGCAGGTTCAATGTGTGTATGTTGCGAGTTACCTGTACATCTCTTAATTTTTGTTGTCAAATTCATTTTCTCCAGGTTTGTTCCTAGGCTTATCCTTTTTAAAAAATAAATAAAGGGTCCTATAAATTAATGAGGAATAGGTCCATCAGGGGTTATCGGCTGTAACAGAACAATTCAGAGGCAGTATGCTAGACGGAGCATAAACAGGAAAAAGCCATCACCATTGTCCTATGCTGTTGAACGTGGAATGTAGAACTAAATGTTTTTGTCTTGTGTGATAAAGCAAGGTATTTTTTTCTGCCTTGTGAAGAGGAGGGGTTCATGGACATGAATTTAACTTGGGTGTGCTGTGTTAATGGTTTCAAATCAAATAGATGGAGCAGAATTGATACCTGGCTACATTGCCAGCTGTCTCTAAAGTATTGAGATTCCAGCAATGGGATTGCATCATATCCTGGGTGAAGTAATGCCTTCCTAAAGATTTTATACTGAGGCTTATGGGCATCTTTATAGTGGATGCTCTAAAATATGCCTCTGGGAAAGCTCGCTGTAGCTGGTCCACCATATATATATTTATACATATCCATACATGCATATATATGTATTTCTCTCTCTCTCTCTCTCTCTCTCTCTCTCTCTCTGTGTGTGTGTGTGTGTGTGTGTGTGTGTGTGTGTGTGTTTCAGACTAGTCGGAGCCAACAGAGGGTCACACTTTTATAGTATGTTCTGCCAGAAGTGGGTTCCGGCTTAACAACTCCCACGTCTCCTTAAAGAAATACCTGTGTGTCACTGGGATCTTCCTGCTGAAGGTTGTGCTTGTCTTATCTGTCTTCCTGCAGGTGGTGAGGGAAGCTGCCTACACTCAGACATCTCAAGCCCTGGCTAAGTGGCATCCAGTGGTGCAGCAAAACAGACGTGCTGAGCAGCTAGTCTTCCCATTGCAACAAGAGAGTGTGAATGTCAGGGCCATTGAAGAAGTGATAAATGGATGGCAGGTGGGTGTTGGTTGACCTCAGCAAGAAGTGAGAATTAGGCTTGAGCTGGACCCAGCTGTTGCCCAGTGCTCTTGCCTCATGTTCAAGCCAAGCTATGCCCCTAGGAGTGTAGGAAGCTGCTCTTCTACTGTGTCCCATCTAACTTAATATTTTCTGCATTGACTGCCAGCAGCTCTCCAGGGTTTCAGGCACAGTTCTCTCCCAGCCCTACCTGGAGGTGTGTGGGTGTGCCAATCATCTGCTGTGGCTTTTGTAGCTTGTGGTCTGGTAGACGGAATTCTGACTTAGCTATTCAACTTCTTAGCTCTGATCTCCTATTTGAGCAGAACTTACCAAGTGGCTGCATATAAGTGACCCTCTCTATCTCAGTTCCTCATCTGAAAAAAAAGAAAAAAAGAGAGACACTTACCTGTTTTATTGTGCAGATTAATTAATACCATATAAGTTGTTAGGCAATCGAGTGTTACTATGCAGTTACAGACCCATTCAAAAACAAAGAAAACCCCCAAACCATATAACTTCTAGCATAAAATTTAATATGGTTCATACGTGTATATGAAACAGGGAAAAGAAAAACAGCCCAAACAACACTTAACTGTCAGAATATTTTCATGAAGGTTTTGTTGTGGGAAATGAATATCTATGAACTGTTTCTGTTATCGTTTTATTCATATTAGCCAATAAGCAAGCTAAATAACACTCAAAAGACCTTCCTGGATATTTTAGTCAGACAGGAATAAATCTGCTTTGCTCATCGCTTTAAAAAATACAAAAATAATACCTATTAGGATTTCTATCGCTCCATCCCCACGGAGGGCAGAATTGTTCATTGTAAGAAAACCTCAATAGGCAGTTAAAGCAATTAAATTTGGACCTAGAGAAGATGAGCCAATATTTGGGAACAGTCACATTATCTATATATTTGGAACAACCCTTGAAGCAGTCAGTGGACAAATCAAGATAAATTGGGGAGCAGGTTTTATAAGCAGCAGTCATTGAGAAATTTGCATCAATATCTTTAACCTGAAGTTTAAGAATACATTTTGCCCAGTAGTGGTACTGAGTAGGAAAAAAATCAACAAAAGTCTGATAACTGTAATTTATTGATACAGGCTTTGGAATTTTCTTCTTTTTTGTTGTTGCTAGAAATAATATATGGCAATTATGTGGTAACGCTATCTTATATGGGTTATCCAGTTCCAGCTGATCTTTATCCATACCTCTGAGTTACTTTTAAAAGACAGCTGAAGAAAAATCTAGAGAATTTAGCCACAGGTGCATTTTTCTGGAAGAAAAGTACCCTTCTGAAAGTTTTATAAGTGTTTACATTTTACTTAAGATGATGTGGCACTTTGAAAACTGGAAAGTGCAACAGAAAAGGAAAAGGTAGCAACCAACCACTTCCCTCTGTTTCTGTGCCCATTCACACTCTGTTGCTTTAACTGCTCTTCCTGCCTCTATCATGCTATTTGGTCTCCATGAGCCTGTTCTTTTATACAGCTTTGCCATTTCAGCCAAGGCAGCCCTCCCTCTCAACATGTTTGGAGAGCACTCATTCTTAAAACTTCCTGTCTGTACTGGAACTAAAACCTATCCTTACTAAAGACTCTGAAAGGTGTGGAATTCTCCCTCTCTTGAAAGGAGGGTCCTGTAGAAATTATTCATGAATTGTTCTTCAGTAGGGGTGCAGTATAAGTGTAACAAATGAATAATAATAATACATTTTATCTATCTATCTAGCTAGCTATCTGCCTGCTATGGTTTTTGCTCAGCCAATAACTAACATTCTCTTGGTACGATAAAAGCAGTGAAACAATAAAATAGGAAATAAGTTCTAAAAAGTAGTATTACAACAGTATGCATAGGGACAGAGAAAAGCTAAAACCATAACAACAGCATCTAATCACAAACTAAAACATTTCAGGGGTAAAATAAACAGAGTTTGAATGCCTGGGGGGTGTTCCTCCCTTTTAAAGGCTTTGCCTGGTTCTAAAACAACATTAGAGTTCAAGCAATCCTCTCTTGTGGAGGGTCTCATGCAAATCGGGGCCACTGCAGAGAAGGCCCTTTTACCTGGTGGTCTTCTCACCATAACTTTGCTGGCACAGGTTTTGCAGAAAAGGCCCTCCAATGATAATCTCAGGGCACTTGTGGGTACACAGTGAGATGAAGCAGTCCTTCAGATACTGCAACCCTAACCCATGAAGGGCTTGAAATGTCAAAACCAGTCGAGCCTTGGAAATAACTTGGAGCCAGTGAATATGGGAAAGCACCTGTGTAACATGCTCATAACTTCGTTAGTTCCTATGTTGCCTCAAGTTTCCAGATAGTCTCCAGAGGCAGCAATGACAAGCATAGTCTGCGAAGGAGAGGTAGCATCCCTTCACCTAAAATCAGACTGGCAAATAAAGTGTTGTGAGGTCGGGGGGGGGTCCCCTGTTTTGTTAGTGACCTTTTGCAACCTTGTTGGACTAGTCTTTAGAGTAAGCTGAAACTTACCTCTCTGTGTCCATCCTTCCCTCTTCTCACCCGCTCTAACGCACAAACACCCCTTGAGCAAGAAATCTTTAATATTCTACACAAAGGAAAGCAGCCAGTGAAGGACCCACTCCTGACGCCACAGGAGAAGTCCTCACTGCAGGCCATGAGTCTGGAGGAGGTGAGTCTAGATCTAACTGTTTCTTTCCCATTCTCCATCTCTCCCTCCCTCTTGGATCCCACACTGCCTTGCTCTGTAAGCTTTTACAGTCAGCCCTTCTCTCCGTTTTTGCGCATTTCAGGCACAGTTGCGATGTATGCAGCACTAGAGGGCTCGAGTCCTGCAGTCCTACTACAAGGCTAAGGCACAACGTCAGCGGAAGATCAAGAGCAAAAGGTAAGCAATTGTTGTAGAGCAGCAGCTAGGAACCTACAGTCCCATTAGTTCTGATAGCCGACCACAAAACTTTCCCCCGACCCCCCACAAGCACAGTTACCTGCTCCATACTTGATATTAAATTTTACATTGGGTAAAGACATGGCTGTGGAAGAACAATTGGGAAGCTGCATAGTATGCTCCCAGTTGTTCCTGTTCCAATAAAGGCTTGCTGTTAGTGCTGCTCAGATGATTGATCACGACAGCAAGGCTTGCAGGGATTGGTTGCACTACAGAGTTCTTGAAGAACTCCTTAGTTCAACTGATCCTTGCCCAAAGCAGGCATTGCTGTAAGTGCTGATCAGCTGACTTAAGTTGGAGAAAATTTGTGAACAGCCATCCAACCCACCTTCACCCTTTTAAGTTGGCTGCCGAAAAGAAATGAGGGTAGGTGGAAAAAGTCCTCTTCTCACTTTTGTGGATGAGCCCTGTTCAGTTCCTGCATAGTTCCTTGCAGCCCAGAAAGGACTAGGCATCTTGCGACTTGCTACACTGGGCTCCTTTGGGAGGGAAGGGCAAGACATAAATGGAATTAAAAAAAATAATTAAAAAATAAATAACAGGTGTGGGCTCTGTCTGTTTATTTTTTACACTTTTCTTCCAATGATTTCTCGAGAAGATGGTGTACATTGCTCTCCCTCTCTCTCAACGTCCCCATGCCCATTTTATCTTTATCCTGTGAGGTGGGTAAGGCAGAGACAGTGACTCAGTCAGGGTAACCTATTGAGCTAGACAGCTAGCAGGGGTTTGAAACTGATACTTTATGGCATTAGGCTGATACTCCAAACAAGGGGTGGGGAACTAGTAGTCCTCAATAAGTTGTTGGATTCCAACCCCTATCATCCCTGGCCATTGGTTGTACTGGCTGAAGTTGAGGGGAGGGCAGCAACATTTAGAGTCACAGTTTTCTTGTCCCTTCTCTAACCACTTCACTGACTCTGCTGCAGGCTCTGGCCCTCCAGATGTTGCTGAACTACAATTCCCATCAGCCTCAACAAGCATTGCCAATGGCCAGGGCAAACAGCTCTATTTCAGTGATGTCAGTTAGCTGCGTGTCCTTTCCCTCTGGCCTGGCTGTTCAAACCTCTGACATTGCTATCTTCCTCTTCCTGAAGGTATCACAGAATGCTTAGGAAGATCAGGAAACGCAAGGTGCTGAAAGAATTCGAAATGTTGTGGAAAAGTAACCCTGAGGCAGCTCTAGAAGAGCTAGCTAAAATTGAGAAAGTGCGTATTGAGGTGGGTGCAGCCCTCTTCCTGTGGTACTGTCACGGGGCTGCCAGGGAACGCCCCGGAACTGAGGGAGGGGGAGAAACAGGAGCCTGTAGAAGACACAGGAGAAGCAGAGGAGGAAAAGCAAGGGGGAGAGCCTCAAGCGGCGAGAATGCTCTCTGATGCTGAAGAGCAGCAGCACCACTCTACCAGTTCAGGGACAGAGGGAGAGGCGGTGCCCATTCTTTCAGCACAGGACAGGAGGGGGTTAAAGCGTAGGGAACAGAGGTGGCACTTGGGACTTCCCAGGCTCCTCTGCTGGAAGAGGAGCCGAAAGCCCCCACTTCCTGGATCTGCTACCAAGGACGCATGAAGCATGTTCTGTACCTTGTAAATACTATGTGAATAAAGACTGTAAATATATCTCTGAGTGAGCAGAGGTATTCCTTGCCAAAGGCTTCTAAAACCATCACAGGTACCAAGATGAGGCCCCTCTGCCTAGTGGAGGGCGCTCTCTTACTGTACTCCATCATAGTGACATTTTGCCTTACTTCTCTGTGCAGGAGAGGATGAGCCTGAAACACCAGAACAAGGGCAAGTGGGCCAAATCTACAGTCCTCATGGCAAAGTACAACCTAGAGGTAAGAGATGTGTGGAGGGAGGAGGCTTTATCAGCCAAAACCCACTCTTAACATGTAATTAAACCAAGGCAGGTGCTTGAGAGATTTGATCGAGCTGAAATGTAGCTTCCAGAAAAGGGTTGGCTGAAAATATCAGGCTATTCCCATAGAAGTGCTTTTTAGAGCACCTTTAACAACATTTGCTTTCCCCCCCTTTTTTTGTTTTTCACTAAATTTTTATTGAGATTTTAAAGGTTACAAAAAGAAAAAATAAAGAACATATTTAAACAGAAAAGAAAAATAAATAAATAAAAATACAGAACAATACAAGATCAAAGAAAAAACAACAACACAAAAAAGATGCAGATAATAAAAAAAGCAAATCAATCCTTTACATAACTTTCTTTCCTTTGCTTATTTCCTTGACCTCCTCACACCTCTCTTTTTTGTATTCTAATTCAATTAGATATTTCAGCAAATGCTTTCCATCTTTATTTTTATCCTAATGATTTATCTTAATATACTATAATTTTACATTCTGTTCTTTCACCAATTAACAATCCATTTTTACTTAATCCTTTATATCATTTCTGCTAAAACCACATTACTTCATTCCAACATCCTTCTAACATTCCTTAATTTTACAATGTTTCTGTAGATAAACTTTAAATTTCTTCCAATATTCTTCCACCAACTCTTCTCCTTGGTCTCTGATTCTGCCAGTCATTTCCGCCAGTTCCATATAGTCCATCACCTTCATCTGCCATTCTTCCCGGGTGGGTAAATCTTGTGTCTTCCAGTACTTTGCAATAAGTATTCTTGCTGCTGTTGTGGCATACATAAAGAAAGTTCTATCCTTCTTTGACACCAATTGGCCGATCACGCCCAGGAGAAAGGCCTCTGGTTTCTTCTGAAAGGTATATTTAAATACCTTTTTCATTTCATTATAAATCATCTCCCAGAAAGTCTTAATCCTTGGGCATGTCCACCAAAGGTGAAAGAATGTACCTTCAATCTCTTTACACTTCCAACATTTATTATCGGGCAAATGATAAATTTTTGCAAGCTTGACTGGCGTCATGTACCACCTGTAGATCATTTTCATTATATTCTCTTTTAAGGCATTACATGCCGTAAACTTCATACCTGTGGTCCATAACTGTTCCCAGTCAGCCATCATAATGTTATGTCCAACATCTTGTGCCCATTTAATCATAGCAGATTTCACCGTTTCATCCTGAGTATTCCATTTCAACAGCAAGTTATACATTCTTGACAAATTCTTAGTTTTAGGATCTAACAGTTCTATTTCCAATTTTGATTTTTCCACCTGAAAGCCAATTTTCTTATCCAAATTGTAAGCCTCCATTATTTGGTAATAATGAAGCCAATCTCGCACTTTGTTTTTTAGTTTTTCAAAACTCTGCAGTTTTAATCTGTCTCCTTCTTGTTCCAAAATTTCCCAATATTTCGGCCAATTGGCCTCCATATTGAGCTTTTTCTGAGCCTTTGCTTCCATTGGTGACAACCACCTTGGAGTTTTGTTTTCAAGCAAATCCTTATATCTTATCCAGACATTAAACAGTGCTTTCCTGACAATATGGTTTTTAAACGCTTTATGTGCTTTGACCTTATCATACCACAAGTATGCATGCCATCCAAAGACATTATTAAAACCTTCTAAGTCCAAAATGTCCGTGTTTTCAAGAAGCAGCCATTCTTTCAGCCAACAAAATGCAGCTGATTCATAATAAAGCTTAAGGTCTGGCAGGGCAAATCCACCTTTAACATCAGTTAGTATCTTAAATTTTATTCGAGGCTTCTTGCCCTGCCAGACAAATCTAGAAATATCTCTCTGCCACTTCTTGAAACAATCCATTTTGTCCAAAATTTGCAGTGTTTGAAACAAAAACAACATCCTTGGCAATACATTCATCTTTATCACAGCAATTTGGCCTAGCAATGATAACTTCAACCTTTAACAACATTTGCAAGTGGGTGATAAAAGACCTTTCTTTTGTCCGCTTGCCTTCCCGCCATTGGGTGGATTTACATCCAAAGCCAAAAACAGATGGCAAATCATTTTCTGGGCAGTTGCAATTCATACCCTTTCTCCTGGGAAATTGACTTTCTCTGGAGAGTATTGTTTAAAATTCTTACTTGGGAGGGGGAGGAAATAGTAGTGAATTATTGTAAGTTGGGCTGTTAAACATTTTACTTGCTTCCTGGGGGATTATTAGAGGGGTGTATGCTTTGCTGGTCCTCTTGTGGCTGAAAATACGGGATACTGTAAGTCAGGGGAGGGCCAATGATAGATCTACAATCTACTGGTAGATTGTTGGACAATTTGCAGTAGATCAGCAAGCGTTTCTGACTTCTGATTGTTTAACAACAGCTATGTCAAAAAGAATCCTCCAGCACCAGATTGTTCAAGCTCTTATCTGAAATAATACAGAAACAGGTTTGTCTATGCAAACCATCCCAGTATCTATGTTGGCTTTTGGGGTGCAGCAGATAACTGTCTCCTCTCCCTAAGCCTCCATTTTGCATATGGCGACACCTTCAAAGGTAGAGTTGTCATATTTCAAAAAGTGAAAATCCGGACACAAAAGTTGTTGAGATTTTGGGCAGTTGTTTTTTTGCCAGAGTTGTTGAGCTGCGTGTGTATGTGTATGTGTATGTGTATGTGTATGTGTATGTGTATGTGTGTGACAGACTTTTTAAAGCTATTTTATGGAAAATAGGCAAAAACGACACTGCTGACATGAGTTACCATATGTCCAGATTTTTCTGGACATGTTGCCGATTTCCACCTGGACACGGCTTCCAACTGCAGTATTCCAGATATGTCCAGGAAATTCCAGGTGTATGGCAACCCTATTCAAAGGCTCTAATCTTTGCACCTGGCTTTGGGGGTTGGATGGACCTGGGGTGGTTCTAGTGAAGAAGCAAATAATAGATTTTGTAAGCCTAAGGTGTGCAAGTAAAGGCTATTGCCTGCCTGCATTTATAGGCTAGGCAAGCCATGCAGGAGCAGCTGGCCCAGAACAAAGAACTGACCCAGAAAGTACGCCCGGCATCTGATAGTGAGGAAGGTGGCAACGACACTGACGCAGAGGGGGATCTCGTGCCAAGTGTTGTCAATGAGAGGCCTGCTGGGCTGGATCCAGACAACCCCTGGATGTTAGGATGGCCCCACACAGAGCCCAAGGAGGACCTTCCAGCTGCACCAGAAGACAGTGAAGAGAGTGACAAAGAGAAGGGGCCACCTGCAACCAAGGAGGAGACTTTGCTGCAAGGCTTCGTTGCAGGTCAGCAGGGCCAGGGCCATAAAACAATGCATGGTGTGGGGGAAATGAACAGATAAGGTGCTTTTATTCCTTGTATAATACAAGGGCAGGGTCATCCAGTGAAAATGATAGGCTGTATATTCAGGATATATTATTATTATTATTATTATTATTATTATTATTATTATTATTATTATTATTATTATTAATTTTCATTTCTCATAACAATTATTCAATATTGTTAGGGAACTGCCATCAGCTCAGAGGTAAGAGGTGGAAGGGCAGTTGAGTTACAGGGACCCTCCGAAGATCAGATCTTGAGAAGCAACACTTCCTCCGCGGAGGAGGAAAGCCACGCCTCCAGTGGGGAAGGGATGCAGGTCTCGGAGGATGCAAGGGAGAGACACAGCACCGAGCATGAACAAAGCGGGGGGGAGTCAGGTCCCCCTCTGCCCACGCCCTCTCTGCGCAGTCAGTTTATGCGCAGAGAGGGGAGGCGTAGGATGGGGGTCAAAAGACTGCTATGCTGGGGAAAGTTTAAGGACCGCCCACTCCCAGATTCTGCTAGCGACTGACCAGACATGGAATTGAGACGCTCTGCCCTGTAAATGCTTTGAAAAGCCTTGAAAAGACTGGTGGGAGTCTTGCCTGTTTGCTCTCGAGCAACCACGCTGGCATACATAACAAATATAATCATTTAACATCCATTTTCTAGTTTTCCCCCTCCCTGTTGACTTCCCCCAACTTCTATTTCTGGTTTGTTACACCAAATGTTACATTCTGTTTATACATAATGTTCTGTTATCACTAATTCTATTTCTTGTTCTCTGTAAATAAAGTTGTGAATGTTTATTTAAATCCTGCCAACGAGTCCATTTTTTGTTTTGTTTCTGCAAGTATGTTGTAAAGGGTTCCCATTCTCTTTATATATATATATATATAATATTTATTGATGTTTCAAAAAGTTACAAGAATAAAACAGAAAAAAAAGAAAAACAGAAAATACAAAATACAGGGGGAAAAATAAAAACAATTAAAAACAAATCCATCTTTCCATATCTTATCTATCATTTGCTTGTTTCCTTGACCTCCTCACACCTCCTTTTTTTGTATTCTAGTTCATTAGTTGTTTCAGCAAATCCTTTCCTTCATTGTTTTTATCTTACTAATTTATCTTAATATATTGTAACTTTACATTCTGACCTGTTAACAATCCATTTCATATTCTGTTATTCAATTTGCCTTACTTTAATTAACCTTATCTTACTGTAAAAAACCTTAAACTTAAAACTTAATGCTTATTTATACATAACTCCTTGTATCATTTCTACTAAAGCCAGACAGTTTCATTCCAACATTTTCCCTAATATTCATTAATTTTACACTAGATCCCAAAATAAAAGTTTTTCTTTATAGACTCTTCCAATTTTCATCCAACGTCCCTTCTTCCTGGTCTCGGGTTATGTCAGTTCTTACTGTCCATTCCATCTAGTCCATCAACCTGGTAGTCTTATGTCCAAGGCTCTTAAATCTCTTCCATGCTCCTTCTGCAGATCTTCTTCTTCTTGTTCATACTTGCACTTTTCCTTATCTTTTGTTGATTTCTTTCTTGATTTCTTTCCTTTCTCATTGAGGAGTAGGTCTCTGGGGGATTTCAGCCCATAATTATCTCCATCTCCCCTCATCAGACCAGCCCATTCCCCACAATCCCACTCCCCACAGTCATCAATATAATTCAAAAAATATTTAACAGCATATTTCAAAGTCCCTCCAAAGTTAAGAGCCTCCTCAACTCCAGACTCCCTCTGGCCCATTCCAAATTCAATCTTCCAAAACAACGGCTTATGCTCCTGCAGGGCCTCAGATCTCTCCATTTGTATTGCTTGAGGTACAACCGCAACCTCCTCCATTATCATCTGCCCTTGCATTTGCCCAGTCGAACCAGTTTCCTGAGTTGGTCCCTGTATGATTTCTGTGTCAGTATTCCCTGTTTGTCCACATTCACTGACTACAACAGTCATCAAATCCAACTTCTCATTCATCAAATCCATCTTCTCATGCAACTGCTCCAGCAAAGCGCTCGTCTTGCAAAAAGCAAGCACCAAGACTTCTTCCAAACACATTTTTATTCAAGGTCGCAGTCTGTTTCCACGATCTTAATCTCGCAGTTGTGAAGTCCCCAAGTAAACTGCAGCAACAATTTAACAAGCTCCCTCTAGAGGAGACAATTTCTATTTATGTCCATCTTTTTAAAGCATGTCCAACAAAAGAAAGTTACTTTCAATTTTCAAATATTTTGTTTCTTTAGAATGCAAAAGGCAACATTGGAATCAGTTTGTTTCTCTTTTTTTTTTTTTAGCTATCTGTCAAAATGTTCCATTCACAGTCAATGGATGTCTCCAACAATTTCTGTCTCTGACCCCCGTTCCCAGGTTTGAGACGGTGGAAACTTATTTTTCTTTACTCCCTCTCCTGCAGGCTTAAACAGTCAAATCCCCCCCCCTTTTCTCCTACTTCCAAGGGGGTTTTAGTGGTTATAAATGAAGGAAATTTCGACCTTTACAAAACAACTTTCCAGGCTATTAGCTTACAAGGTTTTTGCTTCAGTCTGTTTACAAAAAGCGGAAGGCGGACTTCCTGTTTTGAACCTTACCGCTTCGGTGCCAAATTAGGATGTTTCTTGATCCAATTTTCCGTTTCTACTCACGGGTACTTGTTTAAAGTTGTGAATGTTTATTTAAATCCTGCCAACAAGTCCATTTTTTGTTTTGTTTCTGCAAGTATGTTGTAAAGGGTTCCCATTCTCTTCCAAAGTCACTATTGTCCTTTTCACGCAGTTTGTCCGTTAATTTTGCCAGTTCTGCATAGTTCATCAATTTTTCTTGCCATTGTTCTTTAGATGGTATTTCTCCAGTCTTTTTTAAAAAAAATCTAAGCATGGATGGGTTTTTTAAACTTTTAATTTATTTAATCATTTTCTCAATACAAACAACAGTCGCAAAAGACACAAAAACCAAAAACCATAATAACACTAATAATACAATTTGACAATTCAGATTTGAATACACTGATATACCTATGACTACACCTTTTTAACAATATTTTCCCACCTCTCTCTCCTCCCCCTACTTCCCACCACCATCCGCCTTATCGCTTAAATATTCCTTCCAGATTTCTTCATATTTATCCATTTTTAATTTGCTTTGACATGCAGTTTGATCATATGTAGCTAGTCTCCATATTTTCAATCCATGTGCTCAATGGAATCTTTTCCCGGCTCTTCCAATTCATCAAAACAATTTTTTTCGCTTCTAATATGTAATGGTTGTAAGGGGTTACTTGTGCGTAAGTTGCCTGCTAGTTCAGTCAGGTTGCCTGGTACACCATGCCTTGGCTGACAGCCCACACTCCGTGGCCGGTCAGTCGCTTGCAGAATCCGTCAGTGGGCGTTTCTTGAACCTCTCCCAGCGTAAAAGCTGTTTCCCTGCGCGGAACACATCTGCGCAAGTAAGGGGAAGGCAGAGGCGTGTCAGCGCTCTCTCCACTAGTCTCCGGTGAAGGGTCTTGGAGCCCTGTCTCCAAATCCTCCTCTTCTCTACTGGTGTTACGCTGAATTCCTTCCCCCCTGCTGGTCCCCTCTCCTGCATCGTTTTGGAGCCTTGCCTCTGCCTCTCTCTCCGATGTCAGTTCCCTGACATCCACCTCCCTCCCAGGACCCCCTCCACCCCCGGCCCGATCCGGTGACGCAACCTTGTCTCCCTCTTCAGCCGACGATGCAGGAAACCCCCGGAAAGAGCTGCCGTCGTCTTCCGAGGACTCAAACCCCACTTCCCACCCGCTCCGGTTTCTCCACGCGGGATGGGCTTCCCAGTCCGAATCCTCCTCCCCTTATGCTTCTCCTTCTTCCTCTTCGGAAGTAGGAAAACCCACAAAATCCTCCTCTTCCTCATCAGTGGTTCCAAATTGCTCCTCCCAGAATCTCTCTATTGGTTTGGGCTTCCTCGGGTACCTGCTGTGGAACTCTTCCACCAGATATCCATCATCTACCACCCCCACAGGAACCCACGTGTTTTCTGACTCGGGTTCTCCTTCCCAAGCTACCAGGTACTCCACCTGCCGCCCCCGGCATCGCGAATCTAGGATCTCCATCACCTGGTTGCAGTGTTCCCTCTCCTCCACTTGTGGGTGTGTGAGGCCTTCTCCTCCTTCCCCCCGGAACCTCCGCTCCCCCCTGTATGGTGAGAGCAGCGACCTATGAAACACCGGGTGGATTTTCATGCTTTCTGGCAACTTGAGCCTGAATGCCACAGGGTTCACTTGGTGTGTTACCTCAAAGGGTCCTAGCCGTTTCGGCCGCAGTTTCTTGCACCCTCCCTTAAAGGGTAGCCCTTGGGTGGATAACCACACCCGGTCCCCCACCCTTATAGTCTCCCCTTCCTGGCAACGCTTGTCTGCTTGCCTCTTGTACACTTCCTTGGCCCTTTCCAGGTTCATTTTAAGCTGCTAGTGCAGAGCCTCCATTTCTTCCACAAACTGTTCTGCTCCACCCTTCCTCCCCCCTCCCGGGAAAGGCCCTGGGGTGACACCCATAATTAGCCATGAACGGGCTCATCCCCGTGGACACATGCTCAGCATTGTTATACGCAAACTCAGCCAGTGCTAGCTTCTCTACCCAATCGTTCTGTCTCTCGTTCACGTAGCACCGTAGATATTGCTGTAAAATACTGTTCGCTCTCTCTGCTTGCCCGTTGGTCTCCGGGTGTCTCGCCGTCGAGAATCCCACTTCCACCTGCAATAAGTTCATGAGCCTCCTCCAGAACCTCGAGGTAAACTGTTTCCCTCGGTCTGAGATAACCCTCGAAGGAGCTCCATGCAACCTGAAGATGTGATCCACAAACAACCTGGCTGTTTCCTCAGCCGTTACTGCATGCGAGCAAGCTATAAAATGGCACATTTTGGTTAGCAGATCTACTACTACCATGACCGCTGTTTTCCCTCTGGACTTGGGTAAATCTGTCATAAAATCTATAAACACCACCTCCCAGGGTCTTCCCGGTGTGGGCAAAGGTTCCAGCAACCCTGCCAGGGCAGCCCTCTCCCCCTTAGCCCGTTGGCAGCGGTCACACCCCCGTACATACTCTCGTACATCTTCCCTCACCCTTGGCCACCAGAACTGCCTAGTAACCAGTAACATGGTTTTGTGTTGCCCAAAGTGCCCCGCCGTTGGGTTGTCGTGAAGCTGTTTGAGCACCCTTTCCCGCAAGGCCTCCCCGGGCACATACATTGCTCCCTTGTAGTACAGCAGTCCTTCCCTTTCCTCAAAGCCTCCCTGGTCTCCCCTCGCTTCCCTGAGTTCCCTGATTTTGGTTTGGGCGAAGTCGTCCTGACAAATCAGTTCGGTTAGTTCACGTTTCCCAACCAACGCTCCCCCACACACCCATCGATCCTCTGGGAACACGTGTCTCACTTCCGGCGGTCCTTCTCCTTCCGTGTACTCCGGCTTCCTGGACAGCGCGTCTGCCCTCACGTTCTCTTCTCCCGGCACGTACGTGATCTCAAAGAAGAACTTGGAGAACTCCTGTGCCCACCGAATCTGTCTCTGGTTGAGAACCCGAGCCGTTCTCCAATATTCCAAGTTCTTGTGATCCGTGCACACCTGAATCTTGTGCTGGGCCCCTATCAGTAGATGTCTCCACTGCCTAAAGGCTGCGTAAATCGCCAGCAGTTCGCGGTCATACACCGTGTAGTTTTGTTCTGACTTGCTCAGCTTCCATGAGAAGAAGGCGCACGGTCTCCAGGCGTGTTGGCTCCCTCCCGGCTGGAGCAACATCGCTCCCACCGACCGGTCTGACGCGTCTGTCTCTAGCCTCATCGGCTTCTGCAGATCCACGTGCAGGAGCTGTTCCTCCGATGTGAACGCCTTCTTCAGCCTTTCGAAAGATCGTTGGGCACTTTCTGTCCAGACGAATTTCTTTTTGCTACTGAGACAATCCGTGATGGGCGCGGTCAAGTGGGCGAAGTTCTTGATGAACTTACGGTAGAAGTTGCTGAACCCTAGGAACCTCTGCACGTCCTTCCGGGTTTTGGGGGTCTTCCAGTCCAGCACCGCCTGCACCTTGCTGGGGTCCATAGCTAGGCCCCGGTCCGACAGCCTGTACCCCAGAAACTCCACCTCTCTGGCGTGGAATTGGCACTTCTCCAGCTTGACCCACAACTGGTGCTTCTGCAGCCTCTTTAGCACTTCCCTGACATCCTCGACATGCTGCTTCTCATTGTCCGAATAGATTAGGACGTCGTCCAGAAATGCTACGCAGTTCTTGTACAGCAAGGAACCCAACACGTGGTGCATGAAGGCTTGAAAACAGGCGGAGCCTGACTGTAATCCAAATGGCATGACTAAGTACTCGAAGGCCCCTAGGGGGGTGAACATGGTGGTTTTCCATTCGTCCCCCTCCCTCATCCTAATCAAATTGTATGCTCCCCTGAGGTCCAGCTTGGTAAAGATCTTCCCCTTCCTTACCCGTGTCAAAATGTCATCAATTCGGGGCATTGGGAAAGTCACAGGTTCCGATACAAGGTTCAGCGCCCTATAGTCTACGATCAATCTGGGCTCATTCGTGTTCTTTTTGTCCACAAAGAACACCGGACTGCCCCCCCACTGCCTTAGATTCTCTTATGAAACCTCTTTTCAGGTTCTTCTCAATAAAGTTCCGCAACTCCTGCATCTCTCGGTCCGACATGGCATACAGCTTGCCCACCGGCAGCTGAGCCCCTGGGAGTAAGTTGATTTGGCAGTCAAAGGCCCTATGTGGCGGCAGCCTGTCCGCCTCCCTCTCGCTGAAGACCTCCTGTAAGTCAGCGTACTGTGGCGGCACCTCTCCTCTCTGCTTCAGTGTCGTTGCTGCCACTCTGGCCAACCTCAACCTGGGTTTCCCCCCCCTAGACAGTGTTCCAAACAGTGAGCTGACCCAAAGGTGACTGTCCGTTGATGCCAAGCCACCACTGGATCATGTAACACTAGCCAGCTCATGCCTAATGTTATCGGGGGTCCCGCCAGAGTGGCCACATGAAAGGCAATGGTTTCTGTGTGCCTGGACACACTCATTCTCATTGGCGGGGTTTGATGCGTTACCTCCCCTCCCAGCAGCTCCCTGCCATCTATCGTGGTGACCTGGAGGGGGAAATCAAGTGGTAGCAGGTGGAGTTGGTGCTCTAGTGCGAACTCTGCTAAAAAAATTACAGGAGCTGCCTGAGTCCAGCATTGCTTTCACCTTGACCGGGTGCCCATTTGGGAGTTCTAGCACCACCTCGATCGCTATAGACGCCTTGGGTGGGTCTGGTTGGGGCACTTCCATTAGTTGGGGCATTCCATTCAGGTTGGGGCATTCCATCGATTTCCATTGGCTCCACTGACCCGGAAGGCTGCCTTGGCATCTCAGGAATGCGATAGTCAGGGCAACGCACTCCTCCCTTCCCGCCTTTCCAAAGCGCGCGCTTCCTGCCGAGCTCCTATCGCAAGCGCTGCTTTGGTCAATTCGTCCATAGATTGCGAGCGGGGCGCGCGAGAGAGTTCGTCCTTCACGGTTGGGGACAACCCCTCCTCAAACAGCATCCATATAGATGGGTCATCCAGGTCCCATTCTAGCCGGTGTATCAGCATTGCAAAACGGGACCAATAGTCTCTAACGGACAGGTCCCCCTGCTTGCACCTCATCAGCTCCCGTTGGGTCACACTCTGCCCAATTTGACTTGAATACATCGCATCCATAGCTTGGAGAAACTTCCGTACGTCCCTCATGGCAGCATTCTGCGTGGCCATTAGGGGTCTGACCCATTCGCGCACACCATCCTGAAGGTGCCCCACGATATAAGCCACCCTCTCAACATCGTCATTAAAGTCATCGTGCTGCAGTTCCAAAGCGTACTCTATTTCCGTTCGGAACGCATTATAGTCCTGTGGCTTCCCCCCAAACTTGTGTACCAGTCCCGGCACTTTCTTTGCCACTGGGGTGGGTCTAACCTGCGCGTCCTGGGTCCGCCGTTCATCCAGCCTCGCCGTCAGCAGAGCTACATGCCGTTCCAGGTCCTGGTTCCTCTTCACCAAGTCCTGCACACTCGCAGCCTGCTCTGCTGCACCGGCACCTCCAGTCTGGCTCATGGTTCCCTGCCTGTGCACAAGTAACTTCAGAGACTGACGGATTGCTGTAATGGTTGTAAGGGGTTACTTGTGCGTAAGTTGCCTGCTAGTTCAGTCAGGTTGCCTGGTTCACCATGCCTTGGCTGACAGCCCACACTCCGTGGCCGGTCAGTCGCTTGCAGAATCCGTCAGTGGGCGTTTCTTGAACCTCTTCCAGCATAAAAGCTGTTTGACGCCAAGTCTCCTACTTTCCCTGCGCGGAACACGTCTGCGCAAGTAAGGGGAAGGCAGAGGCGTGTCAGCGCTCTCTCCACTAGTCTCCGGTGAAGGGTCTTGGAGCCCTGTCTCCAAATCCTCCTCTTCTCTACTGGTGTTACGCTGAATTCCTTTCCCCCTGCTGGTCCCCTCTCCTGCATCGTTTTGGAGCCTTGCCTCCGCCTCTCTCTCCGATGTCAGTTCCCTGACATAATATAGCACGGTACACCCATTTTTTTGACCCCTTGTATTTTCCCACATTTCCGGAATATAATTTAGAATTAAATTTAATTCCACTAAATAACAATTTATTTTTATTACTCTTGCTATAAATATCCTCAACTCACACCAAAATGATCTTATCATCGGGCAGTTCAAATTTTTACTTCCACATCTCCAGCAGTTGTCTGCACTTGTTATTTTCTTCTGGTGTAGTTTTGCTGGAGTCCAGTAGACTCTAAATATTATTTTCTGTTGAATAAGTCTTAGTCTTAGATCCATAGAGGCTATTTCTGTTGATTTTATACTTGACTCCCATATATCATTTGTTATCTGTACCCCTAACTCTTCACTCCATTTTTGTCTATAATATTCTAAATCATATTTCTTCCTGTTGAGTAGGGTTTTATATAGTGCAAGTGTAGAGTTTTTTGTTTTTGTTGCAGAGATTAAATCTTGTAGCAGCATGGGTGTTTCCGATGCTGCTAGAGCGTCAGGGCCAAATTGCCTTTCCAACATATGTTTCAATTGGATGTACTTCCATTGTGTTTCACTGGTTAATCCATACTTTACTTGCAAAGTCATATATTCCACAAATTTTTTAATTTTCATCAATTAATTGATTCTATGTCAAAATACCTTTTTAAATCCAATTTTGCCAAATTATTACTTGATTTCCAATTTTTAATTTTGGGTTGGCCCAAATTTTTAGTTTCTCATGTTGATAGGGGTCATCCTTATTCTTTTTATTTTTATTCATCCAAATTTATATAGGTGCTTTAATAGTCTCCAGGATAATAGGATATTTCATAAAATTGGAGCCCAGTTTAGTCCACTCTACAAGAGGTTCAAAGAAACTATATTCGAGAGTAGCCCAATTGGGATTCCTGCTAGCTCTCCAATCATTAGTCTTACTCAGCAGGTAGGCCTGGTGATATAGTTCCAGATTTGGGAGACCAAAGCCACCTTCCTTAGTTGCATTTTATGTAGTGATATTTTTGGTGGCTTTGTACCCCACAGGCACGATCTAAATAGTTGATTTATTTTTTGGAAGTAAAATTTGGGAATATGTATTGGTAATCCTCTAAGAATGTATAAAAGCTTTGCAACAACATTCATTTTGAGGACATTAACTTTTCCCCAAAGGGAGAGGTTTAGAGGTCCCCAACTTTCAATATCAAAAGAAATATCATTTATAATTTGATTCAAATTAAATTTTATAATTTGGTCTATATCTGATGAAAGCATTATACCCAACTATTTAATAAAGTCTTTGCACATCCTAAATTGATGGTTTCTATACAATGTAGCCCTTGGCCCAATTGGTAAAATATCTGATTTTGTCCAATTTATAGAATATCCCTATATTCTGCCAAAGGTTTTTATTTTCTCCGTAATTTTTGGAATTGTATCTTCTGGTTTTGTAATAAATAAAAGGATACCATCCGAAAATTATACAATTTTGTAATTATCTTTGTTGTGTTTTACACCCTTGATATGCTCATCCTGAATTATTGCTCTTGTTAATGGTTCCAGGCACAGATTAAATAATAACGGAGAAAGAGGACATCCTTGTCTCGTTCCTCGATTTAAAGTAATCAAATTCGAAATTCTTCCATTTGTAACAATCCGGGACGTTGGGTTTTTATAAATCATTTAGATCCAATTACAGTATTCTATAGGGAAACCAAATTTACGTAACACAAACCATATGAATTCTTTATATATATTCTGTCAAAAGCCTTTTTTGCATCTAATGACAATATCATAAACTCCTCTTCATCTTTGTTTAAATTTATCAAATCTATTGTTAATCTGATGTTATCTGTAGCTTGTCTTGTTTTTATAAAACCTGTTTGATTATTAGGTATCGAGTCTTGAATAACTTTTTGTAATTTTGCCGCCAATATTGCATTCAAAATCTTTGCATCAACATTCATTAACGATATTGGTCTATAATTTGCACATTTAGTAGGGTCTTTGTTAGGTTTTGGTATAATTATTATTAAAGCTTTATTGAATGTTGTAGAAGATATACTTTTATGAGCTATTTCCTCATAGACCTCTAATCTGGGGACTAGTATATTTTTGAATATTTTATACCATTCTATAGGAAAACAGTCTGGTCCAGGTGATTTCCCATTCCCCATTGTTTCTATTACATTCTCAATATCTAATATATTTAGGGGTGCTGACAGCATATCTTTTTTATCTTCTTCAATGCTTGGTATTTTGATATTTTGAAAGAAGTTCTCCATCTCATCCTCTGATATATTTTCTGGCCCTTCATATAATTTTTTGTAGAATTAAAAAAAAATCATTATTGATATCTATTGATGAGGTCGCTGCGATGTTATTTTCATTTCTTATTAAGGGTATTATTTGGTTCGCTTTCTTTTGTTTTAGACAACTAGCTAGAATTTTTGTTGGTCTTTCTCCCTATTCCCAATATATTTATCTTAGACTTAGGCTGAACTCATTTTTTTTAGCTAGTATATTATTCAGTTCTAATGTTAGTTGTTGTAGTCTTTCACATGTAACATTAGATGGGTTATTTGCCATATTGCCCAGGAACTATCAAGCCTTTAGGACAGAGATGCAATATGCTCTCAATCTACTGTTTGATGACTTCCCCGATGAGAACTCTAGAGTGGCGTACGTGATTGGCCATCTAGAGGGAGGGGCAAAGGACTGGGTTCGACCCCTGATGGCAGCCAATAATGAAATCTTAAAGGACACAATGAAGTTTTTTCGCGCCATGGACTTGATGTTTTCCAGCGAGATTGAGCAGGGGGTGGAGCGCAGGCAGTTAATGGCGTGTAAACAGGGGAGCCGATCTGTACGTGAGTACTGGACTGAGTTCACCATGCTGATTCATAGACTGGGGTGGGACCTTGCGAGTGAACCTATTCAAATGCTGTTTGAAGAAGGGCTCTCTCCGGCAGTGAAAGATGAACTTTCCCGGGCGCCTAGGGCAGAGTCTATGGATCAGCTGACTAAATCTGCGCTGTCCATAGGAGCGCGCCAGGAGGCAAGAGCTTTGGAAAAGCGGGAAGGAAAGGGGGAACGTTGGAAGGACTTCCGCATTCCAGAGATTCCGGAGCAGCCTTTCCCGCCAGCAGAGCCGATGGAACTTGGAACAGCGCGCGCGCAGTTTCAAACACCAGTGAAGGGCGGAAGAAGGAGGGAAAGAGCGCCAAGAGATGTTATCTCTGCCAACAGCCAGGTCACTTTGCCAGAGTCTGTCCGCAAAGGAAGGAATGGCAAGGGATGGCGGGAACTGTTGGGGGGAAGGAGGAAGGAGAAATCAAGGAGCAAGTAAAAGCCAACGCCTGGCTGCCAACATCAGGGCACAGCAGCCAGGCCAAGGAGTAGCGAATGTGCCCATGCCGGAACCTCCAAGACCAGCGCTTGTGATAGAGGTGTTGCTGGAACTGTCAAACGGACACCCACTAAAGATAAAAGCGCTATTGGATTCAGGCAGCTTCTGTAATTTCATGAGTAAGGAGTTTGCAGCTGAACACCAGATACAGACTATCCCATTAAGTAAGCCTTTGCAGGTTACCACGATTGATGGGAGGGAACTGTTGGGAGGAGAAGTGAGCCAACAGACTGTACCAATGATAATGAGGGTGGCAAGACACACAGAACTGATAGCGTTTAACGTAGCCACCTTGGGAGGAGCTCCTATTATTTTGGGAATGAGCTGGCTGGCACTACACGATCCGCTAGTAGGCTGGCATCAGAGAGTGGTTTCCTTTGGATCAGCACATTGCCTAGAACACTGCAAGGAGGGAGAGGCTCAGGCAGGGGCCAGGGCCACTCTAGCAGGGATGGAAGTGATGGACAAGGGGAAGGTGCCACCACAATACGCTGACTTGATGGACGTCTTTAGCGAAAAGGAAGCAGATAAACTGCCCCCGCACAGACCCTTTGACTGTCAAATTACCTTACTCCCAGGAGCACAATTGCCAGTGGGCAAGCTGTATGCAATGTCAGACAGTGAGATGCAGGAGTTAAGGGAGTTTATTGACAAGAACCTCAAGCGAGGTTTCATCAGAGAGTCACGAGCGGTGGGGGGCAGCCCAGTGTTCTTTGTGGACAAAAAAAACACGGGTAAACCCAGGCTTGTATGTGATTTCAGGGCCCTAAATGCAGTGTCAGAACCAGTGACTTTCCCTATGCCTAGAATTGATGACATTCTGACACGGGTGAGAAAAGGGAAAATTTTTACCAAGCTGGACCTTAGAGGGGCATATAACTTGATACGTGTGAGAAAGGGGGATGAGTGGAAGACCACTATGTTCACCCCCTTGGGGGCCTTTGAGTACCTCGTTATGCCCTTCGGACTACAGGCGGGCTCAGCCTGTTTTCAATCATTCATGAATCACGTCCTGGGGCCATTGCTCTACAAGAACTCCGTAGCGTTCTTAGATGACGTCCTGGTGTACTCAGAGAATGAGGAGCAGCATGTGCGAGATGTAAGAGAAGTACTGAGCAAACTGCGAGAAAACCGGCTGTGGGTGAAACTGGAGAAGTGTCAGTTTCATACCAAGGAGGTGGAATTCCTGGGGTACCGGTTGTCTGACAAGGGATTGGCCATGGATCCCAGCAAGGTTCAAGCGGTACTGGAATGGAAAACACCAAAGACCAAGAAGGACGTGCAAAGATTCTTGGGCTTCGGAAACTTCTATAGGAAGTTCATCAAAAACTTTGCCCATTTAACAGCGCCCATCACGGATTGTCTTAGCAGCAAGAAAAAATTTGTTTGGACGGAAGAAGCGCAGCGGGCGTTCGAACACTTAAAGCAGGCGTTTGCGTCGGAAGAGCAACTTTTGCACGTAGATCTACAACAACCAATGAGAGTGGAGACTGACGCGTCAGACAGAGCGGTGGGGGCCGTGCTTCTCCAGCCGGGAAAAGACACGTCTGAATGGAGACCGTGTGCATTCTTCTCGCGGAAGTTGAACAAATCCGAGAGGAACTACACAGTATACGACCGAGAACTGCTCGCCATTCATGAAGCATTCCGGAGATGGCGGCACTTGCTGATTGGGGCGCAGCACAAGGTTCAAGTCCGAACTGACCACAAAAATCTGGAATACTGGAGAACAGCCCGAGTGCTGAACCAGACACAAGTGAGATGGGCCCAGGAGTTCTCCAAATTCCACTTTGAGATTAGTTACGTGCCAGGCTCCGAGAACGTGAGGGCGGACGCTCTTTCCAGGAAACCTGAGTACTTAGAGGGGGAGGGAGCGCCTGAGGCAAGGCATGTAATCCCTGAAGACCGCTGGGTGTGTGGGGCGGCATTGGTGGGGCAGAGGGAACTGATAGAGGGTACTGAGAACGATGAATACGCCCAAGAGAAACTCAGAGAACTCAGGAGGACAGAGGAGAACACAGGGGGGTTTGAAGAAAAGAACGGGGCGTTGTATTACAAAGGGGCACTGTACATACCCGATGGGGAACTGAGGGGCAGAGTACTCAAGCAGTTGCATGACAGCCCCACAGCGGGGCATTTTGGACAGCACAAAACCATGTGGTTGGTTACCAGGGAGTTTTGGTGGCCCAAGGTGAGGGAGGACGTACGGGAATATGTCAGGGGTTGCGACAGGTGCCAGCGAGCGAAAGGGGAGAGGGTAGCGCCAGCGGGGCTATTACAACCCTTACCCACAGCAGAAAGGCCATGGGAGGCAGTATCCATAGATTTTATGACGGACCTGCCAAAATCCAAGGGCAAAACAGCTGTCATGGTGGTGGTAGATCTATTAACTAAGATGTGTCATTTTATAGCCTGTTCACATGCGGTCACAGCGGAGGAAACCGCCAAGTTGTTTGTAGAGCATATTTTCAGGTTGCATGGCCATGAGGGTGGTCAGCGACAGAGGGAAACAGTTTACTTCCAGGTTCTGGAGGAAACTTATGAGCTTACTGCACGTGGAACTCAATTTTTCAACTGCCCGGCACCCAGAAACAAATGGGCAAGCGGAAAGGGCAAACGGGATTTTACAACAATACCTGAGGTGTTATGTAGAAGACAGAGAAAATGATTGGGTAGATAAGTTACCTCTGGCAGAATTTGCCTACAACAATGTGGAGAACGTGTCCACAGGGATGAGTCCCTTTCTGGCAAATTATGGGTGTCATCCCCGGGCATTTCCAGGAGAAGGAGGGGAGAGGTGGAGCGTGCCGGCGGCGGAACATTTTGTTGAAGAGATGGAAGCGATCCACCGTCAGCTTCAACTTAACTTAGAGAAAGCCAAGGAAGAATATAAGAAGCAAGCAGACAGAAATAGGAGGGAAGGTGAAACTATAAGGGTGGGAAACCGGGTGTGGCTATCCACCCAAGGACTACCGTTCAAGGGAGGGAGTAAAAAATTGAGACCCAAAAGATTGGGACCCTTTGAGGTCATACAGCAGGTCAACCCAGTAGCATTCAAACTCAGACTGCCCAGTCACATGAAATTGCACCCAGTATTTCACAGGTCATTACTGTCGCCGTACCGAGAGGGACGTGAGTGGGGGGAGCGTGAGAGAGAGGTCACCCAAACGCCCGTGATCGAAGAGAGAGAAAGCGACATGAACGTGGCAGGAATCATTGATTCCAGGTGGAAGGGGAATCAGGTGGAATATCTGGTAGAATGGGAGGGGGAAGTAGAGTCGGAAAACACTTGGGTACCAGCAGAGGTAGTCAACGACGAGGTTTTAATAAAACATTTCATCAGCGTTTCCCCAAAAAACCGCAACCCGTGGCACGATTTAGAAGGGAACACTTTGGGACCACCGATGAGGAAGGGGAGTTTGAAGGGTTCCCAGAGTCAGGGGTGGGTGAGGAAGCCGACTCCGACGAAGAAGAGGAAGACGGGGAGAGAGACGGTACGCCGTGGCTAGAAGTGTTTGAATCCTCGGACGACGAGGAGAGTTCCTTCAGGGGCTTTCCGCCCTCACCGCCAGTGGGAGAGGAGGCGGGGGGTGAAGGGGGCCCTGGGGGGGAGGTGGATGTCAGGGAACTGCCATCGGAGGAACAGGTGGTGGAAAGGCTCCAGGAGAATAGGAGAGATTCTGCAGCAGAAGAAGGAACCAGTAGGGGGAGAGCAGGAGCTCCGGAGGAAGGGGAGTCGGAGGGGAGGCTCTGGGATACTTCCAGTGAGAATAGTGAAGAGGTAACAAGACCCCCCTTAGGAACTCCCACCCTTCGCCGGAAACTGTCACGCAGAGAGTCCAGGAGGCGCATGTCCGTCAAACAGCTTTTATGCTGGAGTAAGTTCCGTAGACGCCCACTGTCAGATTCTACCAGCGACTGACTGAGTCATGCTTTGGGGGCTCCGTTAGTGACTCGGTTTGGTTGACCAGCCAAACCCCAGAGGGATCAAGCTTTTACGCACAAGCAGCTCATTATCCCATCACAATATCCTTTTGGAATTTTGAAACTGTAAGTGAATCCTCTCTTGTTATCTTCCGTGAAGATTTCATTTAATTGCCTATAATGCAACCAACTCTGAAGGTGTTCCTTTATCTCATCGTAATCTTTCAATTTCCACTTTGCTTCTTGTTCTACTGATAAATCTCTATATGTTGGCCATATTCCTTTCATTGTTAACGTTTTAAGTGATAATGCTTCAGTAGGTGACAACCACCACTGAGTTTTGGATTCCAGTAATTCTTTGTATTTTTCCCATACCCTTATCAGGGACTTTTTAATTATGTGATTGTGGAATCCTTTGTGTACTTTTGCTTTTCCATACCACAGGTATGAATGCCAACTGAATCTGTTGTCGTGTCCTTCTAAGTCTATTGCCTCCTTTTTTTCCAATTTAATCCAATCCCAAATCCAAGTAAGGCATGCTGCTTCGTTGTAAATTTTAAAATCTGGAAGAGAAAAGTCTCCTCACTGTTTTAAGTCTGTAAGTATTTTGTGCTTTATTCTTGGCCTTTTCCCATTCCAGATAAATTTTGAAATATCTTGCTGCCATTTTTTGAAGCAAGCATTATTACTTATTGGTATTGTCTGAAAAAGGAATAGCATTTTTGGCAATACATTCATTTTTATTGCAGCAATTCGTCCTAAGAAAGAGAGGTTCATGCTATTCCATATTTCCAAATTCCTTTTTATTTCATTCTAAATTTTTTTCATAATTGTCTTTGTAAATATTAAGATTCTTTATCGTCAGCCATATTCCTAAAGACTTTACCTTCTTGTGGATTTCTATATAGATTCTGATAGTTCTTTCTTTTCTGATTCTTTAAGATTTTTAACTAACAGTTTGGTTTTGTTTTTATTAAGTTTAAAACCTGCCACTTGTCCAAACTTTTGAATTTTTTCTATTACTCTAGGGAGAGAACTACAGTAATAACCAAATTGTCCTTGAAGGCTTTCAATTTGTGTTCATTTTTCTCTATTCTTATTCCTGCTACTTCTTTATCCATTCTAATATTCCTTGCCAGAACCTAAAGGACCAGAATGAACAAAAGTGATGATAACTATAAACATAAATGCTGCTTGTTTTTCATTTTGCACTTCCAGGTATTCAATTATGTTTAAAATGTTTCTGATAATATCTTTCATTTGTCTACCTGGAAAAAATCCTGCTTGGTCTTGGTGTATATGTTCCTCCAAAGAACTTTTCATTCTGTTAGCAAGGATATATGCAAACAGTTTGTAATCATTGTTTAATAGTGAGATGGGCCTATAATATTTTACTAGTGTTATATCTGAATCTTGTTTTGGTATTAATGTTATATAGGCCTCTTTCCATGTTTCTGGGACTTCCCCTGTTTTTAAAATCTCATTCATCATATCTTTTAAGGGAATCACAAGCTGTTCATTTGATTTTTTATAATACTTTGCTGAAATTCCATCTGGTCATGGGGATTTGCCTGTCTTTGCTTGATTTATTTCATCTAATATTTCCTGCGATGTTATTTCAGCATTTAATAATAACCGTTTTTCATCTTTTATTTTTGGGAGATTGCTGCTTTTTATATATTCTTCCATCAGTGTCTTCTTTACAATTCTTTTTTTATAAAAATCTGTAAAGTACTTTCTAATTGTGTAACAATTTGTGAATTTCCAATTGATCTTCCATAAGTTTTCCCATTGGGCCATGGTTATTGAATGGCCAAAATCTTGTGACCACCTCACCATTGCCACTGTTACCTCCTCCTCCTTGACTGTCCAGTCAAGAAGGAGTCAATAAGTTTTGGAAAGAGTTTTTCTTTTAGAATTTACAAGATCAGATTTGAATCGGGAAATTTCTGTTGAGAACCCCTTTTGTTTGTCAGATTTAACTTTTTCAAATAACTGATGGTATTGGAACCAGTCTGAGATGTGTTCTCTTATTTCCTCAAAGTTTTTAAATTTTATTTGGTTATCTTCATTTTTTAGAAGTGTTTTATATGTTGGCCAGCTTTCCTAAGTATTTTTCCGTTTTACTGCTATGGCTTCTATTGGAGAAGTCCACCACGGGACTTTAGGCTCCATCAGGTCTTTATATTTTTCCCATACAGCAAAGAGTGGCTTTCTTATTATATGGTTGGTAAATTTTTTATGAATTTTCGCTTTTCCATATATCAGGTAGGCGTGCCATCCCCAACGGTTGTCAAAACCTTCCAGATCCAGGAGGTCCGGATCCTGCAATGTGCACCAATCTTTTAGCCAGGTGAATCAGGCTGCCTCGTAGTAAAGTTTTAGGTCGGGTAGAGAAAAGCCTCCTCTCTCTTTTATGTCTATTAAGATCAGGTGTTTAATCCTAGGTTTCTTCCCTTCCCACAGGAATTTGGAAATTCCTGTGGTGTAATTATCCTGTAATTATCCTGAAATAAGTTTATGTTCTTGGGGGTGATCCCAATACCCAGGTATTTCGCTTTTGAGGAGATTTTCAGGCCCAATATTTTTTCTAAGTCGTCCTTTTCTTCCGTGGTTACATTTTTAACAAGCATTTTTGTTTTTGTTATGTTCAGCTTAAAGCCTGCCACTTCTCTGTAAAGTACTTAATGAAGGCTTCCCATATTTCCTTTGGTTTGTCAGTGATCTTACCATTATGTTTTATCTTATTTATATAATTTTTTTGCTCACTTTTCCTCATTTGCCATGCCAGTAATTTCCCTGGCTTGTTGGCATGTTCAAAATACTTTTGTTTCATCATTTTAATTTTCCAGCTTATTTCCTCATTAATCAACATTGAGTATTGAATTTCTAATAGTTTAATTGCCTGTTTAACTGTGTCTTTACTGGGGTTTTTTATTAATTATTTTTCTTTCTATGAAATTTAATCTAAAATTTCTTTCTTTTTCTTTTCTCTTGCCTTTTTCTTAATTGAGTTTTGTTGTATAAACAGTCCCCTCATGACTGCTTTGCTAGCGCCCCATACTGTTTGCAGCCTGGTTCTATTATTAAGATTTAATTCAAAGTAATCTCCCAGAACCTTTTTTGCCTTTTCTAACAAGATTTTATCATCTAATAGATCTTCATTCTATCTCCATCTAAGGGTGTATTGACTTTCTTTCAGAATTTCCATTATTATAGGACTATGATCCGACAATGCTCTGGGATCTATTTCAATTTTTTAAACTTTTGATTCTAATTCTTTTGAAATCCAAACTGCATCCAGTCTGGCACTACTGCCATGTACATGTGAAAAAAAGTTAACTGTTTATCAAGCACATGTTTTACTCTCCAGATGTCTATTAAATTCAATGTCTCTGTCATATCAAAAAAAGTTTTGGGTAGCCTACCTTCTTTGGTGTGTTTTTTCCTAATTGTTCTGTCCATCTTTAATGATGGTACCCCATTCAGATCTGCCATTAGTATTACCTTCTCATCTGCAATCTCCAAAAGATATGTTTCAAATTTTTGAAAGAATTTTGATTTAATTTCATTTGGTGCATATATTCCCACCAATACTGTCTTTTCTCCTTGGACTTTGATTTGTACCATTAGAATCCTCCCTTTATTGTCTTTTTGGATTAGCTTGGGTTCAAGTGCAGGTTTAATGTAAAATACTACACCACGTCTTTTAGCATTGTCTGCTGAAATAAAATCCATCCCTAATTCTTTTATTAATCAGAATTCTTTTGTGTTTGTTTGCTACGTGTGTTTCCTTCAGGGGAAAAAAGCATATTTTGACTGCTGTAAGAAGCAATCATTTTATTTAGCTAGTTGACAAATGTTTGCATTTATTTTAAAACTCAAAATAATTAGAAAAAAAATGGATGTATTAAAATGATATGCCTGGGTAGGCTTGCTGGGGGGGGGTGTATTCAAAAAAGTTGATTAGTGAAATGTTTGGGTCTGCTGATATTAACCATGATGGCAATATGGAGCATCCACATTCCAAGGCAATGTACCCTTGAGTACCAGTTGCTGAAGAGCAGCAACGGAGAGAGAGCCTTGGTTTTCCTACCCTGCAGGATGCTGGGCTAGAGTGATGTCTGATCCAGCAGTGCCCTTCAGATGCTATGATAATTTGTGTCGTGTTCTTGCTTCAGGTCTTAACGGTGAGGAAGCAATGCCCAAGATGACGGACGTGCTTTTACCAGCACCTCCAAGTCATGTGCCAGAGGGGTCACTCCTGAGTGAGAAGCTGGAACGGCTTCGTACCTTAGAGGATATGGAGGCCATGGAGCCAGAGGAAGTCCCACGGGCAAACAGAATGCCGGAAGTCAACGGTGCCGAACTTCAGCAGCCTCTGGAAGCTGAGTCATCGCTACAGCCCAAGGATAGCAAGACCCAGACCTCCAATAAGACAGCCAAGCACAAGGCTCTGATTGATCTGAAGGCAGTGCTGGCTCAACCACTTCGTCCCATGCAGTGTCCGTTTTTGCCTTCTGCTGTACAGGATGAGGTGAGCACCATTAGGAGGGGTTAATCAGGGGTTCCATGGATCCGGAAGAGCTAAGTGCTAACGCTTTACTTGCACTGTGTCCCTTCAGGCTAACGACATGGGAAGTCTTTGAAAGCTCCCCAATGGGAGAAAGCTAGTGTGTCAGGGAGAAGGTTTAATCTCCTTGGCGTGTTTGTTTTCCAGCTGCAGGGAGCCTTATCCCAATGCATCAGGGAAGAGACCAATGGTAGAGAGTATGCTTTACATTAGGGATGGGGCGGGGCTGTGGCCCTCCAGATGTCATTAGTCAACACCCATCAGCTCCAGTTAGCATAGCCAACTATGCTAAGGGTAGTTGTAGTCCAATAACATCAGGAGGTCCACAGGTTCCCCTTGCATCACATGTAGAAGAGCTTTGGTTCATTCCTTGTTTTGTTTCTCGTTAAAAACTGATTTGGGGTAGCAGAGTTGGAAGCAGTATTTGCCTAGAGTTATTGGAGAGCCAGCACTGAGCTAAAAGGACCAACTGTCTCACTGTATGAGAAAGCCATTCATTGCCTTCACAGATTAGCTTTTTCAGAGCAGGCTAGCCCAGTTCAGAAATGAATGGCAAACTAGGGTTTGTTGTTAGAAGAAGAAACCTGAGGCTCATGCACTCCTCCACATGTATGATAGGAGGATGAAAGCTTCTACTTTACCCCTTTAAAAAAATGTTTTTATTTGAATGCACACACATTTTGTGTGTGTGTATGTGTGTGTGCTTGGTGAAAACCTAGAGAAAGCAATGTCTCAGTGAGTTTTGTGTTCCAACACCTGGCACTCTGCTTGAGACCATATAAGGATTTCCGTAGTTTACAGACCATTCCTTTCTGTGTCTGCATTCCATCAGGTGGAAGCATATACAGCTCCTCCCCGAAAATCCCATACAAAAAAGCTGTGTTCACATCATGATGAGAAACATGCAGTTTCTCCTCTGCAGCAATCTTGAGCAGAGTAGGTCTCATGGTAATCCTGTCCTGGTACCTGTGAAAAACCTCTGGCAACCAATCTGGCTTTGTGCCTGAAAACCTTGCCATTCTGGTCTGTCTTGGCCTTGAAGACCCATTTGCTGCCAACCAGTCTCATTCCTGGGACTACTGGGACTAGCTCCCAGGTTTGGTTCCTATCCAAGGAATCAACTTCAGCCTTCATGGCATTAAGCCATGGCTCAGCATCTTTAGAGGTTAACTCCTGAACCTCTTTGAAGCTTGCAGGTTCCCACACCTTCTCTGAGCTACTAAGAACAGCAGTTGCCGTCTTAGCAAACTCATCAGCAAATCTCTTTGGAGGTTTGCCTTTTGTGGCCCTTTCAGATCTGCGTACTAGACGCAACTCTTCTTCACTCACCTCCTCTTTCTTAGGAGAAAAGTGGCCAATGGTGAACAGTGGTTCCTCCAGTTCAGTGTCAGACGCATCAGATGGTCTGATTGAGGCCTTTGCGCTCTTGTAGTCTGCTGTGTCATCACTGTCACTGACAACAGCAGCAGCACTGCTCACTGAGCTGGAATCCGAGCTCTGATCATCATCCTCAGCTTCCCCGTCTTATCATCATCATCTTCTTCTTCTTCCTCATAACAATAATAATAGTAATTTATTATTTATACCCTGCCCATCTGGCTGACTTTCCCCAGCCACTCTGGGCGGCCCCCAATCAAGTGTTAAAAACAGTACAGTGTTAAATATTAAAAACTTCCCTGAACAGGGCTGCCAACAGATGTCTTTTAAAGATAGGATAGCTGCTTATTTCCTTCACATCTGAAGGGAGGGTGTTCCACTGGGTGGGCGCCATTACCGAGAAGGCCCTCTGTCTGGTTCCCTGGAACCTCACTTCTCGCAATGAGGGAACCGCCAGAAGGCCCTCGGCACTGGATCTCAGTGTCCGGGCTGAACGATGGGGGTGAAGACGCTCCTTCAGGTATACAGGACCGAGGCCATTTAGGGCTTTAAAGGTCAGCACCAACACTTTGAATTGTGCTCGGAAACGTACTGGGAGCCAATGCAGATCTCAGAACCGGTGTTATGTGGTCCCAGCGGCCACTCCCAGTCACCAGTCTAGCTGCCGCATTCTGGATTAATTGCAGTTTCCGGGTCACCTTCAAAGGTAGCCCCACGTAGAGCGCGTTGTAGTAGTCCAAGCGGGCGTTAACTAGAGCATGCACCACTCTGGCGAGACAGTCTGCGGGCAGGTAGGGTCTTAGCCTGCGTACCAGGTGGAGCTGGTAGACAGCTGCCCTGCGCCTCCATGGATAGCTGTGAGTCCAAAATGACTCCCAGGCTGCGCACCTGGTCCTTCAGGGGCACAGTTACCCCATTCAGGACCAGGGAGTCCTCCACACCAGCCCGCCCCCTGTCCCCCAAGAACAGTACTTCTGTCTTGTCAGGATTCAACCTCAATCTGTTAGCTGCTGTCAGGGAACTGCCATCGGAGCCAGAGGTGGAGGGAAGGCTCCAGAGCGATGCCGGAGAGGGTACCAGCAGGGAGAGAGGCAGCCCATCTGCTGGGGAAGGAAATCAGCGTAACACCAGGGGTGAAGGGGGGCAGATGGGGGAATCGGAGAAAAGGCTCCAGGACTCTTCACCGGAGACCAGTGGGGAGAGCACGGGTACTCCGCTGCCCACACCCTCCCTGCGCAGAAGACTTCCACGCAGGGAGAGTAGGAGGAGACTTGGCGTCAAAGAACTTCTTTGCTGGAAGAAGTTTAAGAAACGCCCACTGACGGATTCTGCCAGTGACTGAGACAGCCACGAGTGCAAGGCTGTCCAGAGAGAAAGGGTTCAACCAGGCAACCTAGCCAGGAGTGGCGGCAACTTACGCACGAGCAACCCCCTTAGAACCATTACAGCTGCCATCCATCCTCTAACCGCCTCCAGGCACTCACACAGGACCTTCACCGCCTTCACTGGTTCTGATTTAAAGGAGAGGTAGAGCTGGGTGTCATCTGCATACTGAGGAACACCCAGCCCAAACCCCCTGATGATCTTTCCCAGCGGCTTCATATAGATATTAAAAAGCATGGGGGAGAGGACAGAACCCTGAGGCACCCCACAAGTGAGAGCCCAGGGGTCTGAACACTCACCCCCCAACACCACTTTCTGGACACGGCCCAGGAGAAAGGAGCGGAACCACTGTATAACAGTGCCCCCAGCTCCCAGCCCTTCTAGACAGTCTAGAAGGATGTTATGGTCGATGGTGTCAAAGGCCGCTGAGAGATCCAGCAGAACTAGGAAGCAGCTCTCACCTTTGTCCCTAGCCCGCCGGAGATCATCAACCAGCGCGACCAAGGCAGTTTCAGTCCCATGATGAGGCCTGAATCCAGACTGGAAGGGATCCAAATGGTCCGCATCCTCCAGGCGTGCTTGGAGTTGTTCAGCAACTACCCACTCAATCACCTTGCCCAAGAATGGAAGATTTGAGACTGGGCGATAGTTGGCCAAATTGGCCGGGTCTAAAGATGTTTTTTTAAGAAGCGGTTTAATGGCTACCTCTTTCAGTGGGTCTGGGAAGGCTCCCTCACAGAGGGAAGCATTCACCACCCCGCAGAGCCCATCGCCAAGCCCTTCCAGGCTCGCTTTTATCAGCCAGGATGGGCAAGGATCAAGGAGACAGGTGGTCGGTTTCACTTGTCCAAGCAGCCTGTCCACATCCTTGGAGGTAACAGTTTGGAATTGATCCCATGTAACAGGACTAGACAGAACTCTAGCACTCTCCCGCCCTGGCCCTGCTCCCACGGTGGAGTCTACCTCCTTCTGAATCTGAGCAACTTTATCTGCAAAAAACTTTATAAAAGCACTGCAGGAGATCTTGGGGTCCCTACCAGGCCCCGGTGGTGCAGGTGGTTCCAATAGATTGCGAACCACCTGAAAAAGTCTCCTGCTGCTGTTTCTGCAGATGCAATGGAGGCAGTGAAGAAGGCCCTCTTCGCTGTCGCCATTGCCACTTGGTAGGCTCGACGTTGAGCTCTAGCCCGTGTCCGGTCTGATTCAGAATGAGTTTTCCTCCACCGGTGCTCTAGCCATCTCAACGATTGTTTCATCGCCCTCAGCTCCGGGGAAAACCACGGGGTTGTCCGGGCTCCATGGAATCGGAGAGGGCGCTTCGGAGCCAGACAGTCAATAGCCCTGGTTAACTCCACATTCCAGCGGGCCACCAGGGAATCAGCTGAAAGGCCATCAACTTGGGATAAAACATCCCCTACCACTCTCTGGAAGCCCATTGGATCCATTAAGTGATGGGAGCGGACCATCCGAATCGGTCCCACCTCCCTGCAGAGGGGAAGGGTCGCATAGAAGTCCAGTTGCACCAGGAAGTGATCTGACCATGGCACTTCTTTTCTTTCACTTTTACTTAGTGTCAGATCACCCACATCACTAGAGGTGAACACCAGGTCTAAGGCATGTCCGTGACTATGAGTTGGGCCAAACTTATTCAGGGACAGCCCCATGGAGGCCATGCTTTCCACGAAGTCCCGAGCGGCCCCTTGTAAGGTCGTGTCAGCATGGATGTTAAAATCCCCCAGGACAACCAAGCTAGGTGTCTCCAGGAGCATATCCGCCACGACCTGAAGCAGCTCGGGCAGGGAATCCTTGGTGCAGCAGGGAGGTCGGTAAACCAATAGGAATCCTGTACTGCCCCTATTGCCCAACTTCCAGAACATGCACTCGGAAAACTGGGTCTTCCCAATAGGACGCCTGGTGCAGACTAATGACTTCCTAAAAATCATTGCAACCCCCCCTCCACGCCCACATGACCTGGGTTGCTGTGCGTAAGAGAAACCTGGTGGGCAAGCAGCGGCAAGGACAGGCCCATCTGCTTCATTCAACCAGGTCTCTGTCACACATGCCAGGTCAAATCCTCCATCCACAATCAGGTCGTGGATGGCAGTGGTTTTATTCATCCTTGACCTGGCATTGCACAGCAACACTTTCAGGTCATGTGGGTTTTCCTTGCTGATTTCAGTATCCTTCCAGTCAGGACCAGACCCGGAGGCAGGAATAGTCCTCAAACGATGACTAAACCTGCCTCCTCGGTAATGACATGGTCTGGTCTTAGTATAACTCCTCCTTCTGCCCATGATCACTGAGATCGGGTGTCCCAATACACCCCCCCCCCTGTGGAACCTGCCCCAGCCATTCTATTGGCTGAGGCCCACTCCCAGGCAGCCCTGACCCTTCCCCTTAAAAAGCAAAATACAAACTATATAATAACTTAACAGAATAATAAAAATAAAAACAAAGCAAGAAACAATAGTGCTCAAATTAAACTACTCCCCACCCTGACTAAATACTTATCCCACCCCAAGCAGAAATAAAATAATAAAATAATATTATAAAAAAAAACAACCACCATTTAAGGCGCAGCAAATTAAAAGCACTTAAAACATTTAAAACCATTTTTGTCCCTTGCTGCAGGTAGCTGCTCAGGCCTCTAAACTGTAGTGGTGAGTGCAGGGCCCGCCCCCTAGGCCCGATGGGGTTGGCAGGAGAGGGAGCGGTCCTCCCAGCACTCACGAGAGCAACAGCAGCAGCAGTCATCTTCATCCTCCTCTGAGTGGCTCTGGAAAATTTCCACATTCCCCCCCCCCCCCCACTTAGAATTGTACTCAACACTCTTTGTGAACCTAATGGACTGAGAGTCAGTCATGAATACCCTGTATGCACCTTTTTCATACCCCATGAACAAACCATGTGCCCCACGCTTCCCAAGCTTGCTGCTCTGTGGGGTGTGGACCCACATGTCAGAACCAAAGATTCTCATGTGTTTGACGTAAGGTTTCTTACCAAACATCTTCTCATAGGGAGTACAGCCAATAGGTGAAGACAATCTCGTTATACATGTAAACAAAATTAGAGAGTGACTCTGCCCAATATTGCTCAGGAAGATTGGCATCATGCAACAAGGTTTTTAGGTCTTGCAGCAAAGTTTGATCGCCCTTTCACAAAGTCCGTTCTCCCAGGAAGACCTAGGACTTGAGAGGTCATGCTACATTCCCTTCTCAGTCAGAAAAGCTTCAAACTGCTGAGAAGTGAATTCACCACCTTGATCAGAAAATAAACAGCCAATGCGTTTATTGTGAGCATTCTCCAACCAAGCACAGAACGCCTTGAACCTAGGAAACGCTTCTGACTTCTGCTGGAGCATAAACACATGAATGTACCTGGAAAAAGAATCAATTAAAACCATGAAGTACCTTGCTCCACCCAAAGAGGCAAGTGGACCAACCAGGTCTGCGTGGGCTAGTTGATAGGGTTTGAAAGTTATCAAGAACAAGCCATCTATAAACTTCACATGCAAAATGTCCTCTGATGACACAGACGCTCTTCTTGAAGGAAATCTCAAAGCCTCGCCCAGTCAGCTGTGGGACGCTGAGCAAATTGTCTGCAGAATCTGGGGGGGAAAAGTACTTCGCTGATGGTTGTGTGCAGATTTGCCAGTTTCACTGTCCCGACTCCTGCAACTCTCAACGTGTTTCCATCAGCCTGTTGGATTTCCGCATCTTGATGTGTGAAGGAAATAAACAAGTGCCGATCTTTCGTTACGTGCCTCGTGGCTCCAGAATCGACAAGAAATCTGCCTTTGGCCTTTGGAGAAGCAATGCCAGGAAACAAAGCCTTGTTTTCCACCGGCTTGGACTGCTGCTTGCCCCCCTGCTCCTGGCCATCTGCAGGCTTTTGTCTCTGTTTACCTCGTGGCTCCACAATCGACAAGAAATCTGCCTTTGGCCTTTGGAGAAGCAGTGCCAGCAAACAAATACTTCTTTTCCACTGGCTTGGGCTGCTGCTTGCCCCCCTGCTCCTGGCCATTTGCAGGCTTTTGTCTCTGTTTACCTTTCGCCTTCCGACTTCTGCAAAGGCGACCTTGATTCTCACAGGAAGAGAGCTCTTAGCTGCCGACTCCTTGGCTCCCCCTGGAAGCTGGAATGCTGTCTGGGATGACATCACAGTCAGCTCCCCCTGCAGCTTGCAACCGGCGCCCTCGGCATCCCTGCGATCACTCTCAATCTGGGAAACAGCCAGGACCTCCAACGCAGTCAAACTCTGTGCTGGAAATGCAGCCAGATGGGCTACTTTCAAAGCATTCCACATCTGACTTGCTGTCGTGTTGCCAGCCAGTGTTACAATTTCCTCCAGAGAGACGGACAAGACAATGACGTCTATGGCCCTTGAATCATCGGCCTTCCATCTATCTGTCAGAGGAACTAGAGGGGCTTCAGAAATAGTGTGCCACACTCCAAACTGTCTCATCTGGCCCTCGCAGTACCTTGCCCAGGTCTAATAGTTGTGGCCATTAAGCTTTGGGCACAGAGCCCCATCTGAGGCTTGTAAAAGCTCCATTTCAGCTCTTTACTTCAGCTGTGAGCCTTATTCCCTTCAAAAGCTCCTTATCTTCGGCAGGTCGTAAATTACGAGGCCTGCTTGCTTCTTTCTGCCAGCCTAATTACTTGGCTTGGACTTCAAAGACTCTCTGCCGTGGCACAGAAAAGCCTCCCTTTTCCACATACCTCTGTTGCTGCCAGGATCTCAGCAGGCATCACCAGTCTTACTCTCCTGTAAGCGCCGTGAATCTGGGCCTGAAACCTGTTGTTGGGATACTGCCAGCGAGACGGAGGCATCAGGCAGGCCCCCAGTTGTCTCCGGACCATCACCGGTCTCCCATGGAACAGCATCAGTCAATTAGCGACACAAGCCTCAGAGACATTCCAAGGCCCGTACACACCCTTTCAGCAGTCTCCACAACGAAAAATGCAGACAGGAGAGCATATTTACAGCTTTATTCAACGTAGTTCAGAACAAAGGAAAAACATGACTGTTTGCCTCCGTGTCCAGGAAAACAGCTGGAACAAAAGCTATATACAAAATGGAAGTTCCCAGCAGACAGTGCTGGGAGTAAACAGGCATGTGATACACAACAATCATGCCTGACACTTTAAGGTGGAACGAAACTATATCCTAACAGTTGTAAACATGTGGTGCAGTATTGGGCCACCTCTTCGTATGGTCTTAATTTTAATTGGCCCTGTTCCTCCCTCAGGAGCTGCTGGTATGTCACCAATCTTCCTATTGTATTTTCCTTTTTAACCGATATTACTTCTAACGGTGAAACCCACCATGGGGTTTTCGGTTCTAACAACCTTCTATGTCTCACCGAGACCTTATATAATGAATTTCTAATTACATGACTTAGAAATTCTTTATGCACCGCCACTTTGTTGTAAATTAGATAGGCATGCCAACCGTATCTGTTGTTCCATCCCTCCAAGTCTAAAATGTCATTATTATCTAATGTAATCCAGTCTCTGATCCAACTAAAGCATGCTGCATCATAGTATATTCTCAGGTCTGGGAGCCATTAACGCGTTACTTCCTCCCATAACCTGTTAAAGTTTGTGGCTCGTAAATCCTTTGCCCATGGAGTCTGCTGCAACGACACTGCAATAAATCTGATTTACTGGCACTCTGACAAACTTCAATGGCACCCACACGCTTCCACTCGTGCGCTGCCACTCTTCTCAGTTGTCGGACGATAGCAGAGTTCACACGCAGCGTAAAATTGCTTTGTCTGTGTCGCCGTGGTGTCTTCAATAACTCAGCTCGACACCAGTGCTTCTATTCTATCATTCTTTATTCAGAAGCATATAACAGAAAGGAAAAATCTACAGAATCTAGCTGCATGTTCGCAGCTTTCTGTCTCTAACAAAAATGAAACTACCTTGCTCACATTCTCAGACAGACTGCTCTCCAGAGAGAGCTCATCCCCCACAGAGCACAGATCAAAGGAAAATGCCCGGGTCATGTGGGCATTGCACCCAGTGAATCAGAACGCTTCCTGGAGTGTTAACTCTTGACTGTCCAGAACCACAACAAGTTTCCCACAGCCATTTTACAGGATCATGTTGTCCAATTGTTAATTGGCTGAGTATTTTGAAGAGCATAGGTTTTTATTGCATATTATCATTCTAATTGCATTTTGTAGATGAACCGCATCATTATACTTCTGGAAGTGTTGGTAAATCACCGTCAGTCTTAGGTCTTTTGCCTTGATGGACAAACCTTACCAATAATTTTAAGAGTTTCAGTCAATATACAAATAGGAATAGTCTGAAATGAAAACAATTTTTGTAATACCATCATTTTTACCGATAACACTCTTACCATTCATGATAGGTTTAACTTGGGTCTATTACTTACGGTCTTTAACAATATTTTTAGTAATGGTAAAATAGTACTTTTAATGAGTTTTACCCAAGAATTCCTAGATATTTTACACACTGTGGACGGATCTTAAAGCCTCTGATCACTTTGAATGTATCACAATTTACAGGATAAACTAAAACACAACTACTTGTTCAGAGATAGCCCAGCAATTTTACCATATGCTTTCCATCTCCCTTATGGCCTCTGGCAGTGTTATTCTGGATCAGAGATCATCAGTGCGATATAATCAGCAAATAAATTGAGAGGGTAAGTCTGACCGTTGCGCAGATGACGTCACCACCACCCTGTCTTTTTAAACAAGTGTTATTTGTTTTTTGAGAAATCAATAAACAAATTTAACAAAATACAACTTGCCAGTTGTTCCCTCAATGTCAAATTTTCAATGTCATTTTCTCCTGCTAACTCAACAGCCCATATGTGCGTGTATCATGAGGCAAGTGTCAGACCCATCACCAAATTTCCAGCATTTAGCTTTTTGAGGCCAACTGAAGTTTATTCTAGTGTTTAGCTTCCGCTTAACTGAAGAAGCTAGCTGTCTGTGAGTTCAGTCAGTTGTGTTTTGTTGGAGGGAGAGAAGGGAAGGTGGGATAGGGTATTCCATGTGAAGACATAGGTTTACTAGCCACGAATTTGGTGACAGGGTTGGTTGATTTAAAAGTGCGAGCTTGTATTGAAAAATATGTGTAATACCTCCCTCTTTTTCATAAGCAAATTACTTTAAAAATAATGCAGTTGGGTTTGTTCATCTCTTCCAAGATTAAATGTCATACTCTACTCAACCTACTATGAGGGAAAGCTATAAATATACTGCTACTTCAACAAGCTCAAGGGAAATAAAGCTATTAACATGTATTTATCTCCAATAAAACTTCTACATTTGATTGCATCATGTGTGGGATTGTTGTTGTTGTGACTTCCTGAGCTGTAAATCTTAAGAATCGGTGCTGAAAACTTCCTGTTAATATTTGCACATTAAAAATGCTGTTAATTCACCAATGGAGGCAAAGGCCCAGAAAAAACTAAATAAGGATACCAAATGGTTGAGATATTATGATTTATTAATAGAAGAAGAAGAAGGTTACAAATTAAAACCATTTGATCAAGTTAAAGATAAGTTAAACTGGTTACATTATCACCAGATTAATGAATTGTATAAATTGAATAAGAAAAATGGTTTTGCTTTTGAAAAATCTAAGTTGGAGACGGAGTTGTTGGATACTAAAGGTTAAAATTTATCTAAAATGTACAAGTTATTGTTGGAGTGGCATACAAAAGATGAACAAGTTAAATCTGTGATGATAGATTGGGCAAGCGATGTAGAACATAATATAATGTTTTGAGGATTGGGAAAGATTGTGGAAAGAAAATTAAGATAAGATCAGAGGAAAATTAAGATAAGATAGAGGAAAGAAAATTAAGATAAGATCAGAGGAAGATAAAGTGAGATTCCTGAGAGACCACGGTGAAGAACTACAAAAAGAGGTGGAAACAAAAGAGCCGGGAATACCAGGATTGGGATTGGGACCACCTGATCTAGGAAGACACCCCTTGGGATTGGACAAAGCTGAGAAAGAGACACCGCCATCGGAACAAGAGCAGCTTCAAGGAGCAGTTGGAGGAACAGCAAAATAACTACAACATGTCTCTGCAGGTTCTAACTTGGAACATTAGGGGTATGAACTCCCCGGACAAGAGGAAAAGAATCTTTCATATGTTGAAAAAGGAACAATTAGATCTGATTTGTTTACAAGAAACCCACGTAACAAGACTCCACAGGAAAGTATTGATAAACAAAAGGTTAGGTCAAGAATTTATTTCATCGGACAAAGTTAAAAAAAGAGGAGTTGTGATTTATGCAAAAGAAAAATTATTACCAAAATTTCTTTTTAAAGATGAGCATGGACGTTTTGTGGCAATTGAGATACAATTTCAAGGAGAGAGACTATTGATACTTGGAGTCTATGCACCAAATGAGGGGAAATCAGAATTCTACAAGAAACTGCATGAGACATTGTTGGATTTTATGGATTATAATATCATTTTGATGGGAGATATGAACGGCGTTGTGTCAACAAATATGGATAAATCTGAAAGACAGGTAGTTACAAAAGATGGAAGACTACCGAAGACCTTCTTTGAAATGACAGACAATATGGACTTAATTGACACTTGGAGAACTAAGAACCCCCTAGGCAGAGAGGGAACTTTCTTCTCTGAAGCTAAAATGACCTGGACAAGAATTGACCAAATCTGGATTTCTAGAGGAATGGCCCCTAAGATTCGGAAAGTGGAAATCTGCCCAAAAACTTTTTCCGACCATAGAGACTTCCGGGTTGGCGCGACTGGCTAATGGCGGATTCCCTCCGAGCTCCGGAGGGAATCGGTTTAGCAGGGGATTGGGTCTTGCTGTGCCGGCGACACGGGGACCCTTAAAAACCACGGGTACGGAGCCCGTGGACATGGTGACTCGGCGGGCACCATAAGCGCCCTCCCGACTCGTGAAGGAGCCTTTTTAAAGGCTACGGATCGGGTGCCAGGGAGTGGCGTGGTGCTGTGAGTCCTTCGCTTCCCCTGCCGAGCGAAGCCGCAAGCCATTCTTCGGTCAGCGCTGACTTCTTCCTATTAAATTCGGACTTAAAAGCAAGAACAACAACCCGTGAGTAATTTGAAAATTGGATTACAATATATTTGGTTTTGGATTCGGCACGAGCGGGGGAGCTGAAAAAAAAAGGAAGTCCGTCTCCCCCCTATTGTAAACAGCTCAAAGCAAGGACCTGTCAACTAAGGTTGCGGGAAGAGTTGCTGGGATTGGATAAAGATACAAATTCCACGGATTTAAAAGGATTTAAAAGGACTAAGCTAATGTGCTGGAGGATTAGAGTCTACTTTATTTGAATTAAATACCATTCTTCTCAAGCCTGGGAGTAACCCGAGCCAAGAGCCTGCTGAGGATTTATAGAAACCTTTGACAGCTGTCAAACTAGCTGTCAAAGTTGGAAGAATTGAAAGTTGAAACTTTAACCGGTTATATCGTTACAAAATATTGAAAACAAAGAAAGATTGTTACAACTAAATCTGACTTTTGGGTCGGAGGGGAAAAGAACATTAAGTAACCAGAATCCCTCTAGAGAGGATCCTTGGACATTACAAGAATGGAACTAAAACAGGGAATACAGGAAATACGTGCTGACTTGAAAAAGCTGATCTCTCTCGTGGGAAAGTTGTTAGAGATGAATGAGAAAGGCCTTGTTTTGTCTACGAGCCCCTCAAACCTGAAGTTATCTGAAGATATACCAATTGAATTGGAAAAAGATTCGTTGCTCAAAACACAGGCAGCTGGACAGGAAAAAGAACCAAAGATTGAGGAGGAGGAGATATCTGCCAAGCAGGAGGAGCTGAAAGAAGGGACGGCTGAGATGCTACAGAAGAGAAAAGAGAACTGGAGATTTGCTAAGAAGAATCTTAAATTGACCAAGGTGAAAGTCGGACTAGTGGGGACATATAGATCTTGGAAACAGTGTTGGAGCACCACGTGTAAACAAGTAGGATTTATTGGAACAATCATGGTCAGCACCGAGAAAAAGTATCTTCGACCCTGGGTGTTAAGCAAGAGAGACTTCCGAAGAAACCGGCTGAAAGGGACTGAAAGAGACTTGCGTGCCTTGGACGTAAGATCACCAGGCTAAAAAGATGGACCAAATGGATTTTGGATAGGGATGGAAACCGGGGAGGGAAGGGTGGGACCTAACAGTCCGAAGGGGGTCTGTTCTTTTTTTCTTTTTTTGCTTTAGGAGTATAAAAATTATGGGTTTCTTTTTTGTTCTGTTTCATTATTATTATTATTATTATAAAAATGGGGAATCGGTGGAGGGGAAATAGTGGCAACCTTAGGAAGGGTATATTATTTTGTTTTTTCTCTTTTTTCCCTTCTTTTCTATACATAGGGCTAAGGTATATATTTTAATAGATGGCTAAGGTACAACAATGAACTAAAGTTTAATTCTACTATAAAAAATTATCTTAATTATACTAGGGTTAAGTGATTTTAAACAAACTATGTTTTAGGATATTAAGTGGAAAACTTGCTTGAATAAACAATTGAAGATGGAATACAATAAGGGGAGGCGTGGGGAAGACTTGAAAAGAAGTTATAGAAAATGAGTTTAAAAGGTGGAAACCTTTTCTGTTGTTTTTTGTCTTTTTTTCTCTTTTTTCTCTGGTCTTTTTACTTTTTTCTTACCTCTTTTTTTTTCTTTTTCTGTTCTGTTATTTGTAACCTTTTGAAAAATTTAATAAAGATTATTATTAAAAAAAAAAAAAAACTTTTTCCGACCATAATCCTGTGAAAATGGAAATGAAATCAACATCAATTGGATCCTTCAGATGGAGGATGAATGACACTTTGTTTAGAGATTTAGAAATTACCAAGAAGGCCCAAAAAACTTTGAAAGACTATTTTGAAATAAATTTGAAGACCACAGTGGAAAAAAGAGTAATCTGGGACGCAAGTAAAGCTGTAATGAGAGGTTTTTTGATTCAACAAAATGTAATTAAAAGGAGAACCCAAGAGGAGAAAAAAGAAAAGATTTTGGAGAAAATTAGAGAAGGAGAAAAGAAGCTCAGGACTAAACCAAAGTCACAGGAGATTTTGAGAGAAATTAAGCTGCATCAAGTACAATATATGAAAATGGTAAATCAAGATATAGAATGGAAGATCAAACAGATGAGACAAAAACCCTTTGAATCAGCTAACAAATGTGGAAAGTTATTAGCATGGCAGTTGAAGAAAAGACAAAAATTAAATACAGTTACAAACCTCAAAGTGGATGGTAAGAACATACAAAATCCACAGGAAATCAAAAATTGCTTCCAGAGATACTTCAAACAATTGTATGCACAAGGGCCACAGAATGAGACCAAAATTGACCAATTTTTGGAAACTAATGGACTACAAAAAATCTCTCAAGAGAATAAATTATTATTGAACTCTAGAATTTCTGAACAAGAGGTGGAGGGTGCCATTCAGAATATGCAGTTGGGCAAGTCTCCAGGGCCGGATGGGTTAACCTCCAAATATTACAAAGCTATGAAAGACTACTTAATTCAACCGTTAAAGGAGGTTTGTAATGAAATTATGGAGGGGGGGAAAGCGCCGGAGTCGTGGAAAGAAGCTTACATCATGCTTATACCAAAAAATGAGTCTGAAAAGACACAACTTAAGAACTACCGCCCCATATCCCTGCTTAATGTGGATTATAAAATTTTTGCAGATATTTTGGCTAAAAGATTGAAAAAAGTATTAGCTGAAATGATACATAAAGACCAGGCCGGCTTTCTCCCTGGCAGACATTTATCAAATAATATGAGGAATATAATTGACATTTTGGAAAAGCTACAAGTTAACATTAACTCTAAAGCTGTTTTGATATTTATTGATGCAGAGAAAGCCTTTGATAATATATCTTGGAGCTTCATGAAGAAGAATCTTCAGGGGATGGGGGTTGGAGAAAAATTTGAAAATGGTATAGGTGCGATTTATTCAGAACAAAAGGCTAAATTAATAGTTAATAACGTAGTTACAGAAGAGGTTAAAATTGAAAAAGGGACATGACAAGGCTGCCCAATTTCCCCATTGCTTTTTATTTCGGTCCTGGAGGTTTTGCTGAACATGATCAGAAGGGACCAACAGATTCAGGGTATTCAGGTCGGTGATAAACAATATAAACTTAAAGCCTTTGCAGATGACCTAGTTTTGACATTGCAAGAGCAAGTCCCTAGTACTAAAAGGGCCTTAGAATTAATCCAGGATTTTGGTCAGGTGGCTGGCTTTAAATGGAATAAGTTAAAAACTAAGGTATTGGAGAAAAATTTAACGCCAATAGAGAAAGAAAAGTTTCAGAAGGAGACAGATTTATTATTGGTAAAGAAAGTAAAATACCTAGGGGTGAATATGACTTCCAAAAATGTTAACTTATATAAGGATAACTATGAGAAGTGTTGGTCAGAAGTGAAAAAGGATCTTGAAATCTGGTCAAATTTAAAGCTTTCCTTACTTGGACGAATTGCTGTCATCAAGATGAATGTATTGCCGAGAATGTTGTTTTTGTTCCAGTCATTGCAGATTATAGACAAGATGGACTGTTTCAAGAAGTGGCAAAGGGACATTTCTAAATTTGTCTGGCAGGGCAAAAAGCCCAGAATTAAATTTAAGGTACTTACGGATGCGAAAGATAGAGGGGGATTTGCCCTGCCGGACCTTAAGTTATATTATGAAGCAGCAGCTTTTTGCTGGCTGAAGGAATGGCTACTTCTTGAAAACACGGACATTTTAGATTTGGAAGGGTATGATAATGTATTTGGATGGCATGCGTATTTGTGGTATGGTAAGGTTAAGGTACATAAGGCATTTAAAAACCATATTGTCAGAAAAGCATTATTTAATGTCTGGATCAAATATAAAGATGTGTTGGAGAACAAAACCCCAAGGTGGTTATCGCCAATGGAGGCAAAGGCCATGAAAAGACTTAACATGGAGACTAATTGGCCAAGGTACTGGGAAATTTTGGAGCAGGAGGGTGATAAATTGAAATTGCAGAGTTATGAAAAACTCAAAGACAAGGTGCGGGATTGGCTACATTATTTTCAAGTAAGAGAGACCTATAATCTAGATAAAAAGATTGGCTTCCAGGTGGAAAAATCAAAGTTAGAAACTGAATTGTTAGAACCCAATGCTAAGATACTATCAAGAATGTATAATCTGCTGTTGAAATGGAATACTGTGGATGAGACAGTGAAATCTACTATGGTTAAATGGGCACAAGATGTTGGACATAACATTATGTTTGCTGACTGGGAACAGTTATGGACCACCGGAATTAAATTTACGGCATGTAATGCCTTAAGGGAGAATATTATGAAAATGATGTATAGGTGGTACATGACTCCAGTCAAGCTTGCTAAAATCTACCATTTGCCCGATAACAAATGCTGGAAATGTAAAGAAACTGAAGGTACATTCTTTCACCTTTGGTGGCCATGCCCAAGGATTAAGGCTTTCTGGGAGATGATATATAACGAACTAAAAAAGGTACTTAAGTACACTTTCCCTAAGAAACCAGAGGCCTTTCTCCTGGGCACGGTCGGCCAATTGGTGCCAAAGAAGGATAGAACTTTCTTTTTGTGTGCCACAGCAGCAGCAAGAATTCTGGTTGCAAAGCATTGGAAGACACAAGATCTACCCGCCTTGGAAGAATGGCAGATGCAAGTAATGGACTATATGGAAATGGCAGAAATGACTGGCAGAATACGAGATCAAGGAGAAGAGCAGGTGGAAGAAGATTGGAAGAAGTTTAAAAACTATCTACAAAAACATTGCAAAATCTTTGAATGTTGAGGACATTGAAAATGAGAAGAAGAGGTTCAAGTGATTAAGATAAATAAAAATATGAAAGAAGGGATAGATATTGGATGAAAATTTGAATAATATAATATTTGAAGGAATTCTCAAAGGATAAAACTAATATAAATGAATTTGCTAAATTAAATTTGAAGTGGAATACAAGAAAGGAGGGCGGGTGGAAGTCAAGAAAATAAGGCTATGAAGGATATGAATTTGAAAAGAGTCTTTTCTTTTTTCTTTTCTTTTCTTCTTTTTTGTGGTTTTGTATTTTGTATTTTTTCTATTTATTGTTTATAAGCTTTATTGTGAAAATTTAATAAAATATCATAAAAAAAGGGAAAGATTGTGGAAGAAAGGCGTCAAGTTCACCGCATGTACTGTGTTAAAGGAAAATATACTGAAAATGATGTACAGATGGTATTTGACTCCTGTAAAATTAGCAAAGATATATCATAACTGTGACAATCTATGTTGGAAATGTAAAGAAAAGGAAGGAACTTTTTATCATATGTGGTGGACCTATCCCAAGGTAAAAGACATCTGGGAAAAGATTTATAATGAATTGAAAAAAAAATGTTGAAATATACATTTATAAAGAAGCCAGAGGCCTTCCTTCTTGGAATAACAGGTTTGGAATTGCCCAAGAAAGATGTTAAATTATTTTTGTATGCCACAACTGTAGCAAGAATTTTGTTAGCGAAGAATTGGAAAACACAAGAAGTACCAAAGGTGGAAGATTGGCAGATGAAGACGATGGATTTTTCGGCGCTAGCTGACCTGACTGGAAGAGTCTGTGACCAGAAGGAGGAGTACCAGGAGGAATGGACATAATTTAAACACTATTTACCGTATTTTTTGCTCTATAAGACGCACCAGACCACAAGACGCACCTAGTTTTTGGAGGAGGAAAACATTAGATACTAGGCCTGGGATGTGACTCTTCATGTTGCTAGATTGCATCCTGCATCATTCCTGGCCATGGGCCATGCTTGCTGGGGGTGGGGTGGGAACTGGGAGTTCAGCAACACTTGGAGAGCCACAACTTCTTCACTCTTCTAAGCAGATCAATCCAGATGTTTGGTTCAAAACCTTGGTCTTTTTAAAACATGATCACCTTCCTTACGCTTTCCAAAATGCCGCAACTGCACGCCTGCATAACTCACTGAAATTTAAGTCAGCATCAAAAAAAAACCATAAACATCTGTCTGAAATCCTGTGTTAGTTATTAAAAGCTCATGTTCTGCCATAATAAAGGTTTCTAAATTTAACAGCCCTTGTAGAAGACAATATGCATGTCATTTGGGGGGGGGGGGTCCTGGAACTTATAGCAGAGAAGCTGAATCTGTCTTCTTGCATCTGTCTTCTGAGAGGAAGATATAAGACAAACCTTTCTGCCTGAAGTAACTTTTGCAGAAAGGCAGTTTGAGGAACCGAGGCAAACAGTGGTGGTAAGTAATAAGTTCTACACCTAATAGGCAAAATAAAAACCAACAAATTGCCAGGTCTGGATGGTATCCACCTGAGAGTTCCCAAACAACTCAAAGGTGAAATTACTGGTCTTTCAAAAAGAATATGTAACTTATCCCTAGTATCAGCTTTCATACCTGAGGACTAGAAAGTAGCCAATGTAATACCAATTTTTGAAAAAGGGATCCAGGAGGAATTCTGGAAATTATAGGTTAGTTAATGTATTTTGTTGATGGACAGTGTTGTTAAAGATAAAATAGCACTGTGTAAGGAAGAAGAAACCTTGTTGAACCAGAACAAGCATGGCTTCTGCTAGGGGAAGTCCTATAGAGAGTGTCAACAAGCATACTGATAGAGGTAATGTGGTTGATGCAGTGTGTTGGACTTCTAAAAAGCTTTCAGCGAAGTACCTTACCAAAAACTGAGTAAACTTAACAATCATGAAATGAGAGGTGAGGTATTGATCAGGAACTGGTTAAGTAACAGAAAGTAGAGCATAGGAGCAAATGATGATGATGGCAGGATGTAGAAAATGGAGCCCACCAAGGATTGATACAAGGTGAAAGACTTCTGGGAAAAGATTTATAATGAATTGAAAAAAATGTTGGAATGTACATTCATAAAGAAACCAGAGGCCTTTCTTCTTGGAATAACAGGTTTGGAATTGCCCAAGAAAGATGTTAAATTATTTTTGTATGCCACAACTGCTGCTCGTATTTTGTTAGCTAAAAAATGGAAAACCCAAGAATTACCAACGATAGAAGAATGGCAGATGAAGATGATGGATTTTTCGGAGCTAGCCGACCTAACCGGAAGAGTCCGCGACCAGAAGGAGGAGTATCAGGAAGAGTGGATTAAATTTAATGATTACTTAGTTAAATATGTTAAGTTAAATTAACTGAAAACAGCTTGCAGATACTTAATTGGCTTAGGATTTTATTTATGTTAAGTGATGAATTAATATGTTTAATTTCATAAAGTGAAGATCTAAGGATGCTAATGTTTAAGTTAAATTTTATAAGAACTGTGATTTGGAAAACCGTTAAAAGGATGTGCAATGAAATTCAACCAAGGGGAAGCGAGGAAGTCACTTAACAATGTTAATAAGTGTAATTTTCAATAAGGTTATGATTTATGTTTGTTTGTCTTATGTGTTTGTTTATAATGTGATAACCAATAAAAAATGGGGGGGGGGGAATGCTGTTAATTGTGTGCATGTGTGTGTAGAAAACAACTACACCTTATAAACAAAAACGGGAATGAGAGTGCAGAATACAAATAATTACGAATGACACTGCTATGGCAAATTGTTCCTGTGTTGGCTCTAAAGACTGAAAGCATATTTTGCAAATCAGCACTGTCACGCTATGTGTTTCCATTGCCCCTGCTGCAACATATGAACAGCCTGCTATAGAGATAAGGAGTGTTCAGGTATTTGCCTGAACTCTCAAACTCTGTATCCAAGGTCAAAAGCAGGGGTTTGCATGGCAGCCCCACTCCCAAGGTGCACTGTGCCCAGTGTTAAGTGGGAAAGGTATATCGGAGTCCTCAATGTGAGATATTCTATGTTCAAGAAAACAGAAGTTTTTTAAAAAGCCCTGCAGACCTTTCTTGCTCCACACAAGGGAGGTTGGGGATGTTAGGATATTTCCGTTCCACCTTAAGAAGGGAGCAGGTTGTTGTGTCACAGCCTGCGTATTTCCTGTTCACAGGATGTTTCTGTTTTTGTATATAGCTTTTGTTCCTCTCTGTGCCTGGACATCGAAGCAGGCAGTCATGTTTTTTCTTTGTTCTGACCAACGCTGAATAAAGTTGTAAATAATGTTCTCCTGAGTGCATCTTTCATTGTACGAACTCTGCTGAAAGAGCGTGCACGAGCCCTGGAATGTGGCAAGCTATTTCTGAGGCTTGTGTCGCTAATTGTGCTGGTCCCGGGGGAAGGTTACCGTTGGCGTAGTCAAAGTCCGGTCCTGGGTCACTAGCCTGGAAACAGTTCGGAAGGAGCGGGGCGAGGTCCGAAGCAGGAAGCCCGGCGGGGACAGGAACACTGGAAGGTCAGGTCTGGGACCGGGCAGGAGCAGGTACTCAATGACGTTGCTCCCACAACCTGGGACCGGGCTGACTGGCCTTTATCTTCTCTAGGGCCAGGGGCGGTCCCGGCCCCCAGGAGACCCGCCTCTCCTGGCCTTAAGGCGAGCACTCCTCCTGGGAGAAACTAGTTCCCTCCGCCTCTCTGCCCGAAGCCTCTGCAGTTCAGGAGAGGCTGGGGAGTTACTGGACCCAGGGGGAGACTCACCTTCCTCTGGCAGGGCCGGGAGAGGCGCACCTGTAGGCACTGTGTCGTTAATCACCTCTGGAGCTAGAGTGGAATCACCTGGTGCCTGCTCCTGAGGATCCGGCACAGGTGCAGGCGCTTCAGATCCAAGGCCCTGCCCCAGTTCAGCCGGCCCTGGAGGCGGGGACTCCTGTGCAGGCTGGGATTCCTCCGGTTCAGCCTCTGAGTCGGATTCCCAGGCCATCACACCATCCCCCCTCCCAGGCCCCCCCCTCAATCGAGGGTCTGGACCTGGCTTGCTGGGGTACGCCGCATGGAAATCTCGGAGGCAGGCAGGCGCGTGGACGTTGGCTGCTGGTTCCCAGGAACGATCCTCCGGTCCATACCCCTTCCAGTCTATGAGATACTGCAGCTTTCCCCTGCGGTATCGGGAGTCCAGAATGTGTTCCACCTCGTACTCAGGCTCCGCCTGAACCAAAACTGGCTGCGGTCGGGGACGGTTCGGGTGGAACTCGTCAGGTGGGGCCACCGGACTCAGAAGGGACCTGTGGAATACCGGGTGAACCTTCAGGGTTGCGGGCAACCGGAGATGGAATGCCACAGGCAAGACCTGGTCCACGATAGGAAACGGGCTGGTGAAACAGGCGTCCAGCTTCCGCGAAGGTCAAGAAGGGTGGAGATAGCGAGTGGAGAGCCATACCAGGTCACCGACGTGGAGTTCCGGCCCCACCTGGCGGTGGTGGTCAGCCTGGGCCTTGTACGCCTCCTTGGCCTGGCGCAGTTGCTCCATCAATAGCTGTTGCTGGGACTGGAGCTCCTGAAGCCACTCTGTCACCGCAGGGACTGTGGATGCCGGCAGCACATCCGGAAACAGCCGTGGATGAAAACTGTAACTGGCCTGGAACGGGGTCTGCTGGGTGGACGCATTCACCGCGTTGTTGTAAGCGAACTCCGCCAATGCTAGGTGGTCGACCCAGTCATCCTGCTGGTAGCTGCAGTAACACCGGAGGTACTGCTCCATCACCGCGTTCGCCCGTTCCGTCTGGCCATCGGTCTGTGGGTGGTAGGCTGATGAGAGACAGACCTCTGTCCCGAGGGTCTGGTGCAAAGTTTGCCAGAACCGGGAAGTGAACTGAACGCCCCGGTCGGACACCACACGCTCAGGTAGGCCATGCAGGCGGAAGACATGCTGAAGGTACAGCTGAGCGGTTTCCTTAGCTGAGGGTACGGATGGGCAGGGGGCACAGTGCACCATCTTAGTGAAATGGTCAGAGAAAACTAGAAGGCAGGTACAGCCACGAGACGGGGGTAAGTCCACTACAAAGTCCAGAGAAACCATGTGCCAAGGACGTGGTGGAACTGGCAACGGCTGAAGAAGGCTGGGGGGTCGCCCGGTAGGGCCCTTGGCCCGCCGGCAGACATCACAACCAGCAACGTAGCGAGCCACGTCGGCCTTCAGGCGGGGCCACCAAAACTCATGGCTTACCAGATGGGTGGTCCGATACCGCCCAAAGTGTCCCGCTGCTGGGGCATCATGGGACATCCGGAGAACCTCAGCCCGCAGTGGCCCTGGCGGGATGTATAGGCGACCGTGGTGCAGCAGAAGGCCCTGATGCAAGACCAGCCCTGGATACTGAGGGCATGACCCTTCGGCCAGTTCCCAAAGTCGTTCCTGGGCCCAAGCGTCGACCCGCTGCTGCTCCAGCACCCGAGCCTGCAGTGGCTCAGCCTCCTGGGTGACCAGGAATGCAGCCGGTGGTAGGATCGTGGTGGGTACTGCTTGCTGTACCGTGTCTGCGTTGTCTTCAGGTTTCCGGGACAGGGCATCCGCCTTCTGGTTTTGGGAGCTAGGGATGTATCGGATCCGGAACTGGAACCGGGAAAAGAACAACGCCCACCGGATCTGCCTTTGGTTCAGCTTGTGGGTGGTCTGGAGGTACTCCAGGTTCCGGTGGTCGGTTCTCACCTCCACCGGGTGTCGTGCCCCCTCAAGATGGTGGCGCCAGACCTCAAAGGCCACCTTGATGGCCAGTAGTTCCCGCTCCCACACGGTATAGTTACACTCCGCTGGAAGGAGCTGGCGGGAATAGTAGGCGCAGGGTAAGAGTGGCGCATCAGGTCCGTACTGCTGAGACAAGACGGCACCGAGAGCCGTACTGGAGGCGTCAGTCTCTACCACAAAGAGTCAAGAGGGATCAGGATGTTGCAAGAAAGGCGCTCTCTGGAAACAGGCCTTCAACCCCTGAAACGCCTCCTCTGCCTCCTTGTCCCAGGAAAACGACGTCTTGGGCCGCAGTAGCCAGGTCAATGGGGTGGTGCGATGAGCATAATCTGCAATGAAGGTCTGGTAATAGTTGGCAAACCCCAGGAATCGCAGTAGGTCCTTGCGGTTCCGAGGTGCTGCCCATTCCCGAACCGCTGCCACCTTCCCAGGATCCATCTGCACCCCATCTGGAGAGAGTCGGTGGCCAAGGAAGTCCACTGACCGCTGATGGAACTCGCACTTGCTGAGCTTCGCATACAGGTGGTGCTCCCGCAAGTGCTGCAGCACGGTCCGGACATGACCCTCATGGCGAGCCGGGTCACGGGAGAAAACCAGAATGTCATCCAAGTACACCACCACGTACTTGTCTAGCAAGTCCTGGAACACGTGGTTGATGTACCGTTGGAACACAGCGGGCGCGTTGCACAATCCGAAGGGCATAACCAGGTATTCGAACTGCCCGTACCGGGTCCCAAATGCTGTCTTCCACTCATCCCCGGCTCGGATCAGAATTAAATTGTAGGCCCCCCGGAGGTCTAGCTTGGTAAACACCTGCGCCCCTTGCACCCACTCCAGTAACTCCGAAATAAGGGGCAAGGGGTACTGGTCTGGGATGGTAATTTTGTTCAGGGCCCGGTAATCATGGCAAAGGCGAAGCTCCCCACGCTTCTTCTTAACGAAGAGCACTGGCACAGCGGTGGGCGAGGTAGAAGGCCTAATGAAACCACGCTCCAGGTTCTTGCGCAGGAAGACCTGCAAAGCTTCGCGCTCTGGCTCTGTTAGAGAGTATAAGCGACTCACCGGCAGGGGCACTCCGGGCTGGAGGTCTATGCCGCAGTCAAAAGACTGATGCGGCGGCAGCTGGTCTGCCCCCCGTTCCTCGAACACGTCATGATAGTCCCGGTACTCAGCGGGGAGCGTTGATGCAGCCTCCTCAGTGGGCGCAGCTGCTAGCATCTCGGACTGAGCATGGGAACATGGGTCTGGGAAGTGCACAGTCCGTTTGACCCAGTCAATCTGAACATTGTGAGCCTCCAGCCAGTCCATCCCGAGCACCAGGGGGAACCGGGGCATGGAGGCAATGTCCAAAGTTCGCATCTCCCGGTGCTGCTGGAGACACAGGACCAAGGGCTGGGTCTCCTGAGTAACGGCACCTGAACGCAGGAGCCGTCCGTCAATTGCCTCCACCTGTACTACATCTGGCTTGTTCTGAAGAGCCATGCGATAGACTTGCTAAATTTAGTTTCCATCCTCTCAAGTTTCCATTTTAGTAGTCTTATTGGTATGTCTTTAAAGACAATAATGTAACTCCAGTATTCCAGATTTTTGTGGTCGGACTTGAACCTTGTGCTGCGCCCCAATCAGCAAGACAGAACCTTCTTTAGCCTGTTAGCTAATATATTGACAAAGATTTTATAATCCACATAAAGCAGGGAGATTGGTCTGTAGTTCTTGACATTGTGTACCAGTGGAAGCTTTTTTTTGGCAGGACCACACAAGGGACGGTAGGATTAAGCTCTCCAATTCCCATGGTCTGGAGGCTGCTATTTGCATATATAAAAACATGCATGTTGAGAATGTAAGAATAGCCCAACTGGATCAGACCAGTGACCCACCTAGTCTACCATCCTGTTCTCATGGTGTCCAAGCAGATGCCTGTGGGAAACTTGCAAGCAGGACATGAGCACAATAGCACTTTCACCACCTGCAGCATCCAGCAGCTGGTATTCAGATGCATTTCTGTTTCTGATCATGGGAGCAGAGCAGAGCCATCATGGCTAGTACCCATTAACAGTCTTCTCCATGAATTTGCCTAATCCAAGTTGGGCCATCACTGTCTCCTGGGGGAGCCATGCGATAGACTTGCTAAATATAGTTTCCATCCTCTCAAGTTCCCATTTTAGTAGTCTTATTGGTATGTCTTTAAAGACAATAATGTAACTCCCATCAATGTTCAATCTTTTTTCTCTGTTCTTCTGTAATATCAAATTCCTCATGTCTCTGTCTCTGAATGTTATTAAGCAATCTCCAGGGAATTTCCGTGTTTTAACTGATTTTACTCTCATTCTGAATGCACTTTGAATTGTTTTTGCAACCTCATCTGGTTCCATCTCTAACCATTGCGCCAACTCTTTGATCAGTTTCTCCTTGATATTCTCCCCCTGTGTCTCTGGTATAGCTCTCAGCCTCAAGTTGGTTTTCCTCTGTCTCAATTCATTCATCGCAATTGCGTCCAAAACCTTCTCCTGAGTTTTATTCATCTCTAGCATTCCTGTTTTCATTTTGTCTTCCTCTTTTTTCATTTCCTTCATTTCATTTTTAGTTTTCTTCCACCCTTCCTCTAGCTTTTGTGTTCTTTTTGATACCTCTTTAATTTGACCTTTAAGTTCATTTACTGTTTCATCAATTTTTTAATCCATTTTACCAATTCTACTATCCACCTGTTCTAATTTAGTCTCTAAATTCTTTTCACTTTGCTTGATCTCTGCAAACATTTTCAAAATTTCCGCTTTAAAATCTGACTCTTGTTTTGACCCTTTCCTGTCTGTTGGTGTGCCTTCCCCTGTTTTCTTCATTTTTCAATTTATTTACCTTATACGTGCAGATATCTAATATCACAGTCAACCATTTAGTAATAACAAATAACGGATAACAAATAACAAATGACCAAATCCCAGTAGAATGACACCCCCCCAATCCAGAAGGGCAATCCAAAGGAGCAAAGTCACCAATCAAAAGTCACCAATCAAAAGAGCAAAGTCACCAAGAGCAAAGTCATCAATCAGCTAGAAGTGGGTAGAAATCTTTTAAAGAGTTGATTCCAGATTAAACTCCAACAGGAAATGACACCAGAGAAAAGTTAATTCAAGATTGGTCTCCACCAGGGGGTGACACCAGGGAGAAAGTAAAACAAATTATATATCTTCTTGCCACCAATTAGGCTAATCCTTAGTCGTCTTCTGCCACCAATTAGGCTACTCCAATAACAGAGATTAGCAAAAACCAAATCTCGGAATAATTCAGGACAGGAACATCAAAAATAAAAAAAATAAAAAAAATAGAGATAATCCTTTTGAAAAACAACTGCAGTCTATTATTATCCAATTGTCCCTAGGGATTCTCACCAGTTTCAGTCCAGAGATTCAAATAATAATTAGGAGCAGAACTTCCACAAAAATTGGGTGAAAAGATTTCAGTCCTTCACTTAACAAAAAAGTTCGTAATCTATAAATCCAACGCCAAAAACGACCGCTTAAATCCAAAGCAAAAAAGAAAAATAAATTGTAGTTCCCCTGTTGACCACAGGGGTTTTAGTCACGGATATACATTTGTAGCCTCCAAATTTTTATAACGTCGTTGTCTTGAAGTTTTAAATTTCCCTTTTTCCAAATAATAAAAATATAATAAACTGTTATAAACTGCCTGCTTGAACCTTCTTCAAAAGAAAAAAGAACAGTAAAGATAATCCAGCCAGAATTGCACTCAGTGTATCACTTTCGATTCTTTTAGTTCACCGCAGAAACTTCGGCTAAAAATAGTAACAATGGAGTCTGGAGCTTTGTTGCGCAGATACTCAAAAAGTAAAAAAGTACGTTAAGCACAGACTCCCCAACTCTTTATTTGTATCTTCGAGGACTTTCCCAGTTCAGATTTTCTCCCCCCCCCCCTTTTAACTTTGTTGCAACACTGTTTTTAAAGAAGTTTTAAAAAGTTCCACAGGGAGGGAGAGATCAAAGCCGCTAGCGGCAACTTACTTTCCGTTTCCAGCTCTGCTTACAGTTCTGCGTCAAAGCTGATTTCAGAGGACGGCTGACCTCCGTAAAATTTCCCTTTTTACTCTGAATCCTTCCGTAGCCAATTTAATCCTTTCAATTGATCAGTTAAGGTCCGAATTTCTTTGTTTTGAGAATTGAGCACTTTCCCTGCAAGCTCGGGGCTTTGCTTTCCGAAGGTAGCAATGGCTTCCCCTCAGCCCGCTTCCCTGCCCGCCGTTCTCTTCGTTCCAAAAGGAGTTACCTGACGGCCGGACGATCAGCGTTTCGGCATCCGCGGGAACCAGAACTCCTGGACATCCACCAGCGAGTATTTTGGGGGGCTATCGCGCCCTGTAGCACCCCCTTTTCCCTTCGGAAAGCTCAGGATTCCCCTGACGGAGAAATCCCCGCTTGCGCTGGGTTCGGGCTCAACCGGAAGTCCCAGTTTCCATCCTCTCAAGTTCCCATTTTTGGAAGAAGGCAAGATGTCTGGCTAGGAATGCATAGTTACCCCTGTGAATTGCCAACATCAAGTCCACTGGGTGATGTTTGTTCAAATGAGGACTTACCCCTTCCTACCTGCTGCTCCTTTTTTTGTTTTAAACTCTCCATTGCCCCAACAATGGCAAACAAAAACAACCAAATGCAACATAAAAGCAAACTCCATGCTGGGAATCATTAGGAAAGGGGACACCAAAAATACAGCAACCAATATCCATTTATTGTTACAAATCTACAGTGTGATTGCACTTGGGATACTGTGCAGAGTTCTGATTACGGCACCTCGAAAAGGATATCACAGAGCTGGAAAAGTGCAAGCAAAATGATTAAGGGGCTAGAACAAAGGCAAGGGGGCAAACATGACAAAAGGTATATAAAATTAAGCATGGAATGGAGATAGTGGGCAGAAAGGAACTTGCCTCCCTCTTGTAAATACTAGGGCCCACCCAATGAAGCTGAATGTTGGGAGATTCAGCACAGACAAAAAGGAAGGATTTCTTGACAGAGCACATAATTAAAATATGGCATTTGCTACCACAATATGCAATAGTGGCCCAACCCACAACTTGGACAGCTTTGGACATTTTCATGAAGTATAAGGCTAACAATGAGCACCACTAGTTAGGATGGCTGGATACTACCTCCAGGCTTGGAGATAGTATACATGTGAATACAGATTTCTGGAGACTGCAGGAGGTGACAATGATTTAATGATACTATATCTGCAGTTTTATTCTCCTTTCCCAAATGATCTGTAGGATTGAATTTGCCTTTTTCACAGCTGCTGAAAACTGGGTTGAAATTTTCTTTTTTTAAAAAATAATAATAATTTTTATTGAATGGTTTTATGTTACAAAAAAACAATACAGCCATACTACCACTAAATATAATTAGAAAATAAAAATTACATACATACATTGATATTTAGTTTGTTATTTATTATTTACCGTCTTATTTCCTCCCAAACATTGCATACAAGAACACACATATGTGCAGACACCCACACACCCACACCCGCACAGAAAATGGTAATAATGAAAGTAACTATTTTTTCCCCTTTTATCATCCAAAATCTTTTCTTCAACTTTGACTTCCTGTCAAGTCCCTTTGAATATGTTTTATCTTACATTTGAATGTACACAAAACAATAAACCTTTATATATAATTTTTCTAATATATTCTGAAAACATAATAAATCCTTAATTGTAGCACACCTCCTTTTAGTTCCTTTATCACTCGAATGCTAGCATGGAGTCAAAACTATTATTGTATTTTTGAACATATTTTTTATAAACATCCAATTTTTTCCGCTAATTTTTGCTTTGAATTTCCTCTGAGTTTACTAGTCAGTTGAGCCGTCTCCACCAATTCCTGTAATTTGATTTGCCAATCTGTTATTTTTGGAGCCTCGTGATCTTTCCATCCCTTGGCCACAAGTATACGAGCCGCTGCGGTTGCATACAAAAATACTTCTCTTAGATTTTTTGGGATCTCTTTATCTAAATTACTTAATAGAAATGCCTCCGGTTTTTTAGTAAAAGTTATCCCCATCATCTTTTTCAATTCATCGTATATTTCCCCCCCCCCCAATCTTAATCTTTCCAAACGTCCACCACATGTGGATCATGTCACCGTTATTTCCTCCACAGCTCCAACAAGCATTCGCCAAATTTTTATACATTCTTGATAATCTGGAAGGAGTGAGGTACCACCTATGAGCCATTTCCATCATGTTCTCTCTTATATTATAGCTGGCTGTAAATTTCAAATTTACCTTCCATAAGTTTTCCCAATCTTTTAGCATGATTGGACGGCCCACATCTTGGGCCCACTTTATCATTGAAGCCTTAACCTCCTCATCCATTACTTCGTAGTCTAAAATAAGTCTATACATTTTTGCGATTATTTTAGTTTTACTATTCAGTAATTATCTTTCAAATCTTGAAGGCTCCTTTTCAAAACCTATCTGCTTATCCTGTCTGAACATTTCATTCACCTGGAAGTAATCTAGCCAACTAGAAAAGTGATCTTTTATTTTCTCATAACTTATCAATATTAGTTGACCTTCCTCCTCCCTTAATATTGTGTTATACGTTATCCAGTTCTCTTTGATGTTGTTGGTTTTTTTTAACAGCGCTTGCTTCTAATGGAGAGTTCCATCTTGGGGTTTTCTGTTCCAAATATCTTTTGTTTTTCCCCCCACACCTTATATATAGCATTTCTTATTATATGATTTGAAAAACTCCGGTGCACCTTTATTTTCCCATAATTAAGATAGCCATGCCATCCAAAACAGGTGTCATGACCTTCTAGATCTAAAATATCCCAATTTTTAAATAAACACCAATCTTTCAACCAGAGAAGACATGAGGCTTCGTAATATAGCTTCAAATCCGGTAACCCGAAGCCACCTCTTTCTACAGTATCTATTAATATCTTATGCTTTATTCTTGGTCTTTTACCCTTCCACAAAAATTTAGAAATTTCTTTTTGCCACTTGTCAATACTGCTGGTCTTTCCTATAATTGGAATCGTTTGGAATAAAAAGAGTAGCTTTGGGACTTCCGGATTAGCGCCATCGGCGAATGGCGGAGTTCCTCCGATTGGAGGAACGGGCTCCGTGGAAATTGGGTCTTCCCGCCGCGGCAAAGGCGGGGACCCGCTAGAAATCCCAGGTGGAAGAAACCTGGGAACGTGGGGTTCGGCAGAGCACCAGGAGTGCCTCTCCTACTCGCGGGGAACCCCCTTTTGGGGCTCCGGAGTGAAGTAGGGTGAGCAGCGCGGTGCTGCGAACTGATTGCTACTTTCACGGAGGAAAGCCGCATTGCCATCGTCGGAGAGCGCTGACTTTTTCCTGTTGACAATTGGACTCTAAACAAGTACCCGTGAGCAGAAACGGAAAATTGGACCATGAAATATTCTAATTTGGCATCGAAGTGGGAAGGTTCAAAACAGGAAGTCCGCCTTCCGCTTTTTGTAAATAGACTGAAGCAAAGACCTTTGCAAGCTAATAGCCTGGAAAATTGTTGTAAAGGTCGAAATTTTCTTCATTTATAACCACTAAAATCCCCAACTGGACTGTTTAAGTATGCAGGAGAGGGAGTAAAGAAAAATAAGTTTCCACTGTCTCTAACCTGGGAATGGGGGTCAGAGACAGAAATTGACTGAGACGTCCATTGACTGTGAATGGAACATTTTGACAGATAGCTAAAAAGAGAAACAAATTGATTCCAATGTTGCCTTTTGCATTTTAAAGAAACAAAATATTTGAAAATTGAAAGTAACTTTTCTTTTGTTCAATCAATCAATCAATCAATTTCCTTTATTCAACCGATAGTCAGAAATAAAACACAGAAATAAAACACAATACAGAATTATGAACTAAAACATCATAGGGGTACATGAATAAGGTAGGGCCACAGCACTAAACCTCTCACAGATAACCCACATCAAGGCATTCAATTGTACGTTTCCGACGCTTGAGTGCCAGGAAAAGGAATTTAGCCACTGACAAAGTTGTTTTCCTAGAAGACTTATTTAGCAGATATGCTGTCTGCTTTCCTCTTTGTCGGGGACTAAGCTGGGGTAAGTATGGGGTTATAAGATACTGTCTTAAATTGTTGTAGAAGGGACAGCTCAGTAAAATGTGCTCTGTGGATTCTACCTCACCCAACGCACAATGGCATAATCTCTGGTCATATGGGACTCCTCCATATCTTCCCTTCAGAACCGCCGAGTCAAGAACATTCAGCCTAGCCGCGGTAAATAGTCTGCAGTATTCCACGTAGTGGATATCCGCCAGGTAGCGAGCTGGAGCAGCTCGGTACATCTGCTCCCCCAGAAACAGCCCTGGTTTCACACGGGCTATGTCCTCCTGTCTCGCAATATCCCTTAATCTTTGGGCGATCACCGCCTTCGCGTGGCTATACGTCATGGACTCTATATAAAGAGAGGACAACCCGCACTTCTGCACTTCCTCCACTATCTCCCCTTCCCATGGAGATTTAAAGTTATCCCTCAGAATCAAGGGGGCCAAACCCACCGGTCTGAAACAGAGCTTAAGCCAAAGCCATAACTTTGCTTTCAGGGCCACATACCTAAAGGCTTGGCACCCGGTTTCCAATCTCATGATCGCACCTGCCACGGAGGGGGGGGATCCTGAGTATGGCCCTGAGGAATTGGGTTTGGATAGATTCCAATTTTTCAAAGTCCCTACGTGAGCCCAAGGCAATGCCCACCAGTAGAAGAGGGAGGACTTTCATTTTAAAGAGTCGCAAGGCAACTTTGACAGTTTGTGCCTGTTTCTTAGAGTACAGGGTTCTAATCACCAAGGCTGCTTTTGATGCGTTCGAGGCTATGTATTCTCTGTGCGCCAAGAAGGACCTATTTGATCTAACAACCTGACCCAGGTATTTGAAGCAACTGACCTGCTCTAAAGGAATACCATTAATTGACCATAAATTAGGTTTCGGTCGAGCGGCAAAGACCATTATTTTGGTCTTGGCATAATTTAGTTGGAGCTCATGTTGGGTCACATATTCATGAAGAGCTCGAAGCATCCTCCTTAATCCGATGGGGGACGTAGCTAATAGGGCGGCATCGTCCGCATACAGCAGGACATTCACGGCTCGTCCTGCCAGTTTTGGTGGATGGAAATCAGTATTTGCCATATGCACCACTAGCGAATTAATATAGAAATTAAACAGGGCAGGGGCAAGCAAACAGCCCTGTCTTACCCCCCTAGTGGTGGCAACCGGATTGGAGACTAGCCCCTTGCTATCTAGCCTAATCCTCAGGAAGGTATTAGTATGCAAATTAATAATCAGCAGGAGAAGGCGGCGGTCGATAGATGTCGCTGCCAATTTTGCCCATAGCTGGTTCCTGGGAATTAGATCAAAGGCCTGCTTAAAGTCTATAAAGGCGACGTGGAGGGCTTTTAGGCCATTGTCAGCATACTTGGTGGCCAAGTGATTTAGGATTAAGATTTGGTCTGTTGTTGATCTTCCAGGGCGGAAACCCGCCTGTTCCTCTGCGATGATGTTGTTGCTTTGCATCCAGGTCGTTAATTTGTTAAGTAGAAATCTTGAATAGATCTTCCCGATAACATTTAGCAGGCTAATTGGTCTAAAATTGGCCGGGTCTGTGCGTGGCCCTTTCTTGTGGATTAACACAATCAGTGCAGAGTTCCAGCTTGGAGGAAATTGTGCTGTTTTGTTTATATAAGTAAAAAGAGCTGCTAAGGGTGGACACCACCAATCCTTATTGGCTTTAATAACATCTATGGAGATAAGACCGTCTCCGGGTGCCTTGCCCGCCTCAAATTGGCCTATAAGTGTTTCCACTTCAGAGCAGGTAACAGGATCCCACTCAGGCAAGGGGGCCAATTCTATCCTTTCTCCGCTGGCAGCGTGAGCTGCATATAAATCGGAGAAGAAGCTTTCCCAGGTGTCAGCTGAAATTTGGGGTTCTATCCTTGACCACGGTCTACCCAGGTATTGAGAAATTTGGTGCCAAAAGGAGGAGGGATTTCTATTTTCTGCAGCTTTTAGAAGGTTGTTCCAATCATTTCTTTCTGCCGCAAGCTTCTTTTCCTTTAATAGTGCTTTATACCTTCTCTTGAGGTTCATAAGGTGACTGCTAGGTGCGGGGTCATTTGATGCCCTATATGCCAAGAATTCATTATATAGGTTGTTCTTGAAGTGTCTACATTCCTCGCCAAACCACTTTTTATGAGAGAAATGGTTACTATTCATTACCGAGGCCTTAGTCAACGAAGGTTTTAGCAGTTCTACTAATTTGTCATACATTGGCAGTGGCTCAACTGCCTGGACTAGGGAGTCCCTTGTCTCTTGCAGTTGGTCAGACCGAAGGAGTTCATTTATCCGTTGAGCCAAATTGTCGGTCCATTTTAAGGCAGTGGGACTCATCTGAAGCTGGTTATTTGTAATAGGCACACAGGAATAGGTAGCCAATTCTCCATCCAGGGTCAGAGAGAGTTCTAATGGAAAATGGTCACTTTCCAGCCTCGTTACCACCCTAAAGTTAGAAATTTTGGGAATTAGGTCTACTGATGTCCAAATAAAATCTATGGTAGAGGCTCGGGAGCCTGACCAGAAAGTAAATTCGGCAGGGTAATCAGAACTGAGAGCTCCGTTTAGAAGGTGAAAATTAAGAGCCATCAAAGTTTGTCTACATTTAAAACCTGCGTATGTAGCAACACTGTCTTTAAAATTCCTGGGTAAAAGGTCTGAGGTTAAAACGGGTAGTGGGGGATATTTATTATATTTAGCAAATAATGATTTATCAGAGTGAGACAATCGGCCATTGAAATCTCCTGCAACTAGGAAGGAGGCTTCAGGATATTTCTCTAGGAGAGTTTCAAGAGTCAGTTGAATTCCCCTCCATCTTTGGTCCACCAGGTTTTTCTTGTAGGTTGGGTGCAAATAAACATTAATCACCACGAACACTTCCTCCGCTGTTTGTAGCTTTTCTTTTGTTGGATATGCTTAAAAAGATGGTTACAAATAGAAACTGTCTCCTCTAGAGGGAGCTTGTCAAATTGTTGCTCTGCAGTTTACTTGGGACTTCACAGCTGCGAGATTAACATCATGGAAGCAGACAGTGACCTTGAACAAAAATGTGTTTGGAGGAAGTTTTGGTGCTTGCTTTCTGCAAGACGAGCGCTCTGCTGGAGCAGCTGCATGAGAAGATGGATTTGATGAATGAGAAGTTGGATTTGATGACTGTTGTAGTCAGGGAATGTGAACAAATAGGGAATATTGACGCAGAAATTATACAGAGACCAACTCAGGAAACTGGTCCGACTGTGCAAATGCAAGGGCTGATGATAATGGAAGAGGTTGTGATGGTACCACAAGCAATAATAATGGAGAGACCTGAGGCCCTGCAGGAGCATAAGCCGTCGTTCTGGAAGATTGAATTTGGAATGGGCCAGTGGGAGTCTGGAGCTGAGGAGGATTTTAAACTTGGAGGGACTTTGAAGTATCCTGTTAAATACTTTCTGGATTGTATTGATGACTGTGTGGAGTGGGACTGTGGGGAATGGGTTGGTTTGATGAGGGGAGATGGAGATAACTATGGGCTGAAATCCCCCAGAGACCTACCCCTCAATGAGTATAAACAAGAAGAAGAAGATTTGCAGAAGGGGCATGGAAGAGATTTAAGAGCCTCGGATGTAAGACTACCAGGTTGATGGACTAAGTGGAATGGACAGTAAGGACTGACATAACCCGAGACCAGGAAAGAGGGACGTTGGATGAAAATTGAAAAGTCTATAAAGAAAAATTTTTAATTTGGGGAAGTAGTGTAAAGTTAATGAATATTAGGGAAAATGTTGGAATGAAACTGTCTGGCGTTAGTAGAAATGATATAAAGAGTTATGTATAAATAAGCATTAAGTTTTAAGTTTCAAGGTGTTTTATGGCAAGATAAGGTTAAACAAAGTAACGTAAATTTTTAGCAGTAATGTTACAGAATAAGGTAAAATTGGATTATGAATAGGTGAGAATGTAAAGTTATAATATATTAAGATAAATTATTAGGATAAAAACTAAAATGGAAAGGATTTGCTGAAATTGTTAATTGAATTAGAATACAAAAAAGGGAGGTGTGAGGAGGTCAGGGAAACAAGTAAATGAAAGACAAGACATTGAAAGATGGAAATGTTTTTAATTGTTTTTATTTATTTATTCTGTATTTTGTTATTTTTTCTTTTTATTCTTTTTTGCTTTTGTATCTTTGTAATGTTTTTGAAATTCTAATAAATATTATTATAGAAATAATAATAAAAAGAGTAGCTTTGGTAAGACTATCATTTTAATTACCGAAATATGGTCCAGGAATGATAAATTTAAGCTTGTCCATGTCTCCAACTGTCTTTTGATATCTTTCCAACAATTAATGTAATTATCTTCATACAAGTTAATATTCTTTGGTGTTATCCATAATCCTAAATACTTGATTTTGCGGTAGACTTTAATTTGTATTATTTTTTCTAATTCTGCTTTTTCATCTGGTGACAAATTTTTAAGTAATAGTTTTGTCTTCTTTAAATTCAGTTTGAACCCTGCAACTTTACCGTAGGCATATATTATTTCCAACGCCTTTGTTAAACTCTGTTTTGGTTGCTCCGTAGTTATAATTAGATCGTCAGCAAATGCCCTCATTTTGTAACTTCTATTTCCCAGCATAATCCCTTTTATTTCTTTTTCCTCCCTAATTCGTTTACATAAAACTTCCAATGTTAATATGAAAATTAAGGGGGATAGTGGGCAACCTTGTCTGACCCCTTTACTGATTTCACACTCCTGTGATAAATTTCCATTGATTATGATTTTAGCTTTTTTTTTGGAATATATTGCTTCAATCCCTTTTATATACTGTATACCAAAATCCATATGGTGCAATAGACCTTTCGTAAATTTCCAGGAGACCCTTTCGAAAGCTTTTTCAGCATCTATGGCCATTAAGATTGCCTTCTTTTCTATTCTTAAGTCTAAATACTCTAATAAGTTTATAATGTTTCTAGTGTTGCTATAAATGTGCCTCCCGGGCAAAAAGCCAGCTTGGTCATTGTGTATAATCATCTGGAAGACTTTTTTTGATCTTTCGGCTAAAATATTTGCATATAATTTATAATCGTTATTTAGGAGTGTGATAGGCCTATAGTTGTTAATAAGTAGATTGTCCGTTCCCTGTTTTGGAATTAATGCAATAAGGCTGTCTTTCCATGAGTCCGGCATGGTTCCATCTTTTAAGATGTTGTTCATGATACTTCTTAATGGGTCAGACAGTATGTCCTCAAATTTTTTATAATATATTGCCGGTAAGGCATCTGGCCCTGGTGACTTTCCTATCTTTGCTTCCTTAATCGCTCTTTGAATTTCGTACAATGTAATAGGGGCATTCAACAGTTCTTTTTGTTCTTTAGTAAGTTTCGGAAGACCGTTCTGTTCTAAATATTCTTTAACTTCTTCTGATGTTTCATTTCCTTCCTTATAGAGTTCTCTAAAGAATTCAACAAATCGTTTCTCTATTTCTTTAGGGTTGTTTATTATTTTGCCTTCACACTTAACTCTATTTATAAGCCTTTCTGCCTCTCTCTTCTTTAATTGCCATGCTAATCTTCCTGGTTTATTAGCATGTTCAAAGGTTTTTTGTTTCAATAATCTTAGTTTCCATTCCATTTCTGCATTTATTAGCATTAAATATTGAGATTGTAGGATCTTAATATTTCTTTTTAATTCTACACTATTTGGTTTTTTGTATAATTCCAGCTCGCTTTTCCTAATCTCCTCTAAGATTTCTTGTTGGTTTTTTTCCTTTTGTTTTCTTTGAATTACGTTTTGTTGAATAAAGAAACCTCTTAAGACAGCTTTACTAGCATCCCAGACTATCTTTATTTTTATTATTTTTTTAAATATTTTTATTAATTTTACAGGATACAGAGATACAGAAAAGAAAAACAGATAAAAGAAAAAGAATATAAAAGTTTCAAATTTCCGTAATCCTTTTATCAAATCTACTGGACTTCCCCACATCCTCCAGACCTTGCATTATTTATAATACAAACTTCAGCAATTTGTCATCTTATTTCATAACTTATTGTATCTTTCAATTTATCATGTTATCAAATTCCAAATATTGTACACCAATTCTTATATATTTTAATTAAAACACAGTAAAATTATTTCCTAATTCCACCTCAAATTTCTTGTACCTTAATTTTCATTTCACCTAATTGCTATTGCTGGGGCTAAGATTTCCTAAAAGGTGCATTTTCTTAGCATTCATACAACTTATAATGTTTTTGTAGATAGTCCTTAAATTTTTTCCAGTCCTCTTCCATTGCTTCTTCTCCCAAGTCTCGGATTCTGCCAGTCATTTCAGCCAATTCCATATAGTCCATCAACTGCGTCTGCCATTCCTCCAGCGTGGGTAAATCTTGTGTCTTTCAATGCTTTGCGATGAGAATTCTTGCTGCAGTAGTAGCATACATAAAAAAGGTTCTATCCTTCTTTAACACATTCTGGTCTACAATGCCCAGAAGAAAGGCCTCCGGTTTCTTAGGTAAGGTATATCTAAATACCTTTTTTAACTCATTATAAATCATCTCCCAGAAGGCCCTCACTTTCGGACATGTCCACCAGAGGTGAAAGAATGTCCCTTCCGCCTCCTTACACTTCCAACATTTATTATCAGACAGGTGATATATCTTAGCAAGCTTGACTGGGGTCATGTACCACCGGTATATCATTTTCATAATATTTTCCTTCAAGGCACTACATGCCGTGAATTTCATTCCGGTGTTCCATAACCTTTCCCAGTCTTCAAACATAATGTTGTGTCCAATATCCTGTGCCCACTTTATCATGGCGGATTTGACTATCTCGTCCTGTGTGTTCCATTTAAGCAGCAAGTTGTACATTCTGGAGAGCAGTTTATTTTTTGGTTCTAACAATTCTGTCTCTAATTTCGATTTTTCCACCTGGAATCCCACCTTTTTGTCCACTTTAAAAACCTCCTGAATTTGGGCATAATGCAACCAATCTCGCACCTTGTTTTTTAATTTTTCCAAGCTCTGTAACCTCCAATTGTCTCCAATTTTTTCAATTATTTCCCAATATTTTGGCCAATAGGCCTCCATATTGAGTCTCTTACGTGCCTTGGCCTCCACCGGTGAAAGCCACCTCGGGGTCTTACTTTCCAATAAGTCTTTGTATTTTGTCCAGACCATAAAAATTGCTCTTCTAACAATATGGTTTTTAAACAGTTTATGAACTTTAATCTTGTCATACCACAAATATGCATGCCACCCAAAAGCATTATCAAACCCTTCCAGATCTAGGACATCAGTGTTCTCCAGCAAAATCCAATCTTTCATCCAGCAGAAGGCTGCAGATTCATAATATAACCTCAAGTCTGGCAGGGCAAATCCCCCTCTTTCTTTCGCATCAGTTAAAATTTTAAACTTTATTCGGGGCTTTTTGCCCTGCCAAACAAACTTAGAAATATCCTTCTGCCACTTTCCAAAACATTCCACCTTGTCCACGATCTGTAGGGTCTGAAACAAAAATAACATTTTCGGCAATACATTCATCTTTATAGCTGCTATTCGACCTAACAAGGAAAGTTTCAATCTTGACCAAATTTCCATGTCTCGTTTAATTTCTGACCAACATTTCTCATAATTATCTTTAAACAAATTCAAATTTTTGGAGGTCAGATACACCCCTAGGTATTTCACTTTTTTAACCACATTTAATTCTGTCTCTTTCAGGAACTCATGTGTTTCTGTAGATGTCAATTTTTTTGCTAAAACCTTAGTCTTTTGCTTATTCAACTTGAATCCCGCCACTCGACCAAAATCAGAAATTAATTCTAAAACTCTTTTAGAACTAGAGACTGGCTCCTGTAATGTTAATACCAAGTCATCTGCAAATGCTTTCAGTTTGTATTGTTTCACTCCGACCTCGATTCCTTGTACCAACCGGTCCTTTCTGATCATGTTCAATAGCACCTCCAGGACTGAAATAAATAATAGAGGTGAGACTATCTTTAAATCGGTGCCCTTATTTAAATTCAGTTCAAAAAATTCCTTTAAGGTATTTTTTTTTTTGCTTTTTCTATTATTGTTTCATCTCTCAATAAAGTTTCATTTAATCTCCATCTTATAGAATTCCTCTTTCCCCAAGTCAGCGTTACTTGTACTGCATTATGATCAGCTATTGTCTTTGGTTGAATTTCAGATTTACATATTTTGACTGTCAAATCTTTTGTTAGCCAGATGGTATCAATTCTTCCTGCCGAGTCATTAGGGTAGGAAGAAAAAGTGTATTCTTTCACTGTCGGATTTTGTATTCTCCATGCGTCCTCTAAACTTAACAAATCTACTAACTGAAAAAGGTTTTGGGGAGTTTTATTTGCTGTTTTTAGTAGTCTTTTTGGATCTGTCTAAATCAGGATTTACCACGCCATTTTGGTCTCCTAAAAATATAATTTTATCTCCAATAAAATCCCCCATCTCATTCCAACTTTTGATAAAATTCACTTTTTTTTTCATTCAGCCTGTAAAAGCCGATAACTTTAATTCTTTCCCCCTGGACTATTATTTCTATGACAACTGGGTTGAAATTTTCGGTGGCGCTGTGGGTAAAACCTCAGTGCCTAGGACTTGCTGATCGTAAGGTCAGCGGTTCAAATCCCCGCGGCGGGGTGAGCTCCAGTCGTTCGGTCCCAGCTCCTGCCCACCTAGCAGTTCGAAAGCACCCCTAAGTGCAAGTAGATAAATAGGTACCGCTTTATAGCGGGAAGGTAAACGGCGTTTCCGTGTGCGGCGCTGGTGCTGGCTCGCCAGCTGCAGCTTCGTCACACTGGCCACGTGACCCGGAAGTGTCTTCGGACGGCGCCGGCTCCCAGCCTATAGAGCGAGATGAGCACGCAACCCTAGAGTCGGACATGACTGGCCCAGACGGGCATGGGTACCTTTACCTTTACTATCTACTACAACCTCAAAGACTTGCTCCTCCTGGTCAATCACCACCAGTTTAGACCCCATGAGCATATGTATATGTGAAATTAAGATTATTTGTCCTGACTTGAAGCACTTTACACTTGTTTACCCTGAACTGCATTAGCCATTTCTGTGGGATAACCAGCCTCATATAACCAACCTGCTTAAGTCTACTTAATGCATGAAGGGGTTAATACCATACTGCAAGCTGTCCCGCCAAGCTTAGCTCACCTTGGGAGAAACTAGGTCAGGCAAAGGCAAACTTGGCCCTCCAGATGTTTTGGGACTAGAACTCCCATCATCCCTAGCTAACAGGACCAGTGGTCAGGGATGATGGGAGTTGTAGTCCCAAAACATCTGGAGGGCTGAGTTTGCCTCTGCCTGAACTAGGTAGACAACCATTGTTCCCATTTTGTCTACCAGAGAAGCTCAATGTGTGAGAAAGTTTTAGCTGGCTGCTGCAGCTCAGATCACATGGCTCTTACAAGCCTCTGTTGAGCTCCTATACCAATTTAGGGACTTTCACCGCTTTGCAACTAAACTTTTACTGCCTGTGCAACCTTTTCTGAATGCTATATGGTAAAGCACATGAACCTGACCTTTGGAGAGTGTGTAAGTAAACCATTTTTAACTTGTTGTGTTCCAAAAGCAAGGAAGGATTGGACTCTTGATTAATAAAATACATACGAGGCTTCACCATCAAGACTCTGGGAGGAAGTGCCAATAATCAACTGTCCACCCCTTGGCCCAGGTCGTTTTATTCACAAAAGAACTTTTTACACAGTGTTCATAAGAACCAATCAGATTTCCTCTGAGCATTTCAAAAAACCCCATGTGGGACAAAGTCAGATCAGAAGAAATCCTTTTAACTACAAAGAAACTATTTCCTACTTGAGCATGCATACGTGGTTAAGCTAAATAAACAGGAACCAAGGAGGAATGCCTCTAGTACCCCCAGAGGTCATAAACCCATAGGAAAGAAAGACGCATTTACCATCTCCGTATAAACTCTGTTCCTGGCCCTTAAGATCTATCTAAAGATTAACAAAAACTACATCAAAAGCTATCTTCTATCTTTATGACCCAGGATGCCTGGTGAACAACTGGCCTGTGTTTAGAATGCTTATACGTGCCTGTCAGGCGTAGAGAAATGGGCAGTAGAGAAAATGGCAGAGATGCAAAGGCTTGTGGGATTTGATCAGAAATTATCAATCTTTATTACAGTCCAGAGACTCAACAAATCATTACAAATCAATACACAATTCATACAGCCTACCTCCAGGTTAATCAAGCATTTTGTTTAGAATATAGGCCTCATTTGTTCTTGCAACCACCAATAAAAATTTTGCCACCAACGTTCTAGCATTTGTCCGGTCTTCCAGTAGGAACCTGACATAGTGAGCCTCTGATTTTCCCAGGAAAGGTACCAGCAAGGGTAGTATCAGTTCAGCCCTGGCCTGCTCATATTTTGCACAATGCAGCAAAATATGTTTTATGTAATCGATGTCTTGAGCACACGAGCAAAGTCTGTCCTGGTAGGGAACTCCTCTCAACCTGCCATCCAACACTGCAGAGGGAAAGACATTTAGTCTGGCTTTGGTGAAAAGCCTTTGGTAGTTTGGTACTGTCAGGTTTTTAATGTAAGATGTTAACTTAAAGACATACCCATATTGAACTCCTACTGCCAGCGGACTACAGACTGCTGTACCGGATGAATACTAGAATCAGCAAGGGATACCCACATGACCTGAAAGTGTTGCTGTGCAATGCCAGGTCAATGATTCATAAGACCACTGCCATCCATGACTTGATCATGGATGGAGGACTTGACCTGGCATGTGTGACAGAGACTTGGTTGGATGAAGCAGATGGGCCTGTCCTTGCCGCTGCTTGTCCACCAGGTTTCTCTTACGCACAGCAACCCAGGTCATGTGGGCGGGGAGGGGGGGTTGCAGTGATTTTTAGGAAGTCATTAGTTTGCACCAGGCGTCCTATTGGGAAGACCCAGTTTTCTGAGTGCATGTTCTGGAAGTTGGGCAATAGGGGCAGTACAGGATTCCTTTTGGTGTACCGACCTCCCCGCTGCACCAAGGATTCCCTGCCCGAGCTGCTTCAGGTCGTGGCGGATGTTCTCCTGGAGACACCTAGTTTGGTCGTCCTAGGGGATTTTAACATCCATGCCGACACGACCTTACAAGGGGCCGCTCGGGACTTTGTGGAAAGCATGGCCTCCATGGGGCTGTCCCTGAATAAGTCAGGCCCAACCCATAGCCACGGACATGCCTTGGACCTGGTGTTTACCTCTACGGATGTTGGTGATCTGACACTAAGTAAAAGCGAAACGAAAGAAGTGCCATGGTCAGACCACTTCCTGGTGCAACTGGACTTCTCCGCGACCCATCCCCTCTGCAGGGAGGTGGGACCGATTCGGATGGTCCGCCCCCGCCACTTAATGGATCCAAATGGTTTCCAGAGAGTGGTTGGGGATGCTTTATCCCATGTTGATGGCCTTTCAGCCGATTCCCTGGTGGCCCGCTGGAATGTGGAGTTAACCAGGGCTATTGACTGTTTGGCTCCGAAGCGCCCTCTCCGATTGCATGAAGCCCGGAGAGCCCCGTGGTTTTCCACGGATCTGAGGGCAATGAAACAATCGTTGAGACGGCTAGAGCGCCGGTGGCGGATAACTCATTCTGAATCTGACCGGACACGGGTTAGAGCTCAACGTCGAGCCTACCAAGTGGCGATAGCGACGGCGAAGAAGACTTTCTTCACCGCCTCTATTGCATCTGCAGAAAACAGCAGCAGGAGACTCTTTCAGGTGGTTCGCAATTTAGCGGAACCACCTGTAACATCGGGGCCCAGTACGGGCCACATGTTCTCCTGCAATGATTTTGCAAATTTTTTTGCAGATAAAATCGCTCAGATTCGGGAAGAAGTAGACTCCACCGTGGGAGCAGGGCCGGGGCGGGAGAGTGCTAGAGTCCTGTCTGGTCAAGTTGTGTGGGATCAATTTCAATCTGTTACCTCCGAGGATGTGGACAGGCTGCTTGGACGAGTGAAGCCAACCACCTGTCTCCTGGATCCTTGCCCATCCTGGCTTATAAAAGCTAGCCGGGAAGGACTGAGCGATGGGCTTCGTGGGGTGGTGAATGCTTCCCTCCGTGAGGGAGCCTTCCCAGACCCGCTGAAAGAGGCGGTTATTAAACCGCTTCTTAAAAAACCATCTTTAGATGCGGCCACGATGGCCAATTATCGCCCAGTCTCAAACCTTCCATTCTTGGGCAAGGTGATTGAGCGAGTGGTTGCTGAACAACTCCAGGCATGCCTGGAAGAAGCGGACCATTTGGATCCCTTCCAGTCGGGATTCAGGCCTCATCATGGGACTGAAACTGCCTTGGTCGCACTGGTTGATGATCTCCGGCGGGCTAGGGACAAAGGTGAGAGCTGTTTCCTAGTTCTGCTGGATCTCTCAGCGGCGTTTGATACCATCGACCATGACATCCTTCTGGACCGTCTTGAGGGGCTGGGAGCTGGGGCCACTGTCATACAGTGGTTCCGCTCCTTCCTCCTGGGCCTTGTTCAGAAAGTGGTGGTGGGGGATGAGTGTTCAGACCCCTGGCCGCTCACTTGTGGGGTGCCTCAGGGTTCTGTCCTCTCCCCCATGCTTTTCAACATTTACATGCAGCCGCTGGGAGGGATCATCAGGAGGTTTGGGCTGGGTGTTCATCAGTATGCAGATGATACCCAGCTCTACCTCTCTTTTAAATCAGAACCAGTGAAGGCGGTAAAGGTCCTGTGTGAGTGTCTGGAAGCGGTTGGAGGATGGATGGCGGCTAACAGATTGAGGTTGAATCCTGACAAGACAGAAGTACTGTTTTTGGGGGACAAGAGGCGGGCAGGTGTGGAGGATTCCCTGGTCCTGAATGGGGTAACTGTGCCCCTGAAGGACCAGGTGCGCAGCCTGGGAGTCATTTTGGACTCACAGCTGTCCATGGAGGCACAGGTCAAATCTGTATCCAGGGCAGCTGTTTACCAGCTCCATCTGGTACGTAGGCTGAGACCCTATCTGCCTGCGGTCTGTCTCGCCAGAGTGGTACATGCTCTGGTTATCTCCCGCTTGGACTACTGCAATGCGCTCTACGTGGGGCTACCTTTGAAGGTGACCCGGAAACTACAACTAATCCAGAATGCGGCAGCTAGATTGGTGACTGGGAGCGGCCGCCGAGACCATATAACACCGGTCTTGAAAGACCTACATTGGCTCCCAGTACGTTTCCGAGCACAATTCAAAGTGTTGGTGCTGACCTTTAAAGCCCTAAATGGCCTCGGTCCAGTATATCTGAAGGAGCGTCTCCTCCCCCATCGTTCTGCCCGGACACTGAGGTCCAGCTCCGAGGGCCTTCTGGCGGTTCCCTCACTGCGAGAGGCCAAGTTGCAGGGAACCAGGCAGAGGGCCTTCTCAGTGGTGGCGCCCGCCCTGTGGAATGCCCTCCCATCGGATGTCAAGGCGATGGACAACTACCTGACATTCAGAAGACATCTGAAGGCAGCCCTGTTCAGGGAAGTTTTTAATATGTGACATTTTAGTGTATTTTTATCTCTGTTGGAAGCCGCCCAGAGTGGCTGGGGAAACCCAGCCAGATAGGCGGGGTACAAATAATAAATTATTATTATTATTATTACTGCGTGTGATCGAGATCGCAAGTCACTATGTGCATTATCCCATAATCTTTGCTTTAAAATCTTTTGGGCGCCTTCATAACCCAGGTAATACAGTTGGGGGGGGGGGAGACAGATCAATAGAGGTGGCTTTTCAGAAATTATTGTCAATGACCCAAGCTCAGTCAACGCAATGCTTTCATTGCAGACACAATGGCTTGCTCCATATTTCATAATTCCTCATAGTAATCCCATGTGACCACCACATTAGCTTACCAAATGAGTGGCCTTTTTCTATGCTAGGGGAAGTGGGAAGCTTTGGAAGGAACTTGGAAGGGCTTATTTTAAAGGTCTTAACAGCCCATATCTCCATGGGGTTCTCTCATCAAAGAGTACTTGCCTCCGACTTAGATCTTGGTATCCAGGGAATTATGCTTTCTATATACCTATTTTTTATCTTGAACCAACAATTTTAACTGTCAATTTGCTCAATTTGGAGATATATTTTAGGAGATCTTTGTAATCCCTTATTAATGACCCTGAACAGCTCAGTATCATAAGCAAACTTGGCTACCTCACTGTTCATCCCTAACTCTATATCATTTATGAACAAGTTAAAAAGCACATGTCCTCTCCAGAAAAAAACAAAGACTCGTTCCAAAGGTTTCTACTAACTTGTGGACCACTTAATAAGAATGTGTTTTACAGATGTATACTGTTAAAAGTTGAGGTGCATGTATGAGAATACTGCTTTTCATAATGTATTTGGGTGGAGTATCCAGGGAAGTAAAAAGTAAAATAAAATAAGCACAGGTCCCTGTATCAATCCTTTTTTTCTCTCTTCAATTTTCTTAAGTGGAAAACGCAAGAACTACCAACTGTGGAAGAATGGCAGATGAAGATGATGGACTTTTCGGAGCTAGCCGACCTGACCGGAAGAGTCTGTGACCAAAATGAGGAGGAGTACCAGGAAGAATGGACAAAATTTAAAGACTATTTACCATATTTTTTGCTCTATAAGACGCACCAGACCACAAGACGCACCCAGTTTTTGGAGGAGGAAAACAAGAAAAAAAATATTCTGAATCTCAGAAGCCAGAACAGCAAGAGGGATCGCTGCACAGTGAAAGCAGCAATCCCTCTTGCTGTTCTGGCTTCTGGGATAGCTGTGCAGCCTGCATTCGCTCCATAAGACGCACACACATTTCCCATTACTTTTTAGGAGGGAAAAAGTGAGTCTTATAGAGCAAAAAATACGGTAGTTAAATATGTCAAGTTAACTTAATTGGAAAAGCTTGCAAATATCAGATAGGCTTAGGATTTAAATATGTAATGTTATGAATTAATATGTTTAATGCCAAATTAGAAAGAAAGAAAGAAAGATGTTAAGAGATTAAGTTAATTTTATTATAATATTGGTTTTGGAAAACCGTTAAAATGATATAAATTGAAATTCAACTAGGGGGATATGAGGAAGTCACTTAACAACGTTACTAAGATTGGTTTAAAAACGGCTGAGATTTGTTTGTTTGTTTGTGGTTTTTTTTTGGAAAATCAATAAAAAAATGGGGGGGGGGGAAAGCTTCCATTGGTACAAAGAGCAGCTCACATTTCATGCAACCATTAGCTTCTGGCAGGTGATTTCCATTGGGACCATGGGCGTGTGTAGGGTTAAGTTTCCTCTCCAGGTCCTAAATCATGGGTAGGCAACCTGGGCCCGGGGGCTGGATGCAGCCCAATTGCCTTCTAAATCCGGCCCACGGACTGTCCGGGATTCAGCGTGTTTTTACATGAGTAGAATGTGTCCTTTTATTTAAAATGCATCTCTGGGTTATTTGTGGGGCATAGGAATTTGTTCTGTCCCCCCCTCCAAAAAAAAATAGTCCAGCCCCCCACAAGGTCTGAGTGACAGTGGATCGGCCCCCTGCTGAAAAAGTTTGCTGACACCTGTCCTAAATGCTACAGGCATTAACTTGGTTGTGTCAATCATGTAACTCTGAGCAGCAGACAAATGTGGACATGCTTGAACATCCTTTCGTGCAGCACCCTTGCTGTGTCCCCAACCTCCCTTGTGTGGAGCAAGAAAGGTCTGCAGGGCTTTTTTAAAAACTTCTGTTTTCTTGAACATAGATCTCCCGTAGATACAGTATCAGTCAATTAGCGACACAAGCCTCAGAAATAGCTTGCCACATTCCAGGGCTCGTGCACGCTCTTTCAGCAGAGTTCGTACAACAAAAGATGCACTCAGGAGAGCATTATTTACAACTTTATTCAGCGTTGGTCAGAACAAAGAAAAAACATGACTGCCTGCTTCGATGTCCAGGCACAGAGAGGAACAAAAGCTATATACAAAAACAGAAACATCCTGTGAACAGGAAATACGCAGGCTGTGACACAACAACCTGCTCCCTTCTTAAGGTGGAACGGAAATATCCTAACATACTCCCCCTTTCCGTTTAACCTGTAGTACCTGTGGTTCAACCCAACCTCTGTACATAAGCCTTAAGTACACCTTCTCTGAGCTACTAAGAACAGCAGTTGCCGTCTTAGCAAACTCATCAGCAAATCTCTTTGGAGGTTTGCCTTTGGTGGCCTTTTCAGATCTGCGTACTATACGCAAGTCTTCTTCACTCATCTCCTCCTTCTTAGGAGAAAAGTGACCAATGGTGAACAGTGGTTCTTCCAGTTCATTGTCAGACGCATCAGATGGTCTGACTGAGGCCTTTGCGCTCTTGTAGTCTGCTGTGTCATCACTGTCACTGACATCAGCAGCAGCGCTGCCCACTCAGCTGGAATCCGAACTCTGATCATCATCATCCTCAGCTTCCTCAGCTTCCTCTTCTACCTCAACATCAGCTGCTTTTTTCACATCACCTTCATCTTCCTCTGGGTAACTCTGGAAAATTCCCACGTGCTGGGCCCATAACCTGTTGTTGGGATACTGCCAGGGAGACAAAGGCCATCATGCCTCCACGTAGATTCCGGACGATCCATCGATCTCCCATAGATACAGCATCAGTCAATTAGTGTGATGGCCTGGGAATCCGACTCAGAGGCTGAACCGGAGGAATCCCAGCCTGCACAGAAGTCCCCGCCTCCAGGGCCGGCTGAACTGGGGCAGGGCCTTGGATCTGAAGCGCCTGCACCTGTGCCGGATCCTCAGGAGCAGGCACCAGGTGATTCCACTCTAGCTCCAGCGGTGATTAACGACACAGTGCCTACAGGTGCGCCTCTCCCGGCCCTGCCAGAGGAAGATGAGTCTCCCCCTGGGTCCAGTAACTCCCCAGCCTCTCCTGAACTGCAGAGGCTTAGGGCAGAGAGGCGGAGGGAACTGGTTTCTCCCAGGAGGAGTCCTCGCCTTAAGGCCAGGAGAGGCGGGTCTCCTGGGGGCCGGGACCGCCCCTGGCCCTAGAGAAGATAAAGGCCAGTCAGCCCGGTCCCAGGTTGTGGGAGCAACGTCACTGAGTACGTGCTCCTGCACGGACTCAGACCTGACCTTCCAGTGTTCCTGTCCCCGCCGGGCTTCCTGCTTCGGACCTCGCCCCGCTCCTTCCGAACTGTTTCCAGGCTAGTGACCCAGGACCGGACTTTGACTACGCCAACGGTAACCTTCCCCCGGGACCAGCACAGTTTGCTCCCACCAAACCTGCACTCCCCCTTCGTTGGGGTGCGTTCGGGAAGAGCCAGAAGCCATGGCCGACCAAGCAGCTGCGCTGGTGACATTGGCCCAGGAGAACCAGGCCTTGACTCACACCGTGCAGCAGCTCAGCAATGCGGTTACGGCACTTCAGCAGCGGTTGGATGCCCTACCGGCTCCTGGAGCCGACGCCCAGGCTCCTGGCAAGTACCCAGTGGCCTTGCCAGAGAAATTTGATGGGGCCCCGGCCAGCTTTCCCATGTTCCTCGCCCAGGCCAAGTTGTATATTCAGGGGCGAGCCCGGAACTTCCCTGACGACCACACCAAGGTGCACTTTTTGATTAGTTTGTTAAAGGACCAGGCGGCCAAGTGGGCGTTGCCGCTGCTCAGGCAAGACTCCCCCTTGCTGACAGACTATATGGGGTTTTGCAATCATTTGGAGGCCACGTTTGGCAACCCCCAGAAGGGGAGTCAAGCCAACTGGGCAATTAAGCGGTTGAAACAGGGCAAGTCCACTGTGGCCGCATACACCACGGAATTTCGGCTGCTGGCACAGGACTTGACCTGGAATGACTCTGCTCTTCGGGACCAGTATCTCAAGGGGCTTTCAGACGAGATACTGGACCAGCTGTCCACAATGGAACGCCCCACCACGCTAGACACCCTCATTCAACGGAGTCTACAGATAGACGATCGGCTGGAGGACCGTCGTCAGGCCCGGGGCCGCCGGCACTTCCAGTTCTCGGCGCCAGTTTCTACCAGCAGCTCCATGGCCACAGCCGAGTCATCGGAGGAGCCTATGCAGCTTGGGGCAGTGCGGCCACGCCTCTCCCCCGCGGAGAAGACGCGGCGTCGGGAGGGGAACCTATGTCTCTACTGTGGCGGAAGCGGACACTACGCCCGGTCCTGTCCTGAGAAACGCCAGCCACAGGGAAACCGCCAACCCCAGTAGCTGATGGCCCTGGCTACCTGGGGTCCCAACCAGCGCAGAATGGGCCCGCACCAATGGAACTGCAACACCTTATGGTCCCGGTACGTCTATACCCTCCAGGTGGGCCCTGGATTCTTACCCATGCTCTGGTAGATTTGGGGGCAACCCGCTCCTATATGGACGCTGCTTTTGCTGCCCATCATCAGGTGCCACTTCAGAACAAGCCAGATGTAGTACAGGTGGAGGCAATTGACGGACGGCTCCTGCGTTCAGGTGCCGTTACTCAGGAGACCCAGCCCTTGGTCCTGTGTCTCCAGCAGCACCGGGAGATGCGAACTTTGGACATTGCCTCCATGCCCCGGTTCCCCCTGGTGCTCGGGATGGACTGGCTGGAGGCTCACAATGTTCAGATTGACTGGGTCAAACGGACTGTGCACTTCCCAGACCCATGTTCCCATGCTCAGTCCGAGATGCTAGCAGCTGCGCCCACTGAGGAGGCTGCATCAACGCTCCCCGCTGAGTACCGGGACTATCATGACGTGTTCGAGGAACGGGGGGCAGACCAGCTGCCGCCGCATCAGTCTTTTGACTGCGGCATAGACCTCCAGCCCGGAGTGCCCCTGCCGGTGAGTCGCTTATACTCTCTAACAGAGCCAGAGCGCGAAGCTTTGCAGGTCTTCCTGCGCAAGAACCTGGAGCGTGGTTTCATTAGGCCTTCTACCTCGCCCACCGCTGTGCCAGTGCTCTTCGTTAAGAAGAAGCGTGGGGAGCTTCGCCTTTGCCATGATTACCGGGCCCTGAACAAAATTACCATCCCAGACCGGTACCCCTTGCCCCTTATTTCGGAGTTACTGGAGCGGGTGCAAGGGGCGCAGGTGTTTACCAAGCTAGACCTCCGGGGGGCCTACAATTTAATTCTGATCCGAGCCGGGGATGAGTGGAAGACAGCATTTGGGACCCGGTACGGGCAGTTCGAATACCTGGTTATGCCCTTCGGATTGTGCAACGCGCCCGCTGTGTTCCAACGGTACATCAACCACGTGTTCCAGGACTTGCTAGACAAGTACGTGGTGGTGTACTTGGATGACATTCTGGTTTTCTCCCGTGACCCGGCTCGCCATGAGGGTCATGTCCGGACCGTGCTGCAGCGCTTGCGGGAGCACCACCTGTATGCGAAGCTCAGCAAGTGCGAGTTCCATCAGCGGTCAGTGGACTTCCTTGGCCACCGACTCTCTCCAGATGGGGTGCAGATGGATCCTGGGAAGGTGGCAGCGGTTCGGGAATGGGCAGCACCTCGGAACCGCAAGGACCTACTGCGATTCCTGGGGTTTGCCAACTATTACCAGACCTTCATTGCAGATTATGCTCATCGCACCACCCCATTGACCTGGCTACTGCGGCCCAAGACGTCGTTTTCCTGGGACAAGGAGGCAGAGGAGGCGTTTCAGGGGTTGAAGGCCTGTTTCCAGAGAGCGCCTTTCTTGCAACATCCTGATCCCTCTTGACTCTTTGTGGTAGAGACTGACGCCTCCAGTACGGCTCTCGGTGCCGTCTTGTCTCAGCAGTACGGACCTGATGCGCCACTCTTACCCTGCGCCTACTATTCCCGCCAGCTCCTTCCAGCGGAGTGTAACTATACCGTGTGGGAGCTGTAACTATACCGTGTGGGAGTGTAACTATACCGTGAAATTAAACATATTAATTCATCACTTAACATAAATAAAATCCTAAGCCAATTAAGTATCTGCAAGCTGTTTTCAGTTAATTTAACTTAACATATTTAACAAAATACGAGCAGCAGTTGTGGCATACAAAAATAATTTAACATCTTTCTTGGGCAATTCCAAACCTGTTATTCCAAGAAGAAAGGCCTCTGGTTTCTTTATGAATGTACATTCCAACATTTTTTTCAATTCATTATAAATCTTTTCCCAGAAGTCTTTCACCTTGTATCAATCCTTGGTGGGCTCCATTTTCTACATCCTGCCATCATCATCATTTGCTCCTATGCTCTACTTTCTGTTACTTAACCAGTTCCTGATCAATACCTCACCTCTCATTTCATGATTGTTAAGTTTACTCAGTTTTTGGTAAGGTACTTCGCTGAAAGCTTTTTAGAAGTCCAACACACTGCATCAACCACATTACCTCTATCAGTATGCTTGTTGACACTCTCTATAGGACTTCCCCTAGCAGAAGCCATGCTTGTTCTGGTTCAACAAGGTTTCTTCTTCCTTACACAGTGCTATTTTATCTTTAACAACACTGTCCATCAACAAAATACATTAACTAACCTATAATTTCCAGAATTCCTCCTGGATCCCTTTTTCAAAAATTGGTATTACATTGGCTACTTTCTAGTCCTCAGGTATGAAAGCTGATACTAGGGATAAGTTACATATTCTTTTTGAAAGACCAGTAATTTCACCTTTGAGTTGTTTGGGAACTCTCAGGTGGATACCATCCAGACCTGGCAATTTGTTGGTTTTTATTTTGCCTATTAGGTGTAGAACTTATTACTTACCACCACTGTTTGCCTCGGTTCCTCAAACTGCCTTTCTGCAAAAGTTACTTCAGGCAGAAAGGTTTGTCTTATATCTTCCTCTCAGAAGACAGATGCAAGAAGACAGATTCAGCTTCTCTGCTATAAGTTCCAGGGACCCCCCCCCAAATGACATGCATATTGTCTTCTACAAGGGCTGTTAAATTTAGAAACCTTTATTATGGCAGAACATGAGCTTTTAATAACTAACACAGGATTTCAGACAGATGTTTATGGTTTTTTTTGATGCTGACTTAAATTTCAGTGAGTTATGCAGGCGTGCAGTTGCGGCATTTTGGAAAGCGTAAGGAAGGTGATCATGTTTTAAAAAGACCAAGGTTTTGAACCAAACATCTGGATTGATCTGCTTAGAAGAGTGAAGAAGTTGTGGCTCTCCAAGTGTTGCTGAACTCCCAGTTCCCACCCCACCCCCAGCAAGCATGGCCCATGGCCAGGAATGATGCAGGATGCAATCTAGCAACATGAAGAGTCACATCCCAGGCCTAGTAGCTAATGACATGTACACATTAACAGCTTAAAATACAGGAAGGTAATTTCCCACACACATACACACACTGTGTTTCAAGCTGCATTTTATGTTGCTGTACACACCATTACCTGCTCCCCCCCCCACAGATATTACCTTATTTGTTATCCCAAACCTCCAAACTCCTATTCAGTGAAGCTGTCAACTGCACATGCACTGCCATTTGTTCATGTATAATGGCTTTTTGAAATGTATCAAACAGCAATATTTCTCAAGAAGGTAGAGGATGCAGATGGATTGTGGCAAACATCATGTGTGCTTGGTTTCAGAAACCAGTTGTGGGAGCCAGAGTAAACGGCAATGTGTACATAGCCTAAGAGTGCTGCGGCATCTCAAGCCTGTGCGGATGACACTGTTTCTCAACTGGAAACCCACCTCTTCTCAAACCTCCTGATTTGGAAGGAGGTGGAACTGTGGTTACGAAATGGAGAGGGAAATGCATTTTGCAAACACTCAGAAGTAGGATTCCCCCCCCCCTCATTTTTTCTTCTATTTCTACTGTGGCCAAGCCTTTAAAAAATATTATAGGGCTGCGTTTCCCCCCCAGTTCAGCTCAAGACCAGGTCAAGCACAGATTATGAGCCCCTCTCCACTGGGGACAGATACACTGGGCAACAATTTTTTACTTTTTGAATGTTGTCTAGATTTCTACAATTGATTTCGGGTATTTTTGCACTGCTGAATCAGGAAATGGCATCCGTTTCTCTCCATCAGGTCAGGTTTTTGTGCTATGTTGATTTGAAAAAAAATCAGATCTTGTGACAAATTCGATTATATTTTGTGGCATTATCGGCTGATTTTTGTCAACACATTGTTACGATGAGTGCAACGCAGCTGCAAACTGGCAGCTCAGTGAAAACATCACATGATGTGGCTAGCTGTGGGAAAGAATCTTCCCGGAAGTTCACAGGCTTCAAAAGCCTTTGTTCTGTGTGTAATATGAGACCTTCCTGTTGCGTATGTAAAGGAAGTTTGAGTCACTTGCTTGCTGAACACTGAACTGTTCGGACATGTTTTTTGTAGAGTTGCACAGTCAGAAATAAACAAGATGTAAAAGACTTTGTGACTATCTTCTTTCCCTTGCTGGGATGCAAGGAGGGAAGGGGGTGTGCATTTTCCACGCTGGGAAATGTCGCCTATCTAGATCTCCTGGACTGCGGGGATTGCAGCCAGGGCAGATCACCGGTAAACAAGCCCGGGAGCCTGGGAGAGTTGCCAGCCTCTCCCGAGGGGGCTTGTTTTCCAACACACATATCATCCTAAATATGTTTTTAAGAGAAAAAAATGTTTTTCTAACAACATATATTGATTACCTGATAGAAACATTGATTATTGTAAACTGAATGGTGTGCATTTATAAAGGTAAGTACACGTAAATTGCATGTTGCTTCACCATTTTTCAAACTTCAGGGCTTGAACTTCCATTTCTTGGAACTCCTGGAATGCTCAGCAGCAGGGAAGTCTCTCTTCAGAGTCCAACAGTAGTCAGCCATCATGACTGCATCCCAGCGACCCTGATACCTGGTCTCCATCTCTTTCATGTCCTGATGGAATCTCTCCCCCTGCTCGTCACTCATTGAACCCAGGTTCTCAGGAAACCGGTCCATATGTGAAAATAGGTAGTGCATCTTGACGCTCATGTTGCAGCCCAGGTTTCTGAAAGCAGACAGCATGTTGTTGACAAGTTCTGCGTAGTTTCTGGCCTTATTGTTGCCAAGAAAGTTCTTCACTACCAGAACAAATGCCTTCCACGCTTCCAGTTCCACTTCGTTCATTGAGTTTCCAAACTCTGGATCTCTGATGAGCTGACGGATCTGAGGACCGTCAAAGATGCCAGCTTTCAACTTCTCCATGGTCAATCCTGGAAAAGCCTGGCACAAGTAAGTGAAGTAGTCACCATCCTTGTCCAGAGCCTTGGTGAACTGCTTGATTAAGCCAAGCTTGATGTGCAGCGGTGGGAAGAGTATTCTGTCTCTGTCCACCAGAGGGTCGTTGATGACGTTCCTTTCTTTGCAAGGCACCAATTCCTCCCGCACAGGCCAGTCCTTCTTCGTGTAATGCTGACCACGGTCCCTACTATCCCACATGCACAGAAAACATGGGTACTTGGTGAAGCCAGACTGTTGTCCCCCCCCAAATAAAATAAAATAAAATAAAATTCCTTCCAGTAGCACCTTAAAGACCAACTAAGTTAGTTCTTGGTATGAGCTTTCGTGTGCAAGTACACTTCTTCAGATACACTGAAACAGAAGTCACCAGACCCTTCTATATAGTGAGAAGGTGGGGAGGGGTATTACTCAGAAGGGTGGTGGGAATGGGTGATTGGCAGATAGCTGTGATGAGCCTGTTGACGACTCTTAACGACTGCAACAGGCTCATCACAGCTATCTGCCAATCACCCATTCCCACCACCCTTCTGAGTAATACCCCTCCCCACCTTCTCGCTATATAGAAGGGTCTGGTGACTTCTGTTTCAGTGTATCTGAAGAAGTGTGCTTGCACACGAAAGCTCATACCAAGAACTAACTTAGTTGGTCTTTAAGGTGCTACTGGAAGGAATTTTTTTATTTTGTTTTGACTATGGCAGACCAACACGGCTACCTATCTGTAACTGTCCCAACAAAAAGTTCACCATCTTCAGGTCAACACAAATAAACCACTTATGCTGATCATAACCAATTTTCTCCAGCACATACTTCACCGCTTCATAGTTCTCCTTCAGTGTAGTCGAGTGAGCCAGGGGTATAGAGGCAAACTGGTTGCCGTTGTGTAGCAGAACACATTTCAGTGATCGCTTGCTGCTGTCAATGAACAGTCTCCAATCTTTGGGTTCGTACTGTGGCACTGCAAGCTTGAGCAGAAGCTGCGCAATATCTGCACAGTACACCAAGTCCTTCTCTTCCGAGAAAAAACGGAGGTACTCTTGATGCCTGTTGCGGAAGAAGCTGATGCGAGCACTGTCAGAAAGGAGGTTTTTTTCCTTCAATCTGGATGCCAACAGTTCGGCAGAGTCCTTTGACAAGCTGAGGTCGCGAACTAGATCATTCAACTCCTTTTGGGAAAATGGATGTGGAGCATCATCTTCAAGAACCACTTCTTCTTCATGTCCTTCAACACTGGAGGCATCTTCGTCACTAATGTCGGGAAGTTATCTGAAGATAGGCACTGGAATTTCATCACAATGAGCTACAGGACGATGTGCTGATTGAAGATCAGGATACTTGAGGCTGCTCCGGTTCTTTTTGTTGATCCCAGTCACATCAACAGCGCAGAAGTAGCAGTCAGTGACATGGTTTGTCGGCTCCCTCCAAACCATGGGAATTCCAAAGTTCAGACTCCTCTTGCCATTGGTCCACCCATAAGTCATAAGTTGGCGCATGCGCGGGTGGAGTTTCCTCTACACTTCGTGGGGCGGCTGCCCCATTAACTTAGTTTTGATCCCACAACTTTATGCTTTGCCGCACCAATTTATGGAAGATTTTGAGGTTTTATGACTTCAAACTGATCCCTTTTCGACATAATCACCCAGAACTATTGGACCTGAATATTTCTTGTCATTAAAATAATCATTTCCAATCAAAACAATTATTCGACATGGCATTTTACCCCCACCAACTTCTTCTAAAATGCTCCACACAAGCGTACATGTGAACAAAAACGTAAAAAAATGACATGTGGCCATAGCTCAAAAACTTGACGTGATTGAGCAAAACCAATGTGATTTTTGGATTCAGCGCATCAGATTCATCCTAAATCATCTGAAAAAATGCAGACAACAAATTTGTTGTTGACCAGTGAATTGCAGCAGGCACAGAATGAATGTGAAATGAACTAGAGGGCTCAGGGTTCACACCTTCCCCCACACAATTGGACTGACAACTATCACATGCAAATATTTTGAACTGAGAGAAATATAACACCGGAAGGGATCTCCAAGGTTTAGTCTAGCCACCTGCTAGGGGCAAGATCTGCAATGCAAGGTATTAGCAATACCTTCTGCATGCAAAGCATATACCCTGCCAGTGAGCTATGACTTTTCCCAAATGGCAAGTGAAGTGTTTGCACACCTATGTGCGAACGTGCCCTTTCCCAGTGTTTGGAGGCATTATGCCTCTGAACACCAGGTGCTGGGATCTGTATGCATGGAAGACTGCTGTGGAGCTCAGTTCCTTCTAGCTGATTTCCCATTAGGCATCTGGTTGGCCACTGTGAGAACAGGGTGCTGGACCAAAATGGGCCTTTCATGTACTTCCCATGTGATCCAATTCACACCAAATGCACCTTATTTCATACAAAGAAGTATGTTCCAAGTAGATAAGAGAGAACATGTGAAGCCGCTCCCCCCAGCTCCCCCAGTCTTAAGTTGCCTGGTTTCTAGAATGAGAGGTCTCAGAACTTGCTATTGGAGACAAATAACCAGAGCTGAGCCTTGATAAAAAAAAAAGGGGGGGGAGCCCTGAACCTCTGTGTTTATTTAGCATCATATGTGAAGAACTGGAATGTGGCTTTGGATGTGCAGGTGTTCCATTTTTAAAGAACCGAGTGCCCTGCATGAAGGTGGGTTGGTGTTTAATGTCACGTGTAAGGATTCGATTCCACATCTAGTGGAGGTGGCCAGATTGGAACTAGCACAACATTGGGGATTACACTCTCATTTCACCCTGAAAGGCTGCTGGAACAGGATCTGGAATCTAGTCGTTATAGAGAAGGTAACAAAACTAAATAGGCAAGTTAAATGAGTCCGAACTAAACACTATTTCTCGACCACCTGGCATCGATTTACTGAACATGCAATCTAACAGCAGGGTGTTTCTCAAGCCTGTGATGCACATCATCCTTTAAGGCAGGGGTCCTCAAACTATGGTTCGCGGGCTGGATCCAGCCTGCCAGGGTCCTGAACCTGGCCCACCCGAGGTTAGGAGAGGAAGATGAGTTGTCATGTCTTTGGAAGAGGAGGAGGCAGTTAGGGAAAGAGGGGATTGCGGAGGAGAGAGGCGCTTCGTGCACCCCAGACCCCATGTGCCCTGTCTCCCACTAACGGCCTCTTCACCTGCCTGTGAGTGTGCAGTCTGGGCAGCCCAGGCCTCTCCCTGCATGCCCACCTGCCTTCCCGCTCCGGAGGACGGCAGTATGTAGTCGGCGGCTGCTCCTGCCTGTCTGCCTCTGCCGCAACCGCCTGCTGCGCTGGGAAGATGGCTGCAGCTGCAGGTGAGGATGAGCCCAGCGCAAGGGCCTTGCTGGCGCTGCAGCATGCCACACCCTCACCACCACCTCTCGGGGCACCCGCCTCACCCCTGGCCGTGCCGTCGGCTCTGGCACACCTGCAGGGCTGCGACGTGGAGTTTGTGGTGCACCAGGCAACGGTGACGATCAGATGCAACTTGTCGCAGGGCGCCATGGATGTGAACATGGGCGTCTTCATCGATGGCACCTTTTATTTTTTTTAAAAAAATATATTTATTAAAGTTTTGAAAGTTACAGAAAGGAAAAAGAAAAAGAATTAAACATAACAAAACCATACAATACAACAGAAAAACAAAAATATTACATATACATAACAAAAATAAAACAAAAGCAATTAAAAAAAGAAAAAAGAAACACAACCTATACTTTCAATGTTATTAGCTTTCTTTTACTTGTTTCAGCAACCTCCTCACACCTCCCTTTTATTGTATTCCACTTCGATTAATTGTTTTAGCAAGTCCTTTCCATCTTCCTCAAACTTCTGTCCTATCATTTAACTTAACAAATTCAAACATTATTTTTTCCTTTAATCCAATTACAATCTATTATACTTAATTCTTTATAACATTTCTGCTAAAGCCATGTAACTTCATTCCAACATCTTTCTAACATTCCTTAATTTTACAATATTTCTGTAGATAGTCTTTAAATTTCTTCCAATCTTCTTCCAGCGACTCTTCTCCCTGGTCTCGGATTCTGCCAGTCATTTCCGCCAGTTCCATGAAGTCCATCACCTTCATCTGCCATTCTTCCCGGGTGGGTAGATCCTGTGTCTTCCAATACTTTGCAATAAGTATTCTTGCTGCTGTTGTAGCATACATAAAGAAAGTTCTATCCTTCTTTGGCACCAAGTGGCCGACCATGCCCAGGAGAAAGGCCTCTGGTTTCTTCAAAAAAGTATATTTAAATACCTTTTTCATTTCATTATAAATCATTTCCCAGAAAGTCTTAATCCTTGGGCATGTCCACCAAAGGTGAAAGAATGTACCTTCAATCTCTTTACATTTCCAACATTTATTATCGGGCAAATGGTAAGTTTTTGCAAGCTTGACTGGTGTCATGTACCACCTGTAAATCATTTTCATTATATTCTCTCTTAAGGCATTACATGCCGTAAATTTCATACCTGTGGTCCATAACTGTTCCCAGTCAGCCATCATAATATTATGTCCAACATCTTGTGCCCATTTAATCATAGCTGATTTTACCGTTTCATCCTGAGTGTTCCATTTCAACAGCAAGTTATACATTCTTGACAAGTTCTTACTTTTAGGATCTAACAGCTCTATTTCCAATTTTGATTTTTCCACCTGGAAGCCATTTTTTTTGTCCAGATTATATGCCTCCATTATTTGATAATAATGGAGCCAATTCCGCACTCTATTTTTTAATTTTTCAAAACTCTGTAGTTTTAATCTGTCTCCCTCTTGTTCCAAAATTTCCCAATATTTCGGCCATTTGGCTTCCATATTGAGCTTTTTCTGAGCCTTCTCTTTTATTGGTGACAACCACCTTGGGGTTTTATTTTCAAGCAAGTCCTTATATCTTATCCAGACATTAAACAGTGCTTTTCTGACAATATGATTTTTAAACGCTTTATGTGCTTTGACCTTATCATACCACAAATATGCATGCCAGCCAAATACGTTGTTAAAACCTTCTAGATCCAATATGTCACTGTTTTCAAGAAGCAACCATTCTCTCAGCCAGCAAAAAGCGGCTGATTCATAATAAAGTTTAAGGTCTGGCAGGGCAAATCCACCTCTTTCTTTAACATCAGTCAGTATCTTAAATTTTATTCGTGGTTTCTTGCCCTGCCAGACAAATCTAGAAATATCTCTCTGCCACTTCTTGAAACAATCCATTTTATCCAAAATTTGCAATGTTTGAAACAAAAACAACACCCTTGGCAATACATTCATCTTTATCGCACCAATCCGGCCTAGCAATGATAGCTTCAGATTGGACCATATTTCTAAATCCTTTTTCACTTCCATCCAACATTTTTCATAGTTATGCTTAAATAAGTTCACATTCTTGGCAGTCATATTAACCCCTAGGTATTTCACTTTCTTAACCAGTGTTAATCCTGTCTCCTTCTGAAACCTCTCTCTCTCAATCACAGTTAGATTTTTCTCTAACACCTTAGTTTTCATTTTGTTCAGCTTAAAACCCGCTACCTGACCAAATTCTTGAATTAGTTCCAGTACTCTTTTAGTACTAGACTCTGGCTCCTGTAATGTCAATACCAAATCATCAGCAAATGCTTTCAATTTGTACTGTTTAGCTCCGACTTGTATACCTTTAACCAATTGGTCCTTTCTAATCATGTTTAAAAGAACCTCCAGGACTGATATAAAAAGTAATGGAGAGATTGGGCAACCTTGTCGTGTTCCTTTCTCTATCTTAAATTCTTCCGTCACTACATTATTCACAATTAATTTAGCCTTTTGTTCTGAGTAAATTGCACCTATACCATTTCCAAACCCTTGACCAACCCCCATCCCTTGTAAGTTTTTCTTCATGAAACTCCAAGAAATATTGTCGAAGGCTTTCTCCACGTCCACAAATATCAGAACTGCTTTAGTATTAATATTCACTTGTAATTTCTCTAAGATATTGATTATGTTCCTCGTATTGTAAGACAAATGTCTGCCCGGGAGAAAGCCCACTTGATCTTTATGGATTTCTTCTACTAACACCTTTTTTAGTCTTTTAGCCAAAATATCTGCAAAGATTTTATAATCCACATTTAGTAAAGATATGGGGCGGTAATTCTTAAGCTGCATCTTCTCAGACTCTGTTTTCGGTATAAGTGTAATATAAGCTTCCTTCCACGACTCTGGTGCCTTTTTCCCTTCCAATATTTCATTACAGACTTCCTTCAATGGTTGTATTAACCATTCTTTCAAAGATCTGTAGTATCTTGAAGTCAAACCATCCGGTCCTGGAGATTTACCGAATTGCATGTTCTGTATGGCCCCTTCCACTTCCTGATCCGTTATTTTATAATTCAACATTAACTTATTTTCCTGAGAGATTTTCTGTAGTCCGTTTATTTTCAGAAATCGATCAATGTCCATTTCTTTCTGCTTCTCCTGTGTGTATAGTTGTTTAAAGTACCTCTGGAAGCACTTTCTGATCTCAACTGGGTTCTGTATTTTTCAATAAATGAAAGACTCTGCGCCTTTTTTCGGGGGAATTCAGTTCATTAATATTCCAACTTAATATTTGCAATGCCATGATGTGATTACTCTGATTTTCCTCCAACTGCAGCCAATGCTTGCTCTTCATCTGTTGGTATCTCTGAATTGTCCAGTCCGAAGCTTAGTTTTGCTACGTCCAGTATTCCTTTTTTTGTTTTTTTTAAAATAAATATTTATTAAAGTTTTTCAAAATAATACATAGTAAAACAAAAAAAAGAAAAAACCAAAATACATAATACAAACAATACAAAAACAGAAAAAATAAAAACACATAAAATTCCCATTAATTTATTTTCTTTTAACTTATTTTCCAGACCTCCTCATACCTCCCTTTCTTATATTCTAGTTCAAATTGTTGGTTCAGCAAATCCTCACCATTAATTTTTGCTTATTTCAAAACCTTATTTTCCATATCTCTTAAGGCATTACAGCTGGAAACCACTTAGTTTCTATCCAACATCATTCTAACATTCCTTAATTTTACAATATTTCTGCAAATAGTCTTTAAACTTCTTCCAATCTTCTTCCGCCGACTCTGTTCCCTGGTCTCGGATTCTGCCGGTCATTTCTGCCAGTCCCATGTAGTCTATCATTTTCATCTGCCATTCTTCCAGCATTTATTATCGGGCAAATGGTAAATTTTTGCAAGCTCAGACTGTCCTTCTCCACTTCAGGTACAGCTCTGATCCTCAAATTCGTCTGTTTTCCCTTAAGCTCAATGATAGAAAATTTCAACTTGTGGTCTTCAAGTTGTCTCTGCAGGTCTGGGACTCTCTCTGTTTCAAGTTGTGTTACCTTAACTTCCACGGCAGCAACTTTTTCCCTAGCTTCCTCTGCGGTCTGTCGTATCGTGGTAGATTCCTGTATCAATTTCTCAATGGTTTCTGTATTCGTATTCACCTTTTGTCCCAAGTTATTTAAGCTTTCTGTGTTTAGCATAATTGTAGTAGTTGTGTCCTCGACTTTCTTATTAAGTTGTTCCAGTGAGGCATTTATCTTACTTAATGCAAGCACCAAAGCTTCCTCCGATGACATTCCTCTTGGTTTAGATTGTGTTGGAACAGCCGCCGATGAAGCAGAAGGGCCAGATGCTGACGCTCTTCGCCGCCAGGACTTCCCAGACCTTGTTGTTTTGTCTTGGAGTGGCAAATCTACTTTTTCTTTCCCATCTGCCATAACACTTAAGATTTCCAAGGTCAGTCCCACAGTCACACAGTGGAAAATTCCCCAGATCCTGTTACGATATGGATGCAATGCAGCTGCGAAGTGCTAGCTTGAAAAGTAAACATGATGGGACTGCCCGTGGGAATCAGAGGGACAGTCAATTCACAGTGCGAAGCACCGGAATTAGCTCAGAGTGTAATATGAGCTCTTCCATTTGTTCCTATCCAGGAAGTGTTTCTCTCTACACTGCTGGAGCTTGAAGAGAGCAGTCATGTTTTTTGTAACGCTGCAAAGACAGAAATAAAGGCATGTAAATACGTTTCTGTCTATCTCTTTCCCCTGCCCGGGGGGGCAGGAAAGAGGGGTGTGTTCTTCTCACGTTTGAGAAGAATCGCCGATCCAGACCTTGCCTGCGCCTGCTGGGGAATGCAGCCAGGGCGACAGGGAATCAAGCCGGGTGCCTAGGATTGTTGCCAGTTTCTCCTAATAAAGGGCTTGATATCCTAACAGATCCAACTCTTATAACAGTTTCAGAAACTTCCTCTAGGGGGAAATAGTTGCTATCTGTGCAAATAATTGCTATCTGTACTCGTATTGCTTCAAAATAACGTCTTTTTAAAGCACAGCTCAAGGAAGAAAGTTAGTTTCAATTTTCAGTTACTTTTCCTCCTTTTTTCAGAAGAAGACAGCCAAAAACAATGTATCTCTCTATTCATAGTCAGAGCATGTTCCAAGACGCAACAGTCTTATTGTCCTATTTATAGCCCGTTCCCAGGTTCTGAGCAGTGGAAATTTAACTTCCTCCCCTGTCTCTTGCAGGTATATATAGTCCAAGCTTCCCCCCCTCTTCTCCTGCTTCCAAGGGGGGGGGGGATTCACTGTTTATTATAGAGCTGGAAAAATTAGTCCTTTCTGATCGGCTTTCCAAGACTTTAGCTTGCAGCCTCTTTGCTTTGATCTATTTACAAAAGGCGGACTTCCTGTTTGAGCCTCCCCGCATCGATGCCAAATTAAGTCTTTTTCTTTGAAAACTTCCAATTTATTCTACTCATGGGTAGTTGCTTTTAAGATCAAATTGTCCACAGGAAAAAGTTAGTGCTCTCCGGCAACGGCTGTGCGGCTTCACTCCGTGGAAAAAGCAGTTGATTCACAGCACCGCGCCGCTCACCCCACTTCACTCCGGAGCCCCGAAATCGGGTTTCATCGATGGCACCTTTCAGAGGAGGGGTGGCCTGGCCCTGCAGCTGCCCCTGCAGTGAGTCAGGAGTCGTGGGGATGGATGACACACGGGCAGGCTGCACTGTGGGGATTGGGGGTAGGGAGGCATGCATGCAGGCTGGTGTGTGGGGATTTGGGGTTGGAGGACAGGTGTGCAAGCTGGGTGGGGTGTGGATGGGGGTTAGGGAGAGACGCAGGCAAATTGGGTAATGAGAATGGGGCTTAAGGAGACATGGGTGCGGGCTGAGTCGTGGGGATTTGGGTTAGGGAAGCACATGCATAGGCTGGGTCGTGGGGAAGGGGGTTAGGGAAATGTCTATAGGCTGGGTTGTGGGGATGGGGGCATGGAAGGCCTGCACGTAGACTGGGCCATGGGGGTGAGGGAGATCCATGTGTAGGCTGGGTTGTAGGGACGAGCATTAGCGGTATGGACCATCTCATTAGCCAAAAGCAGGCCCATATTTCCCATTGAAATACTTCTAAGTTTATGTTGATTAAAATAGTTCTTCATTTTAAATATTGTATTGTTTTCCCTGTTTTTTGTGCACTACAAATAAAATATTTGCAGTGTGCATAGGTATTCGTTCATATTTTTTAAAAACAACAGTCCGGCCCGCAATAGTGTCTGAGAGACAGTGAACCGGCCCCCTGTTTAAAAAGTTTAGAGGACCCCTGCTTTAAGGTTTAATGTTATACCCAATCATTTCCAGCCCCTTGCTTACTTTCAGTAACTTTTCTTTATGCAGATCAGGGTTATATTTGCAATGTCCATTGCACAGTATTACTTTGTAAATTTATTCATTTTCTTTACCTGTACCAGTTTTGTTTTATACTTCATTGTTCTGTATCAAAAACTTAAATAAACAGATAGTATATATTTGTGTGTATCGCTCTTTCAACTTTCATTATTTATATATATAGATTAATAAGAAAAGATATTCAAAAACTAACTTAGTTAGGATTGCAACCAACCAAATTTCACTTGAGCAGAGACCCATTAAAGTTAGTACGCATAAGTCAGTCTGTTAATAAACATGAATTTACTCTTCCTAACCAATTGTGTTGTGTTGTGTTGTTGTAAATTTGTAAACTGTCTTGCTGTGTTTTTATGAAAAGCGCAGCTTATAAATTTATTTATAAATGTCCATTCATGAGTATGACTATTGCTGGAAAATAATAATAATAATAATAATAATAATAATAATAATAATAATAATAATTTATTATTTATACCCCGCCCATCTGGCTGGGTTTCCCCAGTCACTCTGAGCGGCTTCCAACAGAACACTAAAATACAATGACTGTCAGGGATTGGTTGACAGAAGGAGGGAGAGATCGGTATGTATGTGCCAGGTGAGTCCCTAAGGGCCAAAATTCTCAAACAGCTCCACGACAACCCCACTGCGGGGCATTTTGGGCAACACAAGACCATGCTGTTGGTTGCAAGTGACTTTTGGTAGCCCAAAGTGAGGGAGGACATGTTGGAATATGTGCAAGGCTGTGAAACATGTCAGAAGGCTAAGGGTGAGAGGGCGGCTCCAGCAGGGTTACTAGAACCTTTTCCCCACACCAGGGAAGCCATGGGAGGTGGTGTCCATAGATTTCATAACGGACTTGACCACATCCAGAGGTAAGACGGCAGTCATGGTGGTGGTGGATCTACTGACCAAGATGTGTCACTTTGTGGCATGTTCCCATGCAGTGACCGTTGTTCGTAGAGCACGTGTTTCGACGGCATGGGGTTCCTTCAAGGGTAATTTCTGACCGAGGGGCGCAGTTCACTTCACAATTTTGGTGCAAGCTCATGGGTTTGCTACAGGTAGAGGTGAGCTTCGCGACAGCAAGGCACCCCGAAACCAACGGACAAGTGGAGAGAGCAAATGTCATTTGGCAGCAGTATTTGCGATGTTTATGATTGGGTGGAGAAATTAGCACTAGCAGAGTTTGCATACAACAACGCTGAACACGTGTCCACAGGGATGAGTCCTTTCCTTGCCAATTATGGATGTCACCCCAGGGCTTTTCCGGGGTGGGGGGAGGAGTCGTGGGGTGTTCCGGCTGCCAAGCAGTTTGCGGAAGAGATGGAGGCCATTCACCAACAGCTCCAGTTGAACCTGGAGAGGGTCAAGAAGGTGTACAAGAGGGAAACAGACAGGCATCGAAGACCAGGGGAGATCATCCGGGTGGGGGATAGGGTGTGGTTGTCCACGCAGGGGCTGCCCTGGAGGGGTGGGTGCAAGAAGCTCAAGACTAGGAGGGTGGGCCCTTTGAGGTCATCCAACAGGTCAATCCCGTGGCATTTAAGTTGAAGCTGCCGGACAATATGAGGATACATCCTGTCTTCCACAGGTCACTGTTGTCGCCCTACAGGGAGGGGGGCGGCTGTCTGGGGACGGGGCAGGTGGTGACCACAACACCGGACATAACGGAGAGGGAGAGATGCAACGAGGTGACGGAGATACTGGACTCTCGGTGGAGCAGGCAGCAACTAGAGTATCTAGTGGCCTGGGAGGGGGCGCCTAGCTCAGAAAACACATGGGTTCCGGAGAGTTGTATCACAGAGGAGTTTCTGGTGGAGGAGTTTCACGCCCTATTCCCCGACAAACCAAAAAACCCCGGAAGGTTCTTTAGGGAAATCTTTGGGCCAACGGAGGACAAGGAGGATTTTGAAGGTTTCGCACCATCCGAGAGTGATGAGTGGGCACCGGGAGTGGGGGGTGGTCACCGAGAACTTCGCTGCAGAAGAACACCCTGGGGATTGGCCCGAAACAACGGGGTTGGGGGAGGGCTGGAAGGATGTTTTTGAGGACACAGATGACAACATCTTTCTAGGATTCTCCCCTTCGCCTCACGAGATCAGTGAGGAAGAGGTAGCTGTCTGTCCTGAGGACGGGGAGAGGGAGTTTTGAGGGGGGGTGGATGTCAGGGATCGGTTGGCAGAAGGGGGGAGAGATCAGAATGTACACAGAGCCACCTCCTTTGATGAGCAGCTGCACTTTGTCAGAGGGAGAGGAGGAGGGACTGTCAGGAAACACAGAAAATGAGAGGGAGGGAGATCCAAAGGCTGCTATAGTAGAGAGAAAGGAGCAGCCTCCGGCGCTTAGGTTTTCATGTAAGGAGAGGAGGAAAAGGGGGGGGGGTCTCAGGAAGTTTCTATGCTGGAAGGGGAACAGGTGCTCACAACTTCCGGCAACTGATAGCGACTGAGGCAGACATGCTTTTAAGAGCTCTGTACTGTACATAGATTTGGACTTAATAAATCTTGTAAAGACTGGCTGGAATCCCAGGCTGTTATCTAAGCAAGCAACCACATATCATCCTGACAATAACCTATTAAACATTTAAAAGCTTCCCTAAACAGGGCTGCCTTCAGATGTCTTCTAAAAGTTTGGTAGTTGTTTTTCTCTTTGACATCTGGTGGGAGAGCGTTCCACAGGGTGGGTGCCACTACCGAGAAGGCCCTCTGCCTGGTTCCCTGTAACTTGGCTTCTCGCAGCAAGGGAACCACCAGAAGGCCCTCGGCGCTGGACCTAAGTGTCTGGGCAGAATGCTGGAGGTGGAGACGCTCCTTCAGGTATACTGGGCCGAGGCCATTTAGGGCTTTAAAGGTCAGCACCAACACTTTGAATTGTGCTCGGAAACATACTGGGAACCAATGTAGGTCTTTCAAGACCGGTGTTATATGGTCTCGGCGGCCGCTCCCAGTCACCAGTCTAGCTGCTGCATTCTGGATTATTTGTAGTTTCCGGGTCACCTTCAAAGGTAGCTCCACATAGATAGCATTGCAGTAGTCCAAGCGAGAGATAACCAGAGCATGCACCACTCTGGCGAGACAGTCCGTGGGCAGGTAGGGTCTAAGCCTGCGTACCAGATGGAGCTGATAAACAGCTGCCCTGGACACAGAATTGACCTGCGCCTCCATGGACAGCTGTGAGTCCAAAATGACTCCCAGGCTGCGCACCTGGTCCTTCAAGGGCACAGTTACCCCATTCAGGACCAGGGAGTCCTCCACACCCGCCCACCCGCCTCCTGTCCCCCCAAAACAGTACTTCTGTCTTGTCAGGATTCAACCTCAATCTGCTAGCCGCCATCCATCCTCCAACCGCCTCCAGACACTCACACAGGACCTTCACCGCCTTCACTGGTTTTAATTTGAAAGAGAGGTAGAGCTGGGTATGGATGCAGCAGCGGCAAGGACAGACCCATCTGCTTCATCCAACCAAGTCTCGGTTACACATGCCAGGTCAAGTCCTCCATCCATGATCAAGTCATGGATGGCAGTGGTCTTATGAATCATTCACCTGGCATTGCACAGCAGCACCTTCAGGTCATGTGGGTATCCCTTGCTGATTCCAGTATCCGTCCAGTCAGGACCAGACCCAGAGGCAGGGATAGTCCTCAAACAACAACTAAACCTGCTTCCTCAGTAATGACATGGTCTGGTCTTAGCATAACTCCTCCTCCTACCCGTGATCACTGAGATCGGTTGTCCCAGTGCATCCCCCCTGTGGAACACGCCCCAGCCATTTTGTTGGCTGGGACCCACTCCCAGGCAGCCCTGACCCCTCCTCTTAAGAACAAAATAAAACCTTAAAAAAACAAACAGTAAAACAGTACAAACCAAAAACAGTAAAAATTACAAACACACCGAAATTAAACAAATTCCTGAACTCGACTAAACATCCACCCCACCCACCCCCACAATAAAAAAAAGATTAAAAGGGAAAAAAGAAATTTTAAAAACATTTTAAAAAGAACTCTGTGCTGTTCTGAGTCTTCCTGGGCAGCAGCGGCAACGGCAGCAGTCGTTATGAGGCCTGTCAGGCCCCGCCCTGGGCCAGATGGTGAGTGGCAGGAACGGGGCCCTTAAGCACTCACACAGGGGAGTCCTCCTGGGTGGCAGCAGCAGCGGCAGCTATCCTTATGAGGCCTGTCACATCCCGCCCTGGGCCAGATGGTGAGTGGCAGGAACGGGCCCCTCAGGCACTCACGCAGGGGAGTCCTCCTGGGCAGCCATCATAAGTCCCCCCCCAAAAAAAAATTAAAGCCAAACAAACAAATGCATAAAAGTGTATATATATATAGAGAGAGAGAGAGAGAGCAAAGAATTTGAAGCTTTTAAAGGACATATATAAAAGATACCTAAAAGATATGTATAAGAGCTGCCTGATTTGTGTCATTAAAAAAATACAAAATCAGAATCACATTCTAAATAGCTTATTCAAGCCAGACAATCAGCGAGCAACAAATAGCCGGGACATTTTCTTGCACTTCTTACTTCACCTGCAAGGGGAGATGTTCTACCTGATGCACATCACTGGCCTGCTGTCCATCATTATTGCAATACAACAGTGGTTATTCCGGGCAGGCGAAAGGCAGAGGGCGAGTGGGAAATGAGAATCTCTGCTCTTGCATTCACTGGAAAGTAACGTGGCATCCTTAGTGGAGGGTGAAGCTGCACTTGTAGGCAGAGGCTTCATGAATTAAGTCTGTGCTCGTCAGACTGCAGGTGGGAGTACTGCATCCACTTCTGGTCAACACATTTTCAGGATGGGAACATTTGTCAACAGGAAGGCAGCTAGGATGGTGAGGTGGTCTGGAAGCCAAGCCCTATAAGGAATGGTTGAAAGAGGTATGTCATGTGGAAAATGGAGCGGGATTTGGTTTCAATTGCAGCAGAGGATGGGACTAGAAACAATGGGTGGAAACTCATAGGGATTCATAGAATCATGGTGCTGGAAGGGACCATGAGGGTCATCTAATCCAAACCCCTGCAATGCAGGAATCCTGCCCACAGCTGCCTTGTTGGCTCAAACCAACAAACTTCTGGCCAACAGCCAGTTGCACTGACCCTTTGCACCAAAGACTCCCTTAGAAAGCCTACAGCACCCAGTATTCCCAGGCAGTCTCCCATCCAAGTACTAACCAGGCCTGACCCTGTTTAGCTTCTTGTACATTTTATCTCAACATCAGCATGGCACTGAGAGCTGCATTCCCTTCTGGGCAACCCTCCAAGGACCACATGCCAGTGGTGGGTGAGACCATAGGAAAAAGCAGGCAGAGCACCCATACAAAAATTTGCCTTTCTGCAGTAGTCCTTCATCTAAGCACATATATTATCAGGGTTCAAGGACACATTCCAGCCCTTGCAAAACTACCTAAGGAATAAAATGGAGTGTACTAATAGGTGTCACTGGAGAGGGTGTGTGGCCTTGGGAGAGTCCCAAGGGCCAGAAAGACCAGGAACGGACACATTTGGCCCCTGGGCCTGAGCTTCCCCATCCCTGCATTAGGAGGCTGTGGAACAGCTTGTCTTGGAAGGAAATGGGGCCTTCCAAGAAAAAATGGGGCCTTCTTGGTGAAGGCTGGGTGGCCATTTGTCAGGAATGTTACTATGCTACAGTTCAGGTGTTACTGGACCCAACTTCCATTACACCAAGTCAACGATCAGGGGTGAAGGGGAGCTGGAGTCCATCCACATCTGGAGGGTGAAACCAGTAGCCAACACCACCTCCTACAGACAATCCCACAAATTATATGTGTGCAGACACAGCAACCAATGTGCAATGGGCATACATGCATGAATCAGAAGTGTTCCCCAAATGCTCCAACGGTATTGGTTCCCCGTCTCCCCTTTCCATGAACCACTTGAAAATCGCTGATAAGTCTTGGTGAATTTTTTTCTGCCTGTTGTCACAATTGTAATGTGCTGTGCTAAGATGCTGCATGGTTTTCGATTGTATTTTTATTGCTTCTTTTTGGTGTGTGGTTTGTTTGTTTTTTGCTTTTTTGCATTATGATCCCCATTCCATAGAATTCAAATTCAAAAAGAAAAAAATACAATATAAGAAATAAAAAAGCCACAAAGATGCAATTAGAAATCAATATGAGCATTTAATGTGGAAATGCCACAGGCCACCTGAATGAGGCTTGTGGACTGATGGTGGTCCTTAGACCACAGTTTAGAAACCCCTCCTCCAATGTGCACACAGTCTATTTAGTTCACTAAGCATCCCCAGAAAATTAAGAACGGTATATTTTCCTGGTAGGTGTGGGACCCCCACACCCTTCTCTTTTTTTGACAATACATATTTTATTCTCTTTATAATTACATTTACACCCCACCTTTCCTTCAAGGAGCTCGAGGTGGTTCTCTCCATCCTCAGTTTACCCTCACAACAACCCTGTGAGGTAGGCTTAGGTTGAAAGACGGATGGTACCTAGCGAGCTTCACGGCTGAGTGGAGAAGTTGAGCTCTGGTGGAAAAGGGTAAAAGGCGGATCCAGCAGATTTTAAATGGAGCCTCATGAATTCATATGATTTTTTCATTCAAATTAAACAAAACCACCATGTTACTGTAGACCATGCCTTACTGTGTAGGCAGCATAAAAAAATAATGCACCCACTGTTTCTTGGGGCCGCAGTGGTGCAAAAACATGGTTAAAAAAACATGGATCCTCATGGATCCTCATGATTTTTGCACTAGATCAGCCCAAAGTCACCATCAGATCAAACATCATGGCCATGGGCACAGTATGCACCACAAAAAACACGGAACCATAGCTTCCTGGCGACACCGTGGCCCAAAAACGTTGATTCGAAGCACAGATCCTCATGGATCCTCACACTTTTTGCATTGGGCCACCCCTAAATCACCATCAAATCACACATCATAGCCAGGGGCACAGCCTGCACCACAAAAAAACTCGGATCCACAGCTTCCTGGCCATACTGTGGCCCAGAAACGTGGTTTTGAAGCACGGATCCTTATAGATCCTCACGCTTTTTGCATTGAGCCACCCCAAACTCACCGTCAAATCACACATCATAGCCAGGGGCACAGCCTGCACCACAAAAATCATGAGTTGCACTACAAAAATCACAAAAATGCCCTTACCAGCACTGTTAATGTCACCACTGGAACATTATTATTAGAGCCGAGAGGAGAATGTATGACTATATATTGTACCAAGATACGGTTCATCTTCAAGAACAGATCAAATACATGCCAAATTATTAAAGAGGAGAAAAAATATGAAACTGCTTACATACTGTCAACTAATATCCAATTTCAAGAAAGACTGGTTGGCAAACAGTTAAATCAATGAAAAGACAGAATTTGAGTCCATCATAACAGAGGTCTACTGTCAGGGAGAGGCAGACGGGAGAAGATTTAAGAACAGAAACCAGAACTTATAGAGAGCCTAAAGAGATCATTAGCAGCCTGTCGTCTGACAGCGAGTCAGAGGCAGGGAGGGAGGAGGATGAGCCTGGAACAAGTCATTCTGTACACAGAGGAAGTCAGGGGCGGGGTTTCCGCAGACTTGCATGCTGGGTAAAAAAAAAAGGGGGGGGGAAGCAGACGCAGCAACTGTGCCAAAAGGGTCGGACGTTAATTGAAACACTGGAGATGTACTTTTGAACTTTGTCAATAAATCAAATAGATTGGAACTGGCCGTGAGCCCGGAGTTTTATCTATGCCGGCTTGACAGCATAAAGCCTCTGACATCTACCTTTTGGGTAGAATTTATAAACTATTACTCAAATATGACACCGAGCCCGAACAAGCAAAACCTTGTATGACAAAATGGATGCAAAAATTTTAAGAGCAGTTTATAGTGGAACAATGAGAACAATTCTGAATAAAGGAATAAAATGTACTGCAAATTAAGCCCTAAAACAAAATTGATACAGTGGAACCTCGGGTTGCAGACATAACCCGTGACGGAGGCACGTCCGCAACCCACAGCATTAGCATCCTGAACTGCTGCATTTGTGCAGGCGCCAGCACAATTTGGCGCTTCTGTGCATGTGCGAGCGGCAAAACCCGGAAGTAACCCGTTCCGGTACTTCCAGGTTTCCCGTGGTCCGCAACCCAAAAACACATAACCTGAAGCGGCCGTAACTTGAGGTATGACTGTACAAAAATGTTCTTTCAATGGTATATAACTTTGAAAGATATACAGAAGATGAATAATGCAATGAATGGACATTGCTGGAAATGTGATAGACCTTCTTGCATTTATGGTGGACCTGTGAAAAGACCAAAAAGTTTTGGAGGAAAGTTCATTTCGAAATGAAAAAATGTAAAAAAAAACCCTAGATTTGCATTGGACCCCAAAACTATGCCATTGGAAATGACTCCTTCAGCTACTGTATTGTGAAATTGTCAGTGGAACTATTTAGTTATATGACCACAGCAGTCAGAGTGGTGTTGGCTAACATATGGAAATCTGACATATGTCCTGAAATAGATGCATGGAAAGAGAAACGAACAGAATACAGTGGTACCTTGGGTTAAGTACTTAATGCGTTCCAGAGGTCCGTTCTTAACCTGAAACTGTTCTTAACCTGAAGCACAACTTTAGCTAATGGGGCCTCCCGCTGCTGCCACGCCGCTGGAGCACAATTTCTGTTCTCATCCTGAAGCAAAGTTCTTAACCCGAGGTACTATTTCTGGGTTAGCGGAGTCTGTAACCTGAAGCATATGTAACCTGAAGTGTATGTAACCCGAGGCACCACTGTATTTGTTTTAAGTTTTCCATGTGTGCTAAAACTCAGTCTAAGGTTTTTTTGGGGGTTTTTAACAAAAAAACACGTTTAACCACATCAGTTAACAAACATGGATACATATGCTATAATTTTATTGTTTTAGTTAAATACACTATTTAAATTGTTATTAAGGAAATGATTATTTTTCTCCTTCAGCTGAAGCACTATTTCTCGATTAGCGGAGTCTATAACCTGAAGCGTATGTAACCCGAGGTACCACTGTATGCAGTAATGGCAAAACTCGCCAATTTAGTAAATAATTGACCCATCTTTATACTTTGTATACAACTTAACAGAACTGTAACAAAATAAACATCTGTATGGATTTGTATAATAGACCTTAGATTACAAAAATATTTTCTGTTTAAAAATAGAAGCTTTGTGTGTATGTGATAAAGAAATATATAGAAGAAATCTTGTTTGTCTGATCTAGAAATGAAATCATATTTTAAAATAATTATTGCTTTAGATTTTCATAATCATATATGGTATTTCTCCAATAGCAAACTACCTAGAATTGGAAATAATATTTAGTACACTAACCTTTGTTTAACTCTTGATAAATGTCAGCTTGCTGAGTTATTTTGTACCATTGTGATTCAATGTTATATTTACGCTTAACAAGGGAAACCCACATGACCTGAAGGTGTTGCTGTGTAATGCTAGTTCAGTGATTCATAAGACCACTGCCATCCATGACTTGATCGTGGATGGAGGACTTGACCTGGCATGTGTAACAGAGACTTGGTTGGATGAAGCAGATGGGCCTGTCCTAGCTGCTGCTTGTCCACCAGGTTTCTCTTACACACAGCAACCCAGGTCATGTGGGTCGGGAGGGGGGGGTTGCAGTGATTTTTGGGAAGTCACTAGCTTGCACCAGGTGTCCTACTGGGAAGACCCAGTTCTCTGAGTGCATGTTCTGGAAGTTGGGCAAAAGGGGCAGTACAGGATTCCTTTTAGTGTACTGACCTCCCCGCTGCACCAAGGATTCCCTGCCAGAGCTGCTTCAGGACGTGGCAGATGTTCTCCTGGAGACACCTAGTTTATCGGAATGTAAACAGAGTCTTCTGACTCCAAAGCACCGCTCAGTGGCAAACAGAAACTAACATCCTCCCCCTTTCTGTGAACACCACTGGGCAGTGTGTCAGTACAATCTCAGTACAAACCCAATTTCTGTACATAGGTACAGTGTTAATCCTTCGGAACAACCTTGGACAATAAATCAGCAGGAATTTCATTACCTGGCATGTAGGACACTGTTACGAGTCCTTTCTGAACACATTCTCTAGCATGTTGCAGCTTCAACTGCAAGTGCTTCGTGCTTTGCTTACAACCTTCAGAAGTCAGCAAAGCCAAACATGCTTTGTTGTCCTGATAAACCTGGATTGGACACTTGACAGGAATTCTCATGTCTTTACACAATTGTAACAACCATTCACAATCCACAAGTGAATAAGACAGTGCATTCAGTTCAGCTTCACAAGAACTTAAACCTACTCTTGCTTCCTTCTTGCACAACCAATCAAATGGACCCTGGTTGTACACGTAGCAAACTCCAGAGGTACTTTTCCTGTTTGTAGTGTCACTTCCAAAACTCGCATCAGCAAATATCTCAAGACCACCAGACTTCTGATTGTTAAACCTCAGTCTGTAGTGCATAGTGCCTTTCAAATAGCGTGCTATGTGTTTCAGAGCTTTCCAATCCTTAACAGTAGGATTGTTGACTTGTCTGCTTAGCAAGTTACAGCTAACTGCAATGTCAGGTCTTGAACATCTGGCAATGAAGTTTAGTTTGCCTAGCACACTTCTGTACAGTGCAGTGTATCAGTGCTACTGATAGAAGATGCTGAGAGATTTAAATTAAAACCATTCAAATTAGTTAAAGATAAAATAAATTGGCTTCAATATTATCAGATTAATGAATTATTTAAGATTGATAAGAAAAAAGGTTTTGCAACAGAAAAAACCAAATTGGAAACTGTCAGGGAACTGACATCAGAAGGAGAGGCGGAGGCAAGGCTCCACAGCGATGCAGGAGAGGGGACCAGCAGGGGGGAAGGTATTCAGCGTAACACCGGTAGGGAAGGGAGGGAAATGGAGGATTCGGAGAGAGGTCTCCAAGACCCTTCACCTGAGACCAGTGGGGAGAGCACAGACACGCCTCTGCCTTCCCCTTACTTGCGCAGACGAGTTCCGCGCAGGGAGAGTAGGAGGAGACTTGGCGTCTGTCACAGCCACCCAGGTGGGTCCCAGCTCACGAGAGAGCTTACTCCGTTATAGTTTACTTACAGGAAAAGTTTATTGAAGATAATTGCTTCTTTCACAGTTCAGCATTGTGGCTGTACGTCTGTCACGTTAGACCGCCGAAGTCCCCCTCTGACTCCTCCCCTCCTCCACACCAACTTAATAGCCTGGCTCTAGACCACCTCTTCCTCTCCTTTCTTTTCCGCAGGGTCTTTCTGCCCCCCTGGGTTCTCTCTTTCCGGGATTCGCCTGAGGCTGAATCCTCTGCCGCCTCCTGCCCCCTCCTTCTGGCTTTGGGGCCGGGCTCCTCCTCTGAGCTTTCCCCACTTCCGCGCGCCTCTATGTTTGAACTTGGCGCGCGTACGTTGCTTTTGACCTTTCCTTCGTCCTCTATACTGCCCCCTGTTCCACTCTCTACCCTTTCCGGCTGAACACCTTGCTCCAACCCCCTCTCTCTGTTTTCTCCTGTTCCTCCTCCCTCCGAGAGGCTGACAACTCCACCCCCTTTACTCCGTTCCGGCTGAGACCCCTCTGACAGCGTCTGTGCTTCACTGGGCTTTCTCCCCTCCTTTCCTGACTTTTCACAGCTTCTCTCTTCTCCTGCTTTTCGCCTGATCATGCTAGCTCCCTTTTGGGAATCCTCTGACTCACTGCTTAGGCTCATAGATTCCCTTCGAATTCCGTCATCTTCTTCCTCGTCTCTCTCTCCCTCCTCCCACTCGCTTTCCGTCTCCTCTGCCATCTCCTCACTTCTCCCAGAAACCCTGACAGCGTCAAACAGCTCTTATGCTGGAAGAGGTTCAAGAAACGCCCACTGACGGATTCTGCAAGTGACTGACCGGCCACGGAGTGTGAGCTGTCAGCCAAAGCATGGTTGGCCAGGCAATCTAACCAAAACGGAAGGCAACTTACGCACAAGTAACCCCTTACAACCATTACAGCAATCCGTCAGTCACTGAAGTTACTTGTGCACAGGCAGGGGACCATGAGCCAGACTGGAGGTGCCGGTGCAGCGGGGCAAGCTGCGAGTGTGCAGGATCTGGTGGAGAGGAACCGGGACCTGGAACAGCATGTAGCTCTGCTGACGGCGCGGCTGGATGAAAGGCGAACTCAGGATGTGAAGGTTAGACCCACCCCCGTGGCGAGGAAAGTGCCAGGACTGGTACACAAGTTTGGGGGGAAGCCCCAGGACTATAACGCGTTCCGAACGGAAATAGAGTACGCTTTGGAACTGCAGCACGATGACTTTGCTGATGATGCAGAGAGGGTGGCATACATCGTGGGGCACCTTCAGGATGGGGCGCGTGAGTGGGTCAGACCCCTAATGGCCACGCAGAATGCTGCCATGAGGGACGTTCGGAAGTTCTTCCAGGCGATGGATGCGATGTATTCAAGCCAAATTCAGCAGAGTGTGACCCAGCGGGAACTGATGAGATGCAAGCAGGGGGACCTTTCCGTTAGAGACTATTGGTCCCGTTTTGCGATGTTAATACACCGGCTGGAATGGGACCTAGATGACCCACCTATTCAGATGCTGTTTGAGGAGGGGTTGTCCCCAACCATGAAGGACGAGCTCTCCCGCGCGCCCTGCCCGCAATCTATGGACGAATTGACCAAAGCTGTGCTTGCGATAGGAGCCAGGCAGGAAGCGCGCGCTTTGGAAAGGCGGGAAGGGAGAGGAGAGCGTTACCCTGACTACCGCATTCCTGAGATGCCAAAGCAGCCTTCAGGGTCCGTTGAGCCAATGGAAATCGATGGCGCGCGCGAGAGGTTTCAAACGCCGGCGAAGGACGCAAGAGGGAGGGAAAGGATGGCAAAAGCACCAAGAAGTGTTTTCTCTGCCAACGGCCAGGACACTTTGCCAGGGGCTGTCCACAAAGAAAGGCTTGGCAAGGGATGGTGGGAGCCGCTGGTAGTGAGGAGGAGGTGGCGGAGGACAAGGTGCAGGGAAACGCCAACGCTTGGCTGCCCACAGGGGGGCACAGCAGCCAGGCGAGCAACTAATGGAAGTGCCCCAACCAGACCCACCCAAGGCGTCAATAGCCATAGAGGTGGTGCTAGAACTCCCAAATGGACACCCAGTCAAGGTGAAGGGGATGCTGGATTCAGGCAGCTCCTGCAATTTTTTCAGCAAGGAGTTCGCACTAGAGCATCAACTCCACCTGCTGCCACCTGCTGATTTTCCCCTCCAAGTCACCACGATAGATGGCAGGGAGCTGCTGGGAGGGGAGGTGACACATCAAACCCCACCAATGAGAATGAGGGTTTCCAGACACACAGAAACCATTGCCTTTCACGTGGCCACGCTAGCAGGACCCCCAATAATATTAGGCATGAGCTGGCTAGCGCTACATGATCCGGTGGTAGCTTGGCATCAACGGACAGTCACCTTTGGGTCAGCTCACTGTTTGGAGCACTGTCTAGGGGGGGAAAAGCCCAGGTTGAGGTTGGCCAGAGTGGCAGGAACGGCACTGAAGCCGAGAGGAGAGGTGCCGCCACAGTACGCTGACCTGCAGGAGGTCTTCAGTGAGAGGGAGGCGGACAGGCTGCTGCCACATAGGCCCTTTGACTGCCAAATCAACCTACTCCCTGGGGCGCAGCTGCCAGTGGGTAAGCTGTATGCCATGTCGGACCGGGAGAAGCAGGAGTTGCGGAACTTTATTGACAAGAACCTAAAGAGGGGTTTCATAAGGGAATCTAAGGCAGTGGGGGGCAGCCCTGTGTTCTTTGTGGACAAAAAAAAAACACGGATCAGCCCAGGCTGGTCGTGGACTATAGAAGGTTGAACCTCGTATCGGAACCCGTGACCTTCCCAATGCCCAGAATTGATGACATTCTAACCCGGGTAAGGAAGGGGAAGATCTTTACCAAGCTGGACCTCAGGGGAGCATACAATTTGATTAGGATGAGGGAGGGGAACGAATGGAAAACCACCATGTTCACCCCCCTAGGGGCCTTTGAGTACCTGGTCATGCCATTTGGATTACAATCAGGCTCAGCCTGTTTTCAAAGCTTCATGCACCATGTGCTGGGCCCCCTGCTGTACAAGAACTGTGTAGCATTTCTGGACGACGTCCTGATCTACTCGGACAATGAGAAACAGCATGCCCAGGACGTCAGGGAAGTGCTAAAGAGACTCCAGAAACATCAGTTATGGGTCAAGCTGGAGAAGTGCCATTTTCACGCCAGAGAAGTGGAATTTCTGGGATACAAGTTGTCGGACAGGGGCCTAGCCATGGACCCCAGCAAGGTGCAGGCGGTGCTGGAATGGAAGACCCCCAAGACCCGGAAGGATGTGCAGAGGTTCCTCGGGTTCAGCAACTTCTACCGGAAGTTCATCAAGAACTTCGCCCACTTGACCGCACCCATCACGGATTGTCTCAGTAGCAAAAAGAAGTTCGTTTGGACCGAAAGTGCCCAACAATCCTTCGAAAGACTAAAGAAGGCGTTCGCGTCGGAGGAACAGCTCCTGCACGTGGATCTGCAGAAGCCGATGAGGCTGGAGACAGACGCGTCAGACCGGGCCGTGGGAGCGGTATTGCTGCAGCCGGGGGGGAGCCAACACGCCTGGAGACCGTGCGCCTTCTTCTCACGGAAGCTGAGCAAGTCGGAACAAAACTACACGGTGTATGATCGCGAACTGCTGGCAATTTACGCAGCCTTTCGACAGCGGAGACATCTACTAATAGGGGCCCAGCACAAGATTCAGGTGTGCACGGATCAGAAGAACTTGGAATATTGGAGAACGGCTCGAGTTCTCAACCAGAGACAGATTCAATGGGCACAGGAGTTCTCCAAGTTCTTCTTTGAGATCCAGTACGTACCAGGAAAAGAGAACGTGAGGGCAGACGCGCTGTCCAGGAAGCCGGAGTACATGGAAGGAGAAGGACCGCCGGAAATGAGACATGTGTTCCCAGAGGAACGATGGGTGGGTGGGGGGGGGGCGTTGGTTGGGAGAAGAGAACTAACCGAGCTGATTCGCCAGGACGAATTTGCCCAAACCAGGATCAGGGAACTCAGGGAAGCGAGGGGAGACCAGGGAGGCTTTGAGGAAAGGGAAGGACTGTTGTACTACAAGGGAGCAATGTATGTACCAGGGGAGGCCTTCCGGGAAAGGGTGCTTAAACAGCTTCACGACAATCCAACAGCGGGGCACTTTGGGCAACACAAAACCATGTTACTGGTTACCAGGCAGTTCTGGTGGCCAAGGGTGAGGGAAGACATACGAGAGTATGTACGGGGGTGTGACCGCTGCCAACGGGCTAAGGGGGAGAGGGCTGCCCCGGCAGGGTTGCTGGAACCTTTACCCACACCGGGAAGACCCTGGGAGGTGGTGTCTATCGATTTTATGACAGATTTGCCCAAGTCTAGAGGGAAGACAGCAGTCATGGTGGTAGTAGATCTGCTAACCAAAATGTGCCATTTTATAGCGTGCTCACATGCAGTAACAGCAGAGGAAACAGACAGGTTGTTTGTGGACCACATCTTCAGGCTGCATGGAGCTCCTTCGAGGGTTATCTCAGACCGCGGGAAACAATTTACCTCAAGGTTCTGGAGGAGGCTCATGAGCTTGTTGCAGGTAGAGGTGGGATTCTTGACGGCGAGACACCCGGAGACCAACGGGCAAGCAGAGAGAGCGAACAGTATTTTACAGCAGTACCTACGCTGCTACGTGAACGAGAGACAGAATGATTGGGTAGAGAAGCTAGCACTGGCTGAGTTTGCGTATAACAATGCTGAGCATGTGTCCACGGGGATGAGCCCGTTCATGGCTAATTATGGGTGTCACCCCAGGGCCTTTCCTGGGAGGGGGGAGGAAGGGTGGAGCGTACCCGTGGCAGAACAGTTTGTGGAAGAAATGGAGGCCCTGCACCAGCAGCTTAAGATGAACCTGGAAAGGGCCAAGGAAGTCTACAAGAGGCAAGCAGACAAGCGTCGCCGGGAAGGGGAGACTATAAGGGTGGGGGACCGAGTGTGGTTGTCCACCCAAGGGCTACCCTTTAAGGGAGGGTGCAAGAAGCTGCAGCCAAAACGGCTAGGACCCTTTGAGGTAACGCAGCAAGTAAACCCTGTGGCATTCAGGCTCAAGTTGCCAGACAGCATGAAAATCCACCCGCTGTTTCATAGGTCACTGATCTCACCGTACAGGGGGGAGCAGAGGTTCCGGGGGGAAGGAGGAGAAGGCCCTGCACACCCACAAGTAGAGGAGCGGGAACACCACAACCCAGTAATGGAGATCCTAGATTCGCGGTGGCGAGGGCGGCAGGTGGAGTATCTGGTAGCTTGGGAAGGGGAGCCCGAATCAGAAAACACGTGGGTTCCCGCGGGGGAGATAGGGGATGGAGATCTGGTGGAGGAGTTCCACGAATGGTATCCGAGGAAGCCCAAACCCATAGAGAGATTCTGGAAGGAGCAATTTGGGACCACTGACGAGGAAGAGGATTTTGTGGGTTTTCCTGATTCCGAAGAGGAAGGAGGAGAAACGTCAGAAGATGAGGAATTGGACTGGGAAGCCCGCCCCGCGCAAAGAGACCAGAGCGGGTGGGAAGCGGGGTTTGAGTCCTCGGAGGATGATAGCAGCTCCTTCCGGGGATTCCCTGCATCGTTGGCCAAAGAGAGAGACGAAGTTACGTCACAGGGTCGGGCGGGGGTGGAGGGGGTACTGGGAGGGAGGTGGATGTCAGGGAACTGACATCAGAAGGAGAGGCGGAGGCAAGGCTCCACAGCGATGCAGGAGAGGGGACCAGCAGGGGGGAAGGTATTCAGCGTAACACCGGTAGGGAAGGGAGGGAAATGGAGGATTCGGAGAGAGGTCTCCAAGACCCTTCACCCGAGACCAGTGGGGAGAGCGCAGACACGCCTCTGCCTTCCCGTTACTTGCGCAGACGAGTTCCGCGCAGGGAGAGTAGGAGGAGACTTGGCGTCAAACAGCTCTTATGCTGGAAGAGGTTCAAGAAACGCCCACTGACGGATTCTGCAAGTGACTGACCGGCCACGGAGTGTGAGCTGTCAGCCAAAGCATGGTTGGCCAGGCAATCTAACCAAAACGGAAGGCAACTTACGCACAAGTAACCCCTTACAACCATTACAGAAACGGAGTTGTTAGATACGAATGTTAAGAATATGTCTAGGATGTATAGTTTACTATTGGAGTGGCACACAAAAGATGAACAAGTAAAGTCGGTTATGATTGATTGGGCACAAGATGTGGGACATAACATAATGATGGACGATTGGGAAAGACTCTGGAAGAAAGGGGTTAAGTTTACCGCATGTACAATGCTAAAGGAAAATATGATGAAAATGATGTATAGATGGTACTTAACCCCTGTTAAATTGGCAAAGATGTACCATAATTGTGACAATGTATGTTGGAAATGTAAAGAAAAAGAAGGTACCTTCTATCATATGTGGTGGACTTGTCCCAAGGTAAAGGACTTCTGGGGAAAAAATTATAATGAATTAAAAAAAATGATGAAATATACATTTATTAAGAAACCAGAGGCCTTTCTCCTTGGGATAGTTGGTACTGAACTGCCCAAAAAAGACGTGAAAGTATTTTTGTATGCCACAACAGCTGCTAGGATTTTACTAGCCAGAAAATGGAAAACACAAGAATTACCAACGGTAGAAGAATGGCAGATGAAGATGATGGAATTTATGGAGTTGGCTGATCTCACCGGGAGAATCTGCGACCAGAAAGAAGAGGACTACCAAGAAGATTGGAAGAAATTTAAAGACTATTTGAATAAATATTCTAATATTAAAGATATTGAAAGAACCAATCAGGCTTAGGACTAAATTAGACTTAAATGTATAAATAAGAAAATGTACTATAAGAAAGGTAAAGAAATTGGAATATGACTGTAATATTGTTTTATGAAATAATGATATTGGAAACTGCTACATTCAAATTAAGAAGAAATTCAGATGGAGGAGATTAGAAGAAGTCAACTAAAATGTTTATGAAAATGGATTTTAATTAATTGGTTGAGTTTCTTTTTTTCTGTTTAGGTATTGTGATGGGATAATGAGCTGCTTGTGCGTAAAAGCTTGATCCCTCTGGGGTTTGGCTGGTCATCCAAACCGATGCACTAACGGAGCCCCCAAAGCATGACTCCGTCAGTCGCTGGTAGAATCTGACAGTGGGCGTCTACGGAATTTACGCCAACATAAAAGCTGTTTGACGGACATGCGCCTTCGTGACTCTCTGCGTGACAGTTTCCGGCGAAGGGTGGGAGTTCCCAACGGGGGTCCCGTTACCTCTCCACTACTCTCACTGGAAGCATCCCAGAGCCTCCCCTCCGCTGTGACTCCTGCACTCCCCCTGCTGGTTCCCTCTTCTGCTGCAGATTCTCTCCTATTCTCCTGGAGCCTGTCCACCACCTGTCTCTCCGATGGCAGTTACCTGACATCCACCTCCCCCCCAGGGCCCCCTTCACCCCCTCCCGCCTCCTCTCCCACTGGCGGTGAGGGCGGAAAGCCCCTGAAGGAACTCTCCTCGTCGTCCGAGGATTCTAACACTTCTAGCCACGGCGTACCGTCTCTCTCCCCGTCTTCCTCTTCTTCGTCGGAGTCGGCTTCTTCACCCACCCCTGACTCTGGGAACCCTTCAAACTCTCCTTCCTCATCGGTGGTCCCAAAGTGTTCCCTTCTAAATCGAGCCACGGGTTGCGGTTTTCTTGGGAAACGCTGATGAAATGTTTCTATTAAAACCTCGTCATTGACTACCTCTGCTGGTACCCAAGTGTTTTCCGACTCTGCTTCCCCCTCCCATTCTACCAGATATTCCACCTGATTCCCCTTCCACCTGGAATCAATGATTCCTGCCACGTTCATGTCGCGCTCTCTCTCTTCTATCACGGGCGTTTGGGTGGCCTCTCTCTCACGCTCCCCCCACTCACGTCCCTCTCGGTACGGCGACAGTAATGACCTGTGAAATACTGGGTGTAATTTCATGTGACTGGGCAGCCTGAGTTTGAATGCCACTGGGTTGACCTGCTGTATGACCTCAAAGGGTCCCAATCTTTTGGGCCTCAATTTCTTACTCCCGCCCTTGAACGGTAGCCCTTGGGTGGACAACCACACCCGGTCCCCCACCCTTATAGTTTCACCTTCCCTCCTATTTCTGTCTGCTTGCTTCTTATATTCTTTCTTGGCTTTCTCTAAGTTAAGTTGAAGCTGACGGTGGATCGCCTCCATCTCTTCAAAAAAAAATTCCGCTGCCGGCACGCTCCACCTCTCCCCTCCCTCTCCTGGGAATGCCCGGGGGTGACACCCATAATTTGCCAGGAAGGGACTCATCCCTGTGGACACGTTCTCCGCGTTGTTGTAGGCAAATTCTGCTAGAGGTAACTTATCCACCCAATCATTTTCTCTGTCTTTTACATAACACCTCAGGTATTGTTGTAAAACCCCATTTGCCCTTTCCGCTTGCCCACTGGTTTCTGGGTGCCGGGCAGTTGAGAAATTGAGTTCTACATGCAGTAAGCTCATAAGTTTCCTCCAGAACCTGGAAGTAAATTGTTTCCCTCTGTCGCTCAAAACCCTCAAGGGGGCGCCATGCAACTTAAAAATATGTTCTACAAACAACTTGGCGGTTTCCTCCGCTGTGACTGCATGTGAACAAGCTATAAAATGACACATCTTGGTTAATTGATCTACCACCACCATGACAGCTGTTTTGCCTTTGGATTTTGGCAGGTCCGTCATAAAATCTATGGATACTGCCTCCCATGGCCTTTCGGGTGTGGGTAAGGGTTGTAATAGCCCCGCTGGCGCCCCCCTCTCTCCTTTCGCTCGCTGGCACCTGTCGCAACCCCTGACATATTCCCGTACGTCCTCCCTCACCTTGGGCCACCAAAACTCCCTGGTAACCAACCACATGGTTTTGTGCTGTCCAAAATGCCCCGCTGTGGGGCTGTCATGCAACTGCTTGAGTACTCTGCCCCTCAGTTCCCCGTCGGGTATGTACAGTGCCCCTTTGTAATACAACGCCCCGTTCTTTTCTTCGAACCCCCCTGTGTTCTCCTCTGTCCTCCGGAGCTCTCTGAGTTTCTCTTGGGCGTATTCATCGTTCTCCGTACCCTCTATCAGTTCCCTCTGCCCCACCAATGCCACCCCACACACCCAGCGGTCTTCAGGGATTACATGCCTTGCCTCAGGCGCTCCCTCCCCCTCTAAGTACTCAGGTTTCCTGGAAAGAGCGTCCGCCCTCACGTTCTCGGAGCCGGGCACGTAACGAATCTCAAAGTGGAATTTGGAGAACTCCTGGGCCCATCTCACTTGTCTCTGGTTCAGCACTCGGGCTGTTCTCCAGTATTCCAGATTTTTGTGGTCAGTTCGGACTTGAACCTTGTGCTGCGCCCCAATCAGCAAGTGCCGCCATTTCCGGAATGCTTCATGAATGGCGAGCAGTTCTCGGTCGTACACTGTGTAGTTCCTCTCGGATTTGTTCAACTTCCGCGAGAAGAATGCACACGGTCTCCATTCAGACGTATCTTTTCCCGGCTGGAGAAGAACGGCCCCCACCGCTCGGTCTGATGCATCAGTCTCCACTCTCATTGGTTGTTGTAGATCCACGTGCAAAAGTTGCTCTTCCGACGCAAACGCCTGCTTTAAGCGTTCGAACGCCCTCTGCGCTTCTCCCGTCCAAACAAATTTCTTTTTGCTATCACAATCCGTGATGGGCGCTGTTAAATGGGCAAAGTTTTTGATGAACTTCCTATAGAAGTTTCCGAAGCCCAGGAACCTTTGCACGTCCTTCTTGGTCTTTGGTGTTTTCCATTCCAGTACCGCTTGAACCTTGCTGGGATCCATGGCCAATCCCTTGTCAGACAACCGGTACCCCAGGAATTCCACCTCCTTGGTATGAAACTGACACTTCTCCAGTTTCACCCACAGCCGGTTTTCTCGCAGCTTGCTCAGTACCTCTCTTACATCTCGCACATGCTGCTCCTCATTGTCTGAGTACACCAGGACGTCATCTAAGAACGCTACGCAGTTCTTGTAGAGCAGTGGCCCCAGGACGTGATTCATGAATGATTGAAAGCAGGCGGAGCCCGCTTGTAATCCGAAAGGCATAACGAGGTACTCAAAGGCCCCCAAGGGGGTGAACATAGTGGTCTTCCACTGATCCCCCTTTCTCACACGTATCAAGTTATATGCCCCCCTAAGGTCCAGCTTGGTAAAAATTTTCCCTTTTCTCACCCGTGTTAGAATGTCATCAATTCTAGGCATAGGGAAAGTCACTGGTTCTGACACTGCATTTAGGGCCCTGAAATCACATACAAGCCTGGGCTTGCCCGTGTTTTTTTTGTCCACAAAGAACACTGGGCTGCCCCCCACCGCTCGTGACTCTCTGATGAAACCTCGCTTGAGATTCTTGTCAATGAACTCCCTTAACTCCTGCATCTCACTGTCTGACATTGCATACAGCTTGCCCACTGGCAATTGTGCTCCTGGGAGTAAGGTAATTTGACAATCAAAGGGTCTGTGCGGGGGCAGTTTATCTGCTTCTTTTTCGCTGAATACGTCAATCAGGTCAGCGTATTGTGGTGGCACCCTCCCCTTGTCCATCACTTCCATCCCTGCTAGAGTGGCCCTGGCGCTTGCCTGAGCCTCTCCCTCCTTGCAGTGTTCTAGGCAATGTGCTGATCCAAAGGAAACCACTCTCTGATGCCAGCCTACTAGCGGATCGTGTAGCGCCAGCCAGCTCATACCCAAGATAATAGGAGCTCCTCCCAAGGTGGCTACGTTAAACGCTATCAGTTCGGTGTGTCGTGCCACCCTCATTATCATTGGTACAGTCTGTTGGCTCACTTCTCCTCCCAACAGCTCCCTCCCATCAATCGTGGTAACCTGCAAAGGCTTATTCAATGGGATAGTCTGTATCTGGTGTTCAGCTGCAAACTCCTTACTCATGAAATTACATGAGCTACCTGAATCCAATAGCGCTTTTATCTTCAGTGGGTGTCCGTTTGCCAGTTCCAGCAACACCTCTATCACAAGCGCTGGTCTTGGAGGTTCCGGCGTGGGCACATTCATTACTCCCTGGCCTGGCTGCTGTGCCCTGATGTTGGCAACCAGGCGTTGGCTTTTACTTGCTCCGTGATTTCTTCTTCCTCCTTCCCCCCAACAGTTCCCGCCATCCCTTGCCATTCCTTCCTTTGCGGACAGACTCTGGCAAAGTGACCTGGCTGTTGGCAGAGATAGCATCTCTTGCCGCTCTTTCCCTCCTTCTTCCGCCCTTCACTGGTGTTTGAAACTGTGTGCGCGCGCGCTGTTCCAAGTTCCATCGGCTCTGCTGGCGGGAAAGGCTGCTCCGGAATCTCTGGAATGCGGAAGTCCTTCCAACGTTCCCCCTTTCCTTCCCGCTTTTCCATAGCTCTAGCTTCCTGGCGTGCCCCAATGGACAGCGCTGATTTAGTCAGCTGATCCATAGACTCCGCCCTAGGCGCCCGGGAAAGTTCATCTTTCACTGCCGGAGAGAGACCTTCTTCAAACAGCATTCGAATAGGTTCACTAGCAAGGTCCCACCCAAGTCTATGAATCAGCATGGTGAACTCAGTCCAGTACTCACGTACAGATCGGCTCCCCTGTTTACACGCCATTAACTGCCTGCGCACCACTCCCTGCTCGATCTCGCTGGAAAACATCAAGTCCATGGCGCGGAAAAACTTCATTGTGTCCTTTAAGATTTCATTATTGGCTGCCATCAGGGGCCGAATCCAGTCCCTCGCCCCTCCCTCTAGATGGCCAATCACGTACGCCACTCTAGAGTTCTCGTCGGGGAAGTCATCAAACAGTAGATTGAGAGCATATTGCATCTCTGTCCTAAAGGCTTGATAGTTCCGGGGATCCCCCCCAAATTTCTGCACCAGTCCAGGCACCCGTCTGGCAAGTGGGGTGGTCTTCCCCTTATCTGCATCTTGAGCCCTCCTCTCCTCGAGCCTCGCCGTTTGCAGCACCAGCTGGACCTCCAACGCCCTGTACCTTTGTTCCAGGCTTGGACCTGCTCCAGCTCCAGCTCCTGCTCCTCCGGTTCCGGCTGGTTCGCTCATGATGCCTTCTGCTTGCACAAGCTGCTTTCAAAGACTGTCAGATTGCTGTGATGGGATAATGAGCTGCTTGTGCATAAAAGCTTGATCCCTCTGGGGTTTGGCTGGTCATCCAAACCGATGCACTAACGGAGCCCCCAAAGCATGACTCCGTCAGTCGCTGGTAGAATCTGACAGTGGGCGTCTACGGAATTTACGCCAACATAAAAGCTGTTTGACGGACATGCGCCTTCGTGACTCTCTGCGTGACAGTTTCCGGCGAAGGGTGGGAGTTCCCAACGGGGGTCCCGTTACCTCTCCACTACTCTCACTGGAAGCATCCCAGAGCCTCCCCTCCGCTGTGACTCCTGCACTCCCCCTGCTGGTTCCCTCTTCTGCTGCAGATTCTCTCCTATTCTCCTGGAGCCTGTCCACCACCTGTCTCTCTGATGGCAGTTCCCTGACAGGTATGCTAAGTTTGTTATTCTTTTTTCTTATTTTTCACTTTTTTATTGTGTTGCTGTTGTTGTGTTGTTGCATATTCTCTTTTTTGTTATGTCTATTGAAAATTAATAAAAATTATGGTAAAATAAAAAGATCTTTCATGTCGAAGTGCTCCTTCAGTTGAGCCAGGGCGCTATTATACATTTTGACATCCTTCCAAAGGAAAAGTATATCATCAACATACAACAAGCAATACATCTTCTTTTGCCCTTCCTCTTTGACAAATACACATGGATCAGCTTTACCTTGCTGAAAACCTAGAGAAAACAACACTTCAGTGAGTTTAGAGTGCCAGCATCGTGCACTTTGTTTGAGACCATATCGGGACTTCTTCAGAGAACAAACAAATCCCTGTTTTACCTGTACGCCATCAAGTGGAAGCATATAAAGTGATTCACCTAAGATTCCGTACAAAAAGGCTGTATTCACATCGTGATGAGAAACATGTAGATTCTCTTCTGCAGCAAATTTGAGCATAAGCCTAATGCTCTCATATCTCAAGGTGAGTGAGTAGGTCTCATGAGAGTCTTCTCCTGGTACCTGTGAAAAACCTCTGGCTACCAATCTGGCTTTGTGTCTGACTATCTTGCCATTTTGACCTGTCTTTGCTTTGAATACCCATTTGCTGTCAAGCAGTTTCATCCCTGGAACTGTTGGAACTAGCTCCCATGTTTTGTTTCTCTCTAAGGAATCAAGCTCAGCCTTCATGGCAGTTAACCATGGCTCAGCATCCTTCGAGTCCAAAGCCTGGATCTCTTGGAAACTTGAAGTTTCAAATACCTTTTTGGAGCTTTTAACAGCAGTTACAGCTTTTGCTGCTTTAGCAAATTCATCAGCAAATCTCTTTGGAGGTTTACCTTTCGTGGCTCTTTCAGACCTGCGAATCAGTCGTAAGTCTTCAAAGCTCTCCTCTTCTTTCTTAGGAGAAAAGTGGCCTATAGTGAACAGTGGTTCCTCCAGTTCTCGATCAGAGCCTTCAGAGGGTCACAGAGAGGCCTTAGCACTCTTGAAATCCTCTGAATCATCTGATTAAGTTTCAGATTCAGAATCAGAACCTTCATCAGTGGGTGTAGTGTTTTGCTGTTGTTTATCCTCAGACTCTTCACTGTCATCAGGATAAAATTGGAAAATTCCCACATTCTCCCCCCACTTGGCATTGTACTTGTAATGGTTGTGAGGGGGTTACTTGTGTGTAAATTGCCTTCAGTTTAGTCAGTTTGTTTGCTCAACCATGTTTAGGGTTAGAGCTCGCCCTCCGTGACCTGTTAGTCACTTGCAGAATCCGTCAGTGGGCGTTTCTTGAACCTCTTCCAGCATAAAAGCTGTTTGACCCCAAGTCTCCTCCTATGTTCCCTGCGCGGAATGCGTCTGCGCAAGTGAGGGGAAGGCAGGGGCGTGCCAGCGCTCTCTCCACTAGATTCGGGTGAAGGGTCTTGGAGCCCTGTCACCAATTCCTCCATCTCCCCCTCTTCTCTATTGGTGTTACGCTGAATTCCTTCCCCCCTGCTGGTCCCCTCTCCGGCATCGCTCTGGAGCCCTGCCTCCGCCTCTCGCTCTGATGTCAGTTCCCTGACATCCACCTCCCTCCCAGGACCCCCTCCACCCTCGGCCTGACCCTGTGACGTGACCTTGTCCCGCTCTTCAGCCGACGATGCAGGGAACCCCCAAAAGGAGCTGCTGTCGTCGTCCGAGGACTCAAACCACGCTTCCCACCCGTTCCGATTCCTCCCGGGAGGGGCTTCCCAATCTGATTCCTCCTCTCCTGACGATTCTCCTCCTTCCTCTGGGGAAGCTGGAAAACCCACGAAATCCTCCTCCTCCTCATCGGTGGTGGCAAATTGCTCCTCCCAGAATCGCTCCAGGGGTTTGGGCTTCCTCGGATACCTGTTGTGGAACTCTTCCACCAGATATCCATCATCTATTTCCCCCGCTGGAACCCACGTGTTTTCCGACTCGGGTTCCCCCTCCCAAGCTACTAGGTACTCCACCTGCCGCCCCCGCCCCGCCAGCGCGAATCCAGGATCTCCATTACCTGGTGGTGGTGTTCCCTCTCTTCCAGTTGTGGGTGTGTGAGCCCTTCCCCTCCTATCCCCCGGACCCTCCGCTCCCCCCTGTACGGTGAGAGCAGTGACCTATGAAATACCGGGTGGATTTTCATGCTGTCTGGCAACTTGAGCCGGAATGCCACTGGGTTCACTTGGTGTGTCACCTCAAATGGTCCTAGCCGTTTTGGCCTCAGTTTCTTACACCCGCCCTTGAAGGGTAAGCCTTGTGTGGATAACCACACCCGGTCCCCCACCCTAATGGTCTCCCCTTCACGGCGTCGTTTGTCTGCTTGTCTTTTGTACGCCTCCTTGGCCCTTTCCAGATTCATCTTAAGCTGCTGGTGCAGGGCTTCCATTTCTTCCACAAACTGCTCTGCGGCGGGCACGCTCCACCCTTCCTCCCCCCTCCCGGGAAAGGCCCTGGGGTGACACCCATAATTAGCCAAGAACGGGCTCATCCCCGTGGACACATGCTCCGCATTGTTATATGCAAACTCTGCCAGTGCTAGCTTTTCTACCCAATCGTTCTGTCTCTCGTTGACGTAACAGCGTAGATATTGTTGTAAAATGCTGTTCGCCCTCTCTGCTTGCCCGTTAGTTTCCGGGTGCCTCGCCGTCGAGAATCCCACCTCCACCTGTAATAAGTTCATAAGCCTCCTCCAAAACCTCGAGGTAAATTGTTTCCCTCGGTCAGAGATAACCCTAGATAACCCTAGATAACCACTAGATTCGGGTGAAGGGTCTTGGAGCCCTGTCACCAATTCCTCCATCTCCCCCTCTTCTCTATTGGTGTTACGCTGAATTCCTTCCCCCCTGCTGGTCCCCTCTCCGGCATCGCTCTGGAGCCCTGCCTCCGCCTCTCGCTCTGATGTCAGTTCCCTGACAGTACTCAACACTTCTAGTGAGTCTAACTGTATTAGAGTCAGTCATCATTACTCCGTAAGAACCTTTCTGATATCCTAGAAAGATACCATTCAAACCACGTTTGCCTAACTTGGAGTTTTGTGGTGTGTGAACCCACATGTCAGAACCAAAAATTCTCATGTGCTTGATGTAACAGCTGACCGCTTCTGCCCAATAACTCTCTGGAAGATTGGCATCATGCAGCAAGGTTTTCAAGCCTTGAAGCAATGTTTGGCTTGCCCTTTCACAAAGTCCATTCATCCAAGGAGACCGTGGACTTGAAAGGTCATGTTGAATTCCTTTCTCAGTCAGAAAAGCTTCAAACTGCTGAAAAGTGAATTCTCCCCCTCGATCTGTAAACAAACATTTCACTTGCTTACCATGCACATTTTGCAACCAAGCACAGAATTCCTTGAAACCTAGGAAATGCTTCTGATTTCTGCTTGAGATTGAACACATGAATATACCTGGGAAATGAATCAATGAGAACCATAAAGTACCTGGCTCCACCCAAAGAGGGTGTTAGTAGACCAACGAGATCAGCATGCACTACCTGGTATGGTTCTGTAGCTTGTCTACTAGACACCTTACCTTTTGCAGCCATTTTGACCGTGTTTGCTGCGCATGCCTTACACTTCATGTGGTACCTGCAGGGTTTAATAGTCAACTAAGGCAGGCATTTTGGAAACTGCCTCAAAGTTTAAATGACCAAGTTTCCTGTGATAATCATGAATACATCCTGCATGCAAAACCTTGTTAGTATCTGCAATACAACAAGTTTCATCCTGCACATCAACAGAATCATCATAATGCAATACAAACAAATGATCAACATAATCAGCATGCAATACAAAGTCATCTTTCTTGGTGATGGTGCACTTCCTCTTCTTGAAGGAAACGTCTATGTTCTGTTCAGTCAGCTGTGAGATGCTCAATAGGTTGTGTACAGCATCTGGAAAAAAAGAACATTGCGTATTGATGCATCCAAGCTGTGAAGAACAACTGTTCCGTAGCCTTGACTGGAGATCGTGTGATCATCCGCTTGGTGAATCGCACTTTCCTGCGGAGTAAAGGACACGAACAGGTGTTTGTCCCGGCAGATGTGCTGGGTCGCTCCCGAGTCGACAATGAAGAAAGATCTAGACGTCTTCTGGACCTTTGGAGTGAAGCGTGAGACCATTGCCTTGTGTTGCGTTGTCTTGGACTTCTGACCTATGCCTTTTCCAGGTGTTGAGCTTTCAGTGCGCTGCTTTGTTGCTTTGGCATTGGGATATTTGTAATCCCTCTTCACATGGTCTAGATGTCCACACGAGTAGCATTTCACTGCCTTCAAAGCTTTGGCGCCATCTAGTGGTTGCACTGCATTCTGGGATGACGTCTGTGAGAACTCCCTTTTAGTGACGCAGCTAGCACTACGCCGATCCGCTTCATTTAACACCACAGCAGTAACATGCGCTACCGTAAGCTGAGCAGTAGGCAAAACAGCAAGCTGGCTGGCAATCGCTTCCCAACTTGAACCCAAAGAATGTAGAATCATGAAGGAATGCACAGCCTCTGGAAAGGTGATTCCACGCTGTTGCAACTCTTGCCTGAGATTCTGCGTTTCCATGAGGTGAGCACGTGCATCTGCTCCATCACCAAGTGCCATATCATGCAACCTGGCATAAAAGAACAAAGAAGCTCCCGCGTTTGTTCTTAAATGTGACTGTTGGAGACTGTCCCACATCTCTTTGGCTGAGGCCTTGTCACGCAAAAGACATAACTCTTCAGGCGACACAATAAGCATCAGGGTTCCCCTTGCTTTGGAATCCTTAGCCTCCCATTCTGCGGTTACTGGAGCTGGGGGAGGGGCGTCTGATATCACATTATACAGACCCTCTTTTCTTAGCAGAGCTTCTGCATACTGCACCCAGTCCTAATAATTCCCTTTTGTGAGCTTTGGAATTCCCATCGCGTTTTCCAGAGTCTCTGTCACTTTAGCATCAGCCATGTCTGTGTCTTTAAAGCAGGCTGTGTCTATTTACCAGCTGCATTCCAAAAGCACACTACTTGAGGCTTTTGCTTTCTTGCCGCAGCTGTTCAGAGCTTTGGCTAAAAGTGACCCGGAAACTACAACTAATCCAGAATGCGGCAGGTAGTCTGGTGACTGGGAGTGGCCACCGAGACCATATAACACATGTCCTGAAAGACTTACATTGGCTCCCAGTACATTTCTGAGCACAATTCAAAGTGTTGGTACTGACCTTTAAAGCCCTAAATGGCCTCAGCCCAGTAGACCTGAAGGAGCATCTCCACCCCCGTTGTTCTGCCCAGACACTGATGTCCAGCACCAAGGGCCTTCTGGTGGTTCCCTCACTGCGAGAAGCAAAGCAACAGGGAACCAGGCAGAGGGCCTTCTCGGTAGTGGCGCCCGCCCTGTGGAATGTCCTCCCATTAGATGTCAAAGAGATAAACAACTACCTGACATTTAGAAGACATCTGAAGGCAGCCCTGTTTAGGGACGTTTTAATATGTGACTTTTTAATGTATTTTTATTTCATTTTTTTGGAAGCCGCCCAGAGTGGCTGGGGAAATCCAGCCAGATGGGCAGGGTACAAATTTATCATCATCATCATCATCATCATCATCAGTACTTTGTAAGATTTGATAATCTTTATAGGTCTTTTAAATTTCTTATCTATCTATCCCCTCCCCCTTTTCCCTTTCTGTACTTCCCTATCCTTATAAAATTGAAGATATATATATATTAAAAATTTACGGCTCCAGTTTTCTGGGTCGCCCCATATTCATTACCCAACCACCTATGCTGCTCATGGCCAGATCACTTTGGGGCACTGCCATGCTGTAAAAAGATTCTCATGAAGCACAGATCCCCATGGATCCTTAGGTTTTTTATGTTTGGTCACCCTGAAATCACTATCAAATCACACATGATGTATATGACCACAGAATGAACCACAAAAACCACAGAGCACAGCCAAGGAACAAACACTATATTCAATACTTTGATCCTCATGGATCGTCATGATTGTTAAATGGACTCCACCAAATTATATTGTAAGATCACACCAATGTCCATGGAATGACCAAAATAAAAACTATCTGAAATGGTTCTGCATTAGCAAGAACATTGTATTAAAATAACATTCATATTCATAGCTTCCACTGTGAAAAACTGCACCTGGAAATTTTTGACCCTGCTAAACTTGAAGAATATCCAAGGCAGAGATTGTGATGATCTTACCTTTGAATGTAAATTATCAAACCAACTAGATGGAGACCACCAAAGTAAGCATGAAAAGCAATCATCTGTCTTGCATCAACTCAGCTACAAATGGTTTTGGGAGAAAAGTTGTTTGCTTGGGGGGGGGGGCGGTAATTATAAATGGAGGTTTAACTGCAAGCTTTCTTGCCAACAGATTTTGTCAGTGCAAACTTTGAAATAGGGGGTCTCCAACGTGGTGCCCATGGGCACCGTGGTGCCTGCTGACACCTTTCCTGCAGTCCACCACATGTTTTTAGAACAGGATCAGTGGTGAATTGTGCCCAGCATGACTTCAGATTGTTCATAGTACATTTGATTGGCTGCAGGGGCATACGAAAGGGCAGCGGGGGGAGGGGTGGCCCGGGGTGCCACGTTGGGGGGAGGATGACAGTATGGTCGCTGTACTAGCTGCCGCTCGCATGGCATCCGTGTGGGCTGCTGCTTGTGTGGCGTCTGTACGGACAGCCCCTCTTGCGGTGACCACACAGGTCGCCGCTCTCCTGGCGACCATACGGTCTGCCATGCATGTGCAGTCCGTACAGCACATTGTGTGCACGCCCATCATCCAGGACTTGTTACCATATTATAGCTGCCACAAAATCTATCGGCATGCCCCCAGAACCAGGGAAGCCTTGCCAGTTGCAGCTCACATAGTTGAAGCGAAATAAAAGACAGAAGAGTAGATCGGGAAGAAAGTTCCCCAGACTGCAGGAAAAGGTAACAGTAGCTCCAGCATCTGATTCAGTGCAGGCTGCTGAGGGGTGGACTCCTTAAGATCACCAACTGACAATGAGACACCTGGAAAGCACGCAACCTCAGATGACCTCCACTCCAAAAAGTGGGAAAGAGGATTTGACAGTGACCAATTTTTCAGCAGCCCCATATTCTCAGCACAAAGTGAGAAGTGTTTGGGCAAATCACTGATTTGTACATCAGTTCCCCCATGGCACTGTTGGCTATTTGCAGTATGGTAGCGCTGCAGAGAGCTTGCTGGGGAGACCGTGCAATAAAAAGGGACTAAAAAATAACTTAAACAAGGTTTTAATAAGAAAAACAAAAACGCCATTTACACTAAATACATCAACAAACCAGACCCAACCACCAACCCATCCCCCAGGGTAATGGGAGAGCTAGGTGCTGCTCCTTATATACTACACCCAAATGCTGACACAGCTTAATCAATACAACTCAGCAGCACCTGCTATGTTTCACAGCTGTAAAGCTGGGTCTCGTTATTTTGCTCTGGCCCTTGCTCTGGCCCCTTAAAGACATACACATCAAGTGGAACAATGATGAACCTTTACATTTAAAGAAGCCATTCAACAGGCACAACTGTACCTTCCCTACACTCAGTCTACAAACCATGGGACTTGTGGGTTCAGTTGGCAACATCTGTGTGTATGACTATGACATAAACACACTGAAAGAATCAAACTGGATAAATGACCGCATAATAGATGTCTTTCTTGCCTCCAGGGTGATCATGGCCAAAGAGCTAGGTCACGATGGAACAATTTTCCCACTTAATTGCCACTTCATGCAGATATGTTAAAGATTGCCAGTGCAAGCCCTAGAATCATAGAATCATAGAGTTGGAAGAGACCACAAGGGCCATCGAGTCCAACCCCCTGCCAAGCAGGAAACAAAGAACTGAAAAACTTGAAGAACTGTTTGAGATTTGGAGTGCTAAAGAAAGATGTTTTGATTATTCCAGTAAATGACACAGAAGTCCACTGGATACTGATAGTAATCATTTTTAAAAGGAAGACCATGCTCTACCTAGATTTCAAACATGGATTGAACCACTCTGTGATTGATGCAATAACATCCTTCTTAACATGCCTATATGAGATGGATTCAAAATATCCCTATAGTTTTGCGGACTGGTCATGTTTTGCACCAACTGATATACCCAGGCAAGGTAATTCCAGTGACTACGGTCCTTTCACATGTACCATTGCCCATCTGATTGCTTCTGCTGCCCAATTACAGTTCATACAAAAGGATATGGCTGCCATTAGACCCTGGATTGCAAGAGAAATAATACAGTACAGTAGGAAAACCTATCTTGAAGGACAAGACAAATATTTTCAAGTGGAAATTGATGCTGTTCCTCCCAAGAAGAGACAAATCTTGAAAGAGAGTCACATTACTGTGTCTCGATCATGCCCAGAGGGATGGAAGGATACACTAACCTATTGCTCAGATATTTTACCTTCCTTGTTTGAAGGCTGCTGGTTTTTTGAAGGAAGGGTGCAGGAGGCCCAGTGGTGACCTAATTATGGTTTACTGTGAAGGAAACTGCAAGGACTGGTACCAATGCTTTCCCATAGGCATTGATTCAAAAGATCTTCCAGAGGTTTTCGTGTGTCCAGATTGTCAATCCACTGTGGCCAAATAGATTTTGAAACTGCGAACTGTCATATTCCACAGATTGGTATAATACAGCAAAATCCAAACATATAGTTTTCATCATCATGGCAGGGATGGTCCTTTTCCATAGAATTCTTATTCATGGAGTTGGCTTTTATATCCTGCTTTTCTCTACTTCAAGGAGTCTCAAAGTGGCTAAAAATCTCCTTTCCCTTCCACCCCCACAACAGACACCTTGTGAGGTAGGTGGGGCTGAGAGAGTTCAGAGAGAAGTGTGACTGGCCCAAGGTCACCCAGCAGCCTGCATGTGGAGGAGTGGGGAAGCGAACCCGACTCACCGGATTAGAGTCCACCGCTCTTAACCACTACACCACAGAAATGTATCTCTTAAAACTCTGGAGCAAGCTGTTCAGTTCAGCCTCATAGTGATACTGATTTGCAGAGGGAAGGTTGGTGATGAGCAAGATCTGTTCCCATTTCCCAACACAGAGACCATAGAGCAGTTTCTTTTGGGGGCTGAACCTGCAGAGTGTTTGTGTGGCGAATTTCCTCCTCCCACCAGAGGAAATAAAGACACAAGACACCATAAATTAAGGTTAATGGGCAAAAATTGGCCACAACTTTATTGATTGCAGGAAATGAGTGGTATTGGCCTAGGCATTGGTCCTATCCACTATCCGGCTTCAGGCTGTATGCCTGAGAGGCCGGGAAGGGTTAACACCAGCAGGGGGAGCCCTGCTGATGCACATCAACTAGGCACTCCCCTGGGGTCACCGCTCAGGGGCGTGCCTTGGGCTCTGACCTCCCTAGGCTTTGGACGGGGCGACGCCCCCGGAGTCCTTTACCGGGGGGAGGTGATGGCGCTCCCCCCCATCCATCTACATAACAATACCCCGACCAATGCCTCACCGCCACTCGAGCAAAAGCTCACCGCCAATACCCTCAAATCTGCAACCAATCCCTAATCCCTGCAGAAATGTCAGCCAGCCAAACATCGTTCCCCTCATTGGAAAGATGTACGCCATCCCCGCGGTAGAGAGTCTCCTTGCTGAATCGAATGTTGGGGTGGTCGATGACCCGTCCCCCCAGCGACACCACTCTACGAGCCACCGAGCATATTTTCCTGGACTTATTAATAGCAATAGGACATCTGCAATCTCTCCATATGCGCCTTTCTAACGGGGAAGACCAAATTATGACTAGATTTGGGTAAGTATTTTTCAATTCATCAAAATCATTGTAAATATTCCACATTATGTCCACGCCTTTCCTGTAAGCCACATCGTTTTCCCCCAACTGAATGACAAGGGCATCCGGTGGACCATCTTTGGCGACTCTGGCCTTCACTGCTGGCAGAAATTCAGCCCAACGCATTCCACGCCGAGAAATCCAGGAAAGTTCTATGTTCTCTGGCAATTCCAGCGCTCTTCCTTGACCTTGATTAAGAGCATGAATTCTGGCCCAGTGCACAATACTATGTCCAATGATCCAGACATGCACAGCCCCACCACCTAAAAGAAAAAGGGCAGAACAAGGAGGGATCGTGTGTGTGTGTGTTGAATATCATCATAATGGATCACCAGACATACCCTTTAAAGGCATCTGATTTCCAACGCCCCATATCCTTTATTCTTTCGGCCGGGAGGCCTAAGTGTACCTCTGTCGTGGCTGCCCCAATCCTAAATGAATAAGCCGCAAATTCCGCAGGGGGAAAACCGCATGCAGCAATTGCCTTGCGCATAACGCGCGTAAACTGATGCCTTGTGAGGCGGGAGCCATCTTCATGTATGAAGAAGGGGCCGGGGGCTTTTGGTCTCAAATATAGGAAACGCCTTGTATCCTTTACTGGGCAAGGCCCCTTCTTATGAGTTGCTATAAGGCAAATTAAGGCCCCTTTTCCTAACTGATCAGTTTTGTAGCTTCGGATATGGAGAAGTAGGTCTGAAGGTGATAATGTCACATCCTTCAGTAAGATCCCTCAAGAAATATGACTTGGCTGATCATCGCACACCACCTCACCAATGCGTAAGGCGGCGAAAAAGGCGACAGAGTATGCTGCTGAAAATAGGCGTGCTTCGTACTTAGACCAGCAAACCGCCCTTAGCTTTTTATGAATTTGGCTCAGGATCTCGAAGGTGATGGGTCTCCTTGTTGTTGAAATGCAGTAGTCCCGTGCACAGCGGAAGGATGAGGAGTACGTGCTACATACTCTAAATTGCTTTATTTACACTTCAAAGCTGGTATGTTACAGAAAAACATCTTGCCTCTGCCGGAGCAGAGAAAAGCATCCTCTCTCCTCTAAAGCACGGAGAGAAAGAAAAAAAACACACACTGAACTGCAAAGGACAGTGAAAAACAGGAAACCAGTGTACGTCACATCCAGTCTCCCTTTCCCGTGGGAAAACTCCCAACAGCAATTGATTGTGGAATGTAAACATTGTCTTGTGACAAGCATTTCGCTGCACAGTGAAGAGAGCAGAAACCAACATCCTCCCCCTTTCTGTGAACACCACTGGGCAGCGTGTTCGTACAATATCAGTACAAACCCAACTTCTGCACATAGGTACAGTGTTGATCCCTTGATACAATCTTGGACAATACATCAGCAGGAATTTCATTACCTGGCATATAGGACACCGTTACGAGTCCCTTCTGAATACGTTCCCTAGCATGTTGCAACTTCAATTGCAAGTGCTTCGTGCTTTGCTTACAACCTTCAGAATTCAGCAAAGCCAAACATGCTTTGTTGTCCTGGTAAACCTGGATTGGACATTTGACAGGAATTTTCATGTCTTTGCACAATTGTAACAACCATTCACAATCTTTAAGTGAATAAGACAGTGCATTCAGTTCAGCTTCACAAGTACTTAAGCTAACTGTTGTTTGCTTCTTGCATGACCAATCAAATAGACCCTGATTGTACATATAGCAAACTCCAGACGTACTTTTCCTGTCTGTAGTGTCACTTCCAAAACTTGCATCTGCAAATATTTCAAGACCACCAGACTTCTGATTGTTAAATCTCAGTCTGTAATGCATAGTGCCTTTCAAATACCGCGCTATGCGTTTCAGAGCTTTCCAATCCTTAACAGTAGGATTGTTGACTTGTCTGCTTAGCAAATTACAGCTAACAGCAATGTCTGGTCTTGAACATCTGGCAATGAAGTTTAGCTTGCCTAGCACACTTCTGTACAGTGTAGTGTCAGAAAATGCTTCTTCAGTGTCATCTACCTGATAACCTGTTATCATCGGTGTGTCTACAGGGTTAGCATCCATCAGGTTTAGTTTGCTTAACACATCAGCAATTTTCCGTGATTGGTGTACTAGAATGTTACCATCTTGATCTCTCTCTATTTCAAGAGATAGGTAGTTGTTTACCTCACCAAGATCTTTCATGTCAAAGTGCTCTTTCAGTTGAGCTAGGGCGTTATTGTACATTGTGACATCTTTCCAAAAGAATAAAAGATCATCAACATAAAACAAACAATACAGTTTCTTTTGCCCCTCCTCTTTGACAAATACACATGGATCAGCTTTCCCTTGTTTAAAACCTAGAGAAAACAATACTTCAGTGAGTTTTGTGTGCCAACACCTTGCACTTTGTTTGAGACCATAAAGGGATTTCTTCAGAGCACAAACAAATCCCTGTTTTACCTGTACGCCATCAGGTGGAAGCATATAAAGTGATTCATCTAGAGATCCGTACAGAAAAGCTGTATTCACATCATGGTGACTAATGTGTAGATTTTCCTCTGCAGCTAGCTTGAGCATAAGCCTAATGCTCTCATACCTCACTGTGGGTGAGTAGGTCTCGTGATAGTCTTCACCTGGTACTTGTGCAAAACCTCTGGCTACCAATCTGGCTTTGTGTCTGACTATCTTGCCATTTTGATCAGTCTTCGCTTTGAAGACCCATTTGCTTCCAAGCAGTTTCATTCCTGGAACTACTGGAACTAGTTCCCATGTTTTGTTCCTTTCTAAGGAATCAAGCTCAGCCTTCATTGCATTTAACCATGGCTCAGCTTCCTTAGAATCCAAATCCTGGATTTCTTGGAAACTTGAAGGTTCAAATACCTTCTTGGAGCTTTTAACAGCTGTTACTGCTATCTTAGCAAACTCATCAGCAAATCTCTTTGGAGGTCTGCCTTTTGTGGCTCTTTGTGACCTGCGAATTAGCCGTAGGTCTTCAACACTTTCCTCTTCCTTCTTAGGAGAAAAGTGGCCTATTGTGAACAATGGTTCCTCCAATTCTTGATCAGAGCTTTCAGAGGGTCGCATAGAGGCTTTCGCACTCTTGAAATCCTCTGAATCACCCGATTCAGTTTCAGACTCAGAATCAGAACCTTCATCAGTGGGTGTGGGTTGTTGCGGTTGCTTTTGACTATCCTCAGTCTCATCACTGTCATCTGGATAACATTGGAAAATTCCCACATTCTCCCCCCACTTGGCATTGTACTCGACACTTCTTGTGAGCTTAATTGCCTTTGAGTCAGTCATCATTATTCTGTAAGAACCTTTCTGATAACCTAGAAAGATACCATGCAATCCACGCTTGTCTAACTTGGAGTTTTGTGGTGAGTGAACCCACATGTCAGAACCAAAAATTTTCATGTGTTTGATGTATGGCTTCTTGCCAAACATCTTCTCATACGGGGTACAACCAATCGCTGAAGATAACCTGCGATTATAACTGTAAGTGAAACATGAGAGAGCTTCGGCCCAATAACTCTCTGGAAGATTAGCATCATGCAGCAAGGTTTTTAACCCTTGAAGCAATGTCTGATTTGCTCGTTCCGCAAGTCCATTCTGCCATGGCGAGCGAGGACTAGACAAATCGTGTTGAATTCCTTTCTCAGTCAGAAAAGCTTCAAACTGCTGAGAAGTGAATTCTCCCCCGCGATCACTGAAAAGAGTCTTTACCTTCTTACCATGCACATTTTCCAACCAAGCACAGAATTCCTTGAACCTAGGAAAAGCCTCTGATTTCTGCTTGAGATTGTACACATAAATATACCTGGAAAATGCATCAATGAGAACCATGAAGTACCTGTTTCCTCCCAAAGAGGGCGCTAGTGGTCCAACCAAATCAGCATGAACAATTTGGTATGGTTCTGTAGCTTGCCTACTAGACACCTTACCTTTCGCAGCCATTTTTACCTTCTTTGCTGCGCATGCCTTGCACTTCATGTGGTACCTGCAGGGTTTAAAAGTCATACCTTCAACCAAGGCAGGCATTTTAGATACTGCCTCAAAATGCAAATGACCAAATTTTCGATGAAAATCGTGAATACATTCTGCATGCAAACTTTTGTTAGTACCTGCAATGCAACAAGTGTCATCCTGCACAACATCATCATAATACAAAACATATAAACGATCAACATATTCAGCATACAATACATAATCATTTTTCTTTGTGATGATGCACCTTTTGTTCTTAAAGGAAACGTCAATATTCCGCTCATTCAGCTGTCTAACGCTGAGCAGATTATGTTTGGCATCCGGCACATAAAGCACATTCTGTATCGATAAGTCCAAACTGTGAAGAACAACAGTTCCGTAGCCTTTACTGGGGATTGTGTGGTCATCCGCCTGGTGAATCGCACCTTCCTGCGGTGTAAAAGACACGAACAGTCGCTTATCGTTGCACATGTGGTGCGTTGCCGCTGAATCAACAACGAAGAAAGATCTAGACGTCTTCTGGACCTCTGCAACTTTTGGAGTGAAGCGTGAGACCATTGCCTTGGGCTGCGTTGTCCTGGACACTGGACCTTTGCCTTTGCTCTGGCCTTTTCCACGCGATGAGCTTTCGCTGCGCTGCTCTGTCTTGGCCCTGGGATATTTGCATTCCCTCTTCATATGGCCTAGACGTCCACACGAGTAGCATTTCACTGCCTTCAAAGCTTTGGCGCCATCTGGTGGTTCCACTGCACTATGGGATGACATCTGCGAAGTCTCCCATTTGCCCATGCAGCTAGCACCCCGGCGATCTGCTTGATTCTGAATCATGGCAGTATCACAGGCTACTGTGAGTTGAGCATTTGGCTGATCAGTGGTATCAAATTCCCCACTTGCCTCAGCCAGCCTTCTGCAGCTAGCCATCATGCTGCTTTATACAAGCTGCGTCTGTGCTGCTTCATTCCAAAGGCAAGTTCAAAACAGCCTCTGCCTGTGAGCCTATGCCACTCTGCTTATCTGCAGCTGCTTCAAACCTTATTCCAAAGGCAAGTTCAAAAGGAAAGTTCTAAAGTGCTTTCTCTCTGCTGCCATAAATAGTGCTGCGTCATTATTTTCTGCAGCTGCTTTACTCCAAGAGCACTTTTAAAAGTTACTTTCGATTTCCCCGCAGAGTAACTTTGCCCGGCAAACGGCTTTAAAAGTTCAAAGTCCAGCCATAAAGCCATTAATTAGAAGCTGGCAGGCTGCCCGGAGCAGTAGCACATACCTCATCAATCATCTTGACGCGCAGAGCAGATTCCGTTCCGATCTGTCCCCCTGCATTCCGATCCTTTGCCGGCACTCCGATTCGACTTCTGGAGCCCATTCTTAAGATGACTGCGTTTTTCTGGGCCCGGAACCAAATGTTGTTGAAATGCAGTAGTCCCGTGCACAGCGGAAGGATGAGGAGTACGTGCTACATACTCTAAATTGCTTTATTTACACTTCAAAGCTGGTATGTTACAGAAAAACATCTTGCCTCTGCCGGAGCAGAGAAAAGCATCCTCTCTCCTCTAAAGCACGGAGAGGAAAAAAAAAAAAAACACACTGAACTGCAAAGGACAGTGAAAAACAGGAAACCAGTGTACGTCACATCCAGTCTCCGTTTCCCGTGGGAAAACTCCCAACAGCAATTGATTGTGGAATGTAAACATTGTCTTGTGACAAGCATTTCGCTGCACAGTGAAGAGAGCAGAAACCAACACTCCTGCCATCTGTGCTGGGAGGCTGGAGCCTACGCCAGCCCTGGGAGGAAAGCAGTGGCAGGCTGTTCCTCTGGAAGCCCTGCACCTAGGAGTGGGGGTGCAGGCAGAAGCTCTGCACCCAGGAGTGGGGGTGCAGTCAGCAGTGAGAGCTCTGGGAAAGCCAAAGTCTTCAAAGGTTGTTTTCGTCGAGAGTCAAAGTCAGGCTGTGTGAGGCATTGTTCTGCCGAGGAATGCAAGGTCAAGCAGCTGCAGAGGAAGCAGATAAGGGACACTTCTCAGACGGCGGAGCGTGAGAACAGCGGCAGAGGCCCTGCTGGGGGTGGAGCTGCAACTATGGCAACTGTGAAGGACACAGGCAAAGGCCCCAGTCTGGGGAACAGCGCTTTTATGGCAACGCTGGAAGAGTGCCAGCCAGCTGTTTTGTCTTTGATTGTGGACACGGGAGCGACACACACGTTAGTTCCCTCTGCTGGACTTCTTCGGAACTGCAAGAAAGTTAAAATTGAATGCTTTGTTTCTCTAGCTGACGGGAGCAAGAGACAGCTCACTGAAACTGGAATGTTGTATTGTGCTTTTCTTAATCATGAGGTTCAAGCCTTTGTTGTTCCTGAAATCGCTAATTGTTTGCTAAGCGTGTCTGCTCTAATTGCTGACGGTTTTTGTGTAACTTTTGCAAATAACATGTGTTCTTTTTCCAGGGACGGCAAGGAGCTGTATAAGGTAGAATGCAAAAATAGGCTGTTTGTGGTGGAGATGCCTATTGTTGCTGAGGATGCCACTGAAGAAACACAGGTGCAATGTGTAAACGTCCCACCACACAGTGGGTGTTCCCATCTCTGGCATCGAAGATTTTCTCATTTAGGTTGGGCTTATGTGAAAAAGGCCCCAGAATTGACACAAGGGTGCACATTTAAGGGTTGTGACAAGTTCCTGGATTGCAGAGCCTGCAAGCAATCGAAGGTTGTCACATGCTCATATCCCAGGTCAGACAGAAAGACCACCAGTCCCTTTGAGTTAATTCATGCAGATTTGTGTTGCCCCATGTCTGTAGAGTCCTTGGGTGGATCAAAGTTCATTCTTCTCCTAGTTGATTATTTTTCGAGGTCCTCTTGGGTTTTATCGATAAAACACAAGAGTGAGGCTGCTGGGTTGATCAAAGATTGGATCACAGTAGTTGAGGTGACCTTTTCCACCAAGGTGAGAAATTTTCAGAGTTACAGGGGGGCAGAGTTCACTGGTTCTGCGTTGCAGAATTTCTTCCTCCATAAGGGAATCAGCCACCGGCTGACAGCGGCTCACAGTCCGCAACAAAATGGAGTCGCAGAAAGGAAGAATCACATTTAACAGGAAGCTGTTTCTGCTATCCTGTATGACGCAGGGCTGCCGCAGCGGTTTTGGGCCGAAGCTTGGAAATGTGCAGCATTTGTACAGAACCGAGTGTTCTTTTTTAAAAAAAATAATATTTATTACTTTTAAAACTTACAAAAAAAGAAAAAGAAGAAAGAAGACAAAAGAGAAAAAAGAACAAAAAGAGAAAAAACAATACAATACAATATATAAACTATACAAAACACAACCGTAACACATTAAACTAAACACAATAAACTAAACAAAACAATACAAAAACAATTTAAAAGCATACATCATACCTTTTCCATATTCTATCTTTCATTCCCTTGTTTCATCGACCTCCTCTCACCTCGCTTTTTGTATTCTGCTTCTATTAGTTGTCTCAGCAATTCCTTTCCCTCTTTCTCTATTTTCTGTCATATAAATGTCTTAACACATTTTTAATCTTATTTTCCATTAAAACTAGTATACTTATTTAAGCTTAACTCCTTAAAACATTTCCACTAAGGCCATAAAATTTCATTCCAACATTTTTCTATCACTCATTAATTTTACAATATTTCTATATATAAACTTTAAATTTTCCAATCTTCTTCCACCATCTCCTCTCCCCGGTCTCGGACTCTGCCAGTCACTTCCATCAACTCCATACAGTCCATCAACCTGGAGATCTTATGTCCGAGGCTCTTAACTCTTTTCCACATCCCTTCTGCAGGTCTTCTTCATATTCTTTGATGCTAAAGAGCAGATCTCGGGGAAACTCCAACCTAACGATACTTTTATTCCTTCTCGACAGGTCAGCCAAATTTCCATAGTTAAAGCTAAGATCCATAAAGTATTTCAGGGCATGTTTCAAGATTCCTCCAAATCCAAAGACCCCCAGAACTCCAATCTCCTCCTGACCCAAGTCCATGTCCCAAAAGTCAGTTAATCCCTGCATGGAGGGATCTTTCCAACTTTCCTTTTCCAGTCCAGGCCGGGCTCCGATCCTCAAAATCTGACTTTTTCTAGTTTCAGTCATAAAAGGCCTCAACTTATAGTCCTCAATTTGCCTCTGTAAGGCTGAGGCTCCCACTTGTATTACTTTAGGTTCGACAACAACAACTTTCTCCTTCTCCTTTTCCACAATTTGTCCTGCTAAAGTAAATTCCTGTACCAAATCCTGAATAATTTCTGTATTGGTGCTCACTTTTTGTCCCGAATTAATCACTTTTTGTCCCAAGTTATCAATTTTAGTAGTCAAAACTTCCGTCTTCTTGTGAAGTTGTTCCAACGAGTAGCTTATCTTACATAATGCAGTCACTAAAGCTTCTCCTGTCGACATTCTTAAATGGTCCAAGGTCAATCCCTGATTCTCACACTTCTTATCATGCAGCTGGAGATTCCCCAGCTCCACTCTTGTAACAGTTTCAAAAGCTCCCTCTAGAGGGAAACAGTCTCCACTTGTATCATTCCTTTCAAGCACAGTTCAAAAAGTAAAGTTAGTTTCAATTTTCAGTTACTTTTCCTCCTTTTTAAACACAGAAGAGGACAATGGAAACCATATGTCAGGGAACTGCCATCGGAGCCCAGGGCGGTGGCGAGGCTCCCAGGCGCTGGAGAGGGAACCAGCAGGGGGAGAGGGAGAGCTTCCGCTGAGGAAGTAGAGGAGGAGGAAGCGTCGGAGGGAAGGCTCAGAGACGCTTCCAGCGAGACCAGCGGAGAGAGCTCAGGACCTCCCATTGGGACGCCCACTCTGCGCAGAAAGCTGTCACGCAGGGAAGCTAGGCGGAGACTCTCGGTCAAGGAGCTTTTATGTTGGAAGAAATTCAGGAAACGCCCACTGACGGATTCTGCCAGCGATTAAGACAGCCACGAAGTAAGGGCTGTCCAGTCAGGGAAAGTTTTAGCCAACTACTCAGCTTGGAGCGGTGTGGCGCTTACGCACAAGCAACCCCTTATCCCATTACAGCAATCCGTCAGACCTCGGCGTTGTTTGTGTGGAGGAGGCATCATGAGCAAAACAGAAGGAGCCGGCGGTGGAGAGGGAGCCGGGGGAGGACCAACTCTGGAGGAGAGAAACAGAGATTTGGAACGACAGCTGGCTCTACTAGCAGCGCGGCTCGATGAGAGGAGGGCTCAGGATGCACAGGGGAAACCCACCCCCATTGCAAGGAAGGTACCGGGACTGGTGCATAAGTTCGGGGGCGATCCGAGGGACTACCAGGCATTTAAGACAGAGGTGCAGTATGCACTGGACCTGCAGTATGATGACTTTGTAGATGAGGGGGCGAGAGTAGCCTTCGTGATCGGACACCTGGAGGCTGGAGCCAGAGAGTGGGTTAGACCACTGATGGCATCCGATAATGATGCCTTAAAAGACTTGAGGAAGTTTTTTTCAGCCATGGATCTGATGTTTTCCAGCCAAATTGAGCAGAGCGTTGTGCGCAGGCAGTTGATGACGTGCAAACAAGGGAACCAATCAGTCAGAGAGTACTGGTCGCGATTTGCCATGCTCATACACCGACTTGGGTGGGATCTGACTTCGGAACCGATTCAGATGTTATTTGAGGAAGGTCTGGCCCCCGCAGTGAAGGACGAACTTTCCCGCGTGCCCCGCCCGCAGTCGATGGATCAGCTGACCAAAGCTGTGCTTGCTATTGGAGCGCGGCAGGAAGCAAGGGCTCTAGAGAAGCGGGAAGGCAGAGGAGAGCGTTGGAATGACTTCCGCATTCCTGAAATACCAGAGCAACCTTCCCCGCCAGTGGAGCCAATGGAGATCGGAGGCGCGCAGGGGGTTTCAAACTCTAGCGAAGTTCGAAAGAAGGAGGGGAAAACAGCCTAGAAGTGTTTCCTCTGCCAGCAGCCAGGGCATTTTGCCAGGGTCTGCCCTCAAAGAAAGGCATGGCAAGGAATGGTGGGGGTGGCCAGGAGTGAGGAGGAGGGGCTTAAGGAGCAGGGAAAAGCCAACGCTTGGCTGCCGACGACAGGGCACAGCAGCCAGGCAAACAACCAGTAAATGTGCCCAAGCCAGAGCCCCCCAAAGGCCACCCACTCAAGATAAAGGCGCTGTTGGACTCAGGCAGTTCTTGCAATTTTCTTAGCAAGGAATTTGCGTTAGAGCATCAGCTGCAGACTCTGCCTCTAGGGAGCCCTTTGCAAGTCACGACCATAGATGGGAGGGAACTCCTGGGAGGAGAGGTAACATACCAGACGCCCCCCATGAGAATGAGGATTGCCAGGCACACTGAGATTATTGCCTTTCACTAGCCACCCTAGCGGGACCGCCAATCATACTGGGAATGAGCTGGCTGGCGCTACATGATCCGTTAGTGGGATGGCACCAGCGGACGGTCTCATTCGGGTCAGCTCACTGCTTGGAACACTGCCACGGGGGGGGGGGGGACCCCAAGGATGGCAATAGCCAGAGTGGCAGGGATGGCAGTGGGGAAGAAGGGGCAGGTACCACCGCAGTACACTGACTTGCAAGATGTCTTCAGTGAGAAAGAAGCGGATAGACTGCCCCCTCATAGGCCCTTTGACTGTCAAATCAACCTACTCCCAGGAGCCCAGCTGCCAGTGGGCAAACTGTACGCCATGTCAGACAGGGAGATGCAGGAGTTGAGGGAATTTATAGACAAGAACCTAAAGAGAGGTTTCATAAGGGAATCAAGGGCGGTGGGAGGCAGTCCAGTGTTCTTTGTGGACAAGAAGGACACTAATAAGCCCAGGCTTGTAGTGGACTTTCGGGCCGTGAATTCTGTGTCGGAACCCGTGACCTTCCCCATGCCCAGGATTGACAACATTTTGACCAGGGTGAGGAAGGGAAAGATTTTCACCAAGCTGGACCTAAGGGGAGCGTACAATCCGATCAGGATGAGGGAGGGAGATGAATGGAAAACCACCATGTTCACCCCTCTGGGGGCCTTCGAGTACCTCGTTATGCCCTTTGGATTACAAGCGGGTTCGGCGTGTTTTCAATCTTTCATGCATCACGTTTTGGGACCCTTGCTGTACAAGAATTGCTTAGCCTTTTTAGATGACGTGTTGATTTATTCGGAGGACGAGGAACAACACGTCAGAGATGTCCGGGAAGTGCTAAAGAGGTTACAGGTGCACCAGTGGTGGGTCAAACTCGAGAAGTGCCAGTTCCACACCCGAGAGGTCGAGTTCCTGGGGTACCGGTTGTCAGACAAGGGACTAGCTATGGATCCGGGCAAGGTACAAGCGGTACTGGAATGGAAGACACCCAAGACCCGGAAGGACGTGCAGAGGTTCCTGGGGTTTGGCCAAAGGTGAGGGAAGATGTACGAGAATACATAAGGGGGTGCGACCGCTGCCAGAGAGCCAAAGGGGAGAGGGCGGCACCCGCGGGGTTACTGGAACCATTACCCACACCAGAAAGACCATGGGAGGCAGTGTCCATAGATTTTATGACCGATTTGCCCAAGTCAAGGGGCAAAACGGCCGTCATGGTAGTAGTCGACTTGTTAACTAAGATGTGCCATTTCATCGCCTGCTCGCATGCGGTGACGGCGGAGGAAACCGCCAAGCTGTTTGTGGAACACGTTTTCAGGCTGCATGGCGCCCCCTTGAGGGTGTTATCAGACCGAGGAAAACAATTCACTTCCAGGTTCTGGAGGAAGCTCATGAGCCTACTACACGTCGAGGTCAATTTCTCGACGGCCAGGCACCCGGAGACCAACGGGCAGGCGGAAAGAGCGAACAGTATACTCCAACAATACTTACGATGCTATGTCAGCGAGAGGGAGAATGACTGGGTAGAGAAATTAGCTTTGGCCGAATTTGCCTACAATAATGTGGAGCATGTGTCCACGGGAATGAGCCCGTTCATGGCCAATTATGGGTGTCACCCCAGGGCCTTCCCAGGGGGAGGGGAGGAGAGATGGAGTGTACCAGCGGCGGAACAGTTTGTGGAAGAAATGGAAGCCCTGCACCAACAGCTTAAGATGAACTTGGAGAGGGCCAAGGAAGTGTACAAAAGGCAGGCAGACAAGCACCGTTGGGAAGGGGAGACCATAAGGGTTGGGGACCGGGTGTGGTTGTCAACCCAAGGGTTACCGTTCAAGGGAGGTTGCAAGAAATTAAGGCCAAAGCGACTGGGACCCTTCGAGGTAACACAGCAGGTGAACCCGGTGGCCTTTAGGCTCAAATTGCCTGACAACATGAAACTACACCCGGTATTTCATAGGTCATTACTCTCACCATACAGGGAAGGGCGGGAATTTCAGGGACGAGAGGGAGAGGTTCCCGCACACGCACAGGTAGAAGAGAAGGAGAGCAGTAGTCACACAGCGGAGATACTAGATTCAAGGTGGAAGGGAAGACAGGTGGAGTATCTGGTGGCTTGGGAGGGGGAGCCTGAGTCGGAAAATGCATGGGTGCCAGCGGAAACCATCAAGGATGAGTTTCTCCTGGCAGAGTTTCACCGCAGGTTCCCAAGGAAGCCCAGACCTTTAGCGAGGTTCTGGGAGGAGCAATTTGGCACCACAGATGACGAAGAGGATTTTGAGGGGTTTCCGGCCTCTGAGGGGGAGGGAGGAGAAGTATCTGAGGGAATGGAATCGGATTGGGAAGATTCTCCAGTGGGAAGAGATAGTAGTAGGTGGAGAGCGGTGTTCGAGTCATCAGAAGATGGGGAAGGTTCTTTCCGGGGGTTCCCTGGATCACCGGCCAAAGAAAGGGGATGGACCGGGGGTGAGGGGGGTCCTGGAGGGGAGGTGGATGTCAGGGAACTGCCATTGGAGCCCAGGGCGGTGGCGAGGCTCCCAGACGCTGGAGAGGGAACCAGCAGGGGGAGAGGGAGAGCTTCCGCTGAGGAAGTAGAGGAGGAGGAAGCGTCGGAGGGAAGGCTCAGAGACGCTTCCAGCGAGACCAGCGGAGAGAGCTCAGGACCTCCCATTGGGACGCCCACTCTGCGCAGAAAGCTGTCGCGCAGGGAAGCTAGGCGGAGACTCTCGGTCAAGGAGCTTTTATGTTGGAAGAAATTCAGGAAACGCCCACTGACGGATTCTGCCAGCGATTAAGACAGCCACGAAGTAAGGGCTGTCCGGTCAGGGAAAGTTTTAGCCAACTACTCAGCTTGGAGCGGTGTGGCGCTTACGCACAAGCAACCCCTTATCCCATTACACCATATATTTCTCTTATTTAACTAACTGTCAACATACGTTCTCTTCACTGTCAATGAACTCTCCCAAAACATCAATCCACTGGCAGCCCGTTTCCAGGTTCAGAGCAGTGGTAATTTAATTTTTATCACTCTCTCCTGCAGGCTACACAATCCAAAATTTCCCCCCTCTTCTCCTGCTTCCAAGGGTGGTTTAATGATTTCAATCGATGGAAGTTTAATCCTTTACATAAGGCTTTCCAAGACCTTAGCTTGCAGCTTCTTTGCTTCAATCTATTAGAAAAGGGGAAGGCAGACTTCCTGTTTGAGACCTTCCCGTTTCGGTACCAAATTAAGACGTTTGTAAATCCAATTTTCCGTTCTACTCACGGGTAGTTGTTTGAAGTCAAATTGTCCACAGGAAAAAGTCAGCGCTCTCCGGCAACAGCAATGCGGCTTCACTCCGTGAAAAAAGCAATCAATTCGAAGCACCGCGCCACTCATCCCACGTTGCTCCGGATCCCCAAAACTGGGTTTCCCCGCGAGCAGGGGAGGCGCAAAGGGTGCCAGCCGAATCCCACATTCACAAGCTTCTCCCGCCTGTGATTTTAGAGGGTCTCCGCCTTCGCCGTGGCGGTCAGACCCTGATTTCCACAGAGCAAATTCCTCCCGATCGGAGGAACTCTTTTTTTAAAAAAAAAATAATTAGTATTTATTCAAATTTTAAACATTACAAAGATAAAAAATAAAAGGACAAAAAAGACAGAAAAATACAAACAATTGACAAAAAACAAAAACAAAAAACAGATCAAACCTTTACATAACTTTCTTTCCTTTGCTTATTTCCTTGACCTCCTCACACCTCCCTTTTTTGTATTCTAGTTCAATTAGATGTTTCAGCAAATCCTTTCCAGCTTTGTTTTTATCCTAATAATTTATCTTAATATACTGTAATTCTCGTCTTTCCCCAATTAAAAAATCAATTTTAACCTAATCCTTTATATCATTTCTGCTAAAACCACTTTACTTCATTCCAACAACCTTCTAACATTCCTTAATTTTGCAATGTTTCTGTAGATAAACTTTAAATTTTTTCCAATCTTCTTCCACCAACTCTTCACCTTGGTCTCGGATTCTGCCAGTCATTTCCGCCAGTTCCATATAGTCCATCACTTTCATCTGCCATTCTTCCCGGGTGGGTAAATCTTGTGTCTTCCAATACTTCGCGATGAGTATTCTTGCTGCTGTTGTTGCATACATAAAGAAAGTTCTGTCCTTCTTTGACACCAATTGGCCGACCATGCCCAGGAGAAAGGCCTCTGGTTTCTTCAGGAAGGTATATTTAAATACCTTTTTCATTTCATTATAGATCATCTCCCAGAAAGTCTTAATCCTTGGGCATGTCCACCAAAGGTGAAAGAATGTACTTTCAGTCTCATTACATTTCCAACATTTATTTTCGGGCAAATGGTAAATTTTTGCAAGCTTGACTGGTGTTATGTACCATCTGTATATCATTTTCATTATCTTGTCTCTTAAGGCATTACATGCCGTAAATTTCATACCTGTGGTCCATAACTGTTCCCAGTCAGCCATCATAATGTTATGTCCAACATCTTGTGCCCATTTTATCATAGCAGATTTCACCATTTCATCCTGAGTATTCCATTTCAACAGCAAGTTATACATTCTTGACAAGTTCTTAGTTTTAGGATCTAACAGTTCTGTTTCCAATTTTGATTTCTCCACCTGAAAACCAATTTTCTTATCCAAATTATAAGCCTCCATTATTTGGTAATAATGAAGCCAATCCCGTACTTTGTTTTTTAGTTTTTCAAAATTCTGCAGCTTTAATCTGTCTCCTTCTTGTTCCAATATTTCCCAATATTTCGGCCAATTGGCCTCCATATTGAGCTTTTTCTGAGCCTTTGCTTCCATTGGTGACAACCACCTTGGAGTTTTATTTTCAAGCAAATCCTTATATCTTATCCAGACATTAAACAGTGCTTTCCTGACAATATGGTTTTTAAACGCTTTATGTGCTTTGACCTTATCATACCACAAGTATGCATGCCAACCAAATACATTATTGAACCCTTCCAAATCCAATACGTCAGTGTTTTCAAGAAGTAGCCAATCCTTCAGCCAACAAAATGTGGCTGATTCATAATAAAGCTTAAGGTCTGGCAGGGCAAATCCACCTCTTTCTTTAACATCCGTTAGTATCTTATATTTTATTCGGGGCTTCTTGCCCTGCCAGACAAATCTAGAGATATCTTTCCGCCACTTCTTGAAACAATCCATTTTGTCCAAAATTTGCAATGTTTGAAAGAAAAACAACATCCTTGGCAATACATTCATCTTTATCGCTGCAATTCGGCCTAGCAATGATAACTTCAAATTTGACCATATTTCTAAATCCTTTTTCACTTCCATCCAACATTTTTCATAATTATCCTTAAATAAGTTCACATTCTTAGCAGTCATATTAACCCCTAGGTATTTCACTTTCTTAACCAATGTTAATCCTGTCTCCTTCTGAAACCTCTCTCTCTCAATCACTGTTAGATTTTTCTCTAAAACCTTAGTTTTCAGCTTATTCAACTTAAAACCTGCTACCTGACCAAATTCTTGAATCAATTCCAATACTCTTTTAGTACTAGATTCTGGCTCCTGTAATGTCAATACCAAATCATCGGCAAATGCTTTCAATTTGTACTGTTTAGCTCCGACTTGTATACCTTTAACCAATTGGTCCTTTCTAATCATATTTAGCAAAACCTCCAGGACCGATATAAAGAGCAATGGAGAGATTGGGCACCCTTGTCGTGTTCCTTTCTCAATCTTAAACTCTTCTGTGACTACATTGTTCACAATTAACTTAGCTTTTTGTTCTGAATTAATTGCACCTATACCGTTTTCAAAACCTTGGCCTACCCCCATTCCCTGTAAATTTTTCTTCATGAAACTCCAAGAAATATTGTCAAAGGCTTTCTCCGCGTCCACAAATATCAGAACTGCTTTGGTGTTAATCTTCACTTGTAATTTTTCTAAAATGTTAATTATATTCCTCGTATTGTCAGACAAGTGTCTCCCCGGGAGAAAGCCCGCTTGATCTTTATGGATTCCTTCTGCTAGTACCTTTTTAAATCTTCTAGCCATAATATCAGCAAAAATTTTGTAATCCACATTAAGCAATGATATGTGGCGGTAGTTCTTGAGCTGTTTCTTCTCAGACTCTGTTTTCGGTATAAGTGTAATATATGCTTCCTTCCACGACTCTGGTGCCTTTTTCCCTTCCAGTATTTCATTGCAAACATCCTTTAATGGCTGTACTAGCCAGTCTTTCAAAGGTCTATAATATCTTGCAGTCAAGCCATCTGGCCCTGGGGATTTGCCCAATTGCATGTTCTGAATGGCTCCTTCTACCTCCTGGTCTGTTATTTTATAATTCAACATTAACTTATTTTCTTGAGAGATTTTTTGCAATCCATTTGTTTTCAAAAATCGATCAATGTCCATTTCTTTCTGGGTCTCCTGTGTATATAGATGTTTAAAATACCTCTGAAAACACTTCCTGATCTCCACTGGATTCTGTATATTCTTTCCCTCCACTTCCAAATTCGTAATAGTATTAAGTTTTTGTCTTTTTTTCATTTGCCAAGCCAGCAGTTTCCCACATTTATTTGCCTATTCAAATGTATTTTGTCTCATCTGTTTAATCTTCCATTCTATTTCCTGATTCATCAATTTCATATATTGCACTTGATATAACTTTATCTCTCTCAGGATCTCCTGTGATTTTGGTTTTGCTCTCAGTCTCTTTTCTCCTTCCTTTATTTTCTCCAAAATTTTATCCTTTTTTTCATATTGAGTTCTCTTCTTAATTGCATTCTGTTGTATCAAAAACCCTCTCATAACTGCTTTACTTGCGTCCCAGATTACTCTTTTTTCAACAGTAGTATCCATATTTATCTCAAAATAGTCTCTCAAGTTTTTTTGGGCCTTTTTAATCACTTCTTCATTCCTAAACAGAGTGTCATTCATCCTCCATCTAAAGGAACCAATTGGTGTTAGTTTCATTTCCATCTTCACCGCATTGTGGTCGGAGCAAGTTTTAGGACAAATTTCCACTTTTCTAATCTTCGGGGCCAGCCCCCTAGTAACCCAAATTTGGTCAATTCTTGTCCATGTCATTTTGGCCTCAGAGAAGAAAGTTCCTTCTCTTCCCATGGGGTTCTTAGTTCTCCAAATGTCAACTAAGTCCATATTGTCAGTCATGTCAAAAAAAGTCTTTGGTAGTCTGCCATCTTTTGTAACTACCTGTCTCTGTGCCTTATCCATATTTGTAGACACTACTCCATTCATATCTCCCATCAAAATCATATTATAGTCCAAATAGTCCATCAAAGTCTCGTGTAACTTCTTAAAAAATTCCGATTTCCCCTCATTTGGTGCATATATAACCTAGTATCAAAATTTTCTCTCCTTGTGATTGAATTTCAATTGCAACAAATCTTCCTTGATCATCTTTAAATAAAAATTTCGGTGATAGGCTCTCCTTTGCATAGAGTACTACTCCACTACTCCTCTTTTCTTTACTTTATCTGATGAAATAAATTCATGTCCTAATCTTTTATTACTCAAAATCTTCCTGTTTAGCCTTATCACATGCGTTTCTTGTAGGCAAATCAAGTCCAATTGTTCTTTTTTTAATATATGAAAGACTCTCCGTCTCTCCTCCGGGGAGTTAAGTCCATTAATATTCCAGCTTAATACTTGCAGTGCCATAATGTACATTGGTGCCTCGCAAGACAAAATTAATCCGTTCCGCGAGTCTCTTCGTCTAGCGGTTTTTTCGTCTTGCGAAGCAAGCCCATTGACGGCTTAGCGGATTAGCGCTATTAGCGCTATTAGCGGCTTTTAGCGGCTTATCGGCTTAGCGGATAAGCAGATAAGCGGCTTAGCGGCTTAGAAAAAGGGGGGAAAGGAAAAAAAACCGCAGGAACTTGCAAGACATTTTCGTCTTGCGAAGCAAGCCCATAGGAAATTTGTTTTGCGAAGCACCTCCAAAACGGAAAACCCTTTCGTCTAGCGGGTTTTCCGTCTTGCGAGGCATTCATCTTGCGGGGCACCACTGTAATTATTATATTACTCCTCCCTCAGCACCCAGTGCTTGTTCTAGTTCTGTCAGTGGTGTTACTTTCCTTTTTTGGTGAACTTCTGTCCAAAGCTCCTGGCTCTTTTCCAAAGTTCTTTCTGCAGATCTTCTCCGTGATCTCCCAAAAACTTGTCTTTTTCCTCAACTGATCTTATTTTTATCTTCCTTCCTTTAAAACTAAAGGATAGACCTTGGGGGAATTCCCACCTAAAAATGATCTTGTTCCTTCTTAGAAGGGCAACCAAGTCTCCAAAATTGGACCTAAGATCCAAAAGATGTTTTGGTATATCTTTAAAAATTTCCACTCTTGATTGCAGAATTGTCAAAGGATTCTGAAAGTGCAGACCCAGAATTTTATCTCTCTCTTCTTTAGATCGGAGAGTAATCAGACAGTCCCTTATCTTAATCTTCTTTCCTCCTCTTCCCAGTCTGAAGGCCCTCACGATTTTAAATTCTTCTTGTTTCAAATCCGACTTCCAGAACTCTGCAAATTCCTGTGTCAAAAAGTCTATCAAACTGCCCTTCTCCAATTCAGGTACCGCTCTAATCCTTAAATTCGTCTGTTTTTCCTTAAGTTCAATCATAGAAAGCGTCAATTTATGGTCCTCAATTTGCCTCTGTAAATCTGGGACTTTCTCTGTTTCCAATTGTGTTATCTTGAATTCCACAGCAACAGCTTTCTCCTTGGCTTCCTCTGCGGTCTGTCGGGTCAAAGTAGATTCCTGCAGCAATTTCTGAATAGATTCTGTATTAGTGTTCACCTTTTGTCCCAAACTATTTAGACTTTCTGTGTTTAAGTCAATTTTAGTGGTTGCTGCATCTACTTTCACTTTTGTCTCATCCACTGTTGTCTTTGTCTCTTTGACCCTCTTATTTGTCTCTTCGACCCTTTTATTGAGTTGCTCCAAAGATTCATTAATCTTAGCCAGTGCAATCGCTAAAACATCTTCTGATGACATTCCACTAGGCTTAGATTGTGGTGGTACAGTCGCAGATGAGTAGAGAGACCAGCAGCTGATGGTCTTCTCACCCAATTCTTCCCAGACCTTGTTGTTTTGTCTGGGAGTGACAAATCTACTTTTTCTTTCCCATCTGCCATAACACTTCAACAATAGAAGAGCCAAGGTCAATCCCAGCTACGCAGTTTGTCTTTGCAAATGGAAAATTCCCCTAGTAACAGTTTGACAGTTTCAGAATCTTCCTCTAGGGGGAAACAGTTGCAATAGTCCAAAAAAACACCTTTTAAACTCAAACAATAAGAGAAATAAACAGTTCCAATTTTTGTTACTTTTCAGTTACTTTCAGTTACTTTCCCTCGTTTTTAAGAGCAGAAGAGGAAAACTGACCACAATGTATCTCTCTTGCTGGGCTAGCTGTCAGCAAGTCGTCTGTTCACAGTTAATACGCAGTTCAAAGCATGGCAGTCTTTGTCTATTGGCAGCCCGTTCCCAAGTTTTGAGCGATGGATTTTAAGTTCTTTCCCTCTCTCTTGCAGGTATATACAGTCCAAGAGTTCCCCCCTCCTTCCCCTGCTTCCTTGGGGGGGGGGGGGTTCGATACTTTTTGTGTTAGGAATTTAGTCTTTTCCAATCAATTTTCCAAGGCTTTAGCTTGTATTCTCTTTGCTTTGATCTATTTACAAAAGCGGAAGGCGGACTTCCTGTTTAAACCTTCCCCGCTTCGGTGTCAAATTAATTCTCTTTATGCTTCCAAAATTCCCCTACTCACGGGTAGTTGCTTTTAAAGTCGAATTGTCACAAGAAGAAGTTACAGATAAGTAGCCGTGTTGGTCTGCCATGGTCAAAACAAAATAAAAAAATTCCTTCCAGTAGCACCTTAAAGACCAACTAAGTTAGTTCTTGGTATGAGCTTTCGTTACTGGAAGGAATTTTTTTATTTTGTTTTGTCACAAGAAGAAGTCAGCGCTCTCCGGTAACGGCTGTGCGGCTTCGCTCTGAGGAAGAAGCAGTCGATTCACAGCACCGCGCCACTCCCCGCGAATTGGGGGGGCACAAAGGGTGCCCGCCGAATCCCCACGCTCACAGGCTTCACCCGCCTGTGATTTTTGAAGGGTCTCCGCTTTCACCGTAGCGGTAAGACCCAATTCCCTCGAAGCAAATCCCTCCTAATCAGAAGGATTCCACCATTACCGATGGCGCTAACCCGGAAGTAACCTCAACCCGGAAGTGTTCAATGCAAGTGTAGGAGACACGCCTTATTTCCTGTTGCACGGTAAGAAGCCCAAAGTGCATTTCTTATGTGTGTTTGGCTGTGTGGCTTGGGTCCTCATTCCAAAGGCTTTACGCAGGAAGGGTGAACCAAGGTCCAAGAAGATGATCTTTGTGGGGTATGAACCTGGTTCTAAAGCTTGGAGGTTTGCATACCCGAGTGGAAACCAGTCTAGGCTGGTAATCAGCAATAGAGCTGAGTTCTGTGAACAAGCTGGGTGGACGCGTTTGCAGGGCAACCCAGATGTTCTTTCACAGCAGTTCTTTGACTCAGAAGAGGAAGAGGAGGAAGAGGAACCTGTTGCTGGGGACCGCAACAGGGACAGAGTCCACAACAGGGGCAGCTTAGAATCCCTCAGAGGGGGAGGCCCAGAACACCTCCTCAAACCACTGTCAAGTCTGAGCCAAAGAGTGAGCCCTCCTCACCTGCAGGACCAGCTGTAAGGTTCAAAAGGCGCAGCAGGTCAGAGGGGGGAGTTTCTGACACTGAGGATGGTCTAGCTGGCCCTAGTGGATCAGAGGGGGAAACAGAGTTTACACTGAGAAGATCAACAAGATCTATGAAGGGCAGGCCGCCTGACAGGTTCGAGGCCACAAGTGTGTGGGTTGGTGTGGCTAGGTGTGAGCCTAAAACCTTTGAGGATGTTCAAAAGATGCCTGAGGAAGAAGCCAGCAAATGGCATAAGGCAATGCAGAAGGAGATGAACTCAATGGAGTCTCTGGGTGTGTTCTCACTCACATCTTTGCTGGCTGGCAAACAGGCTGTGAGTTGCAGGTGGGTTTATTGCCTTAAACCCACAGAGTCTGGAGAACCACAGTACAAGGCTAGGCTAGTTGCTAGGGGTTTCACACAGAGGAAAGGAGTCCATTTCACGGAAGTGTATTCTCCTACTTCCAGAAGTGAAACTCTGTTTTTTTTTTTTATAATAATTTTTATTCAGTTTTTTAAACACATAATTAAAAAAAACAAACACATCACAGAATACAAACAAACATAAAAAACATAAATAAATTCATAATCTTATTTTCTTGTAACTCCTTTCAATCGACTTCCCCTTACCTCCCTTTCGCTGCATCCCTATTTTAAAATTTTTTAGCAACCCTTTAGTCAATTTATCCATTTAGTTCCCTTCATTAAATTCCCATAAATTTGTTAATTACAGCTGTAGTTCTCTGCTTCTTACCCCTTGACATCTTAGCACTCCTCAATTTTACAACAGTTTTTAAGATATATTTTAAATTTCTTCCAGTCTTCTTCCACTGCCTCTTTCCCCTGGTCACGAATTCTGCCGGTCATCTCTGCCAGTCCCATGAAGTCAATCACCTTTGTCTGCCATTCTTCAAGAGTAGGTAGTTCTTGCATCTTCCAATACTTTGCCAGAAGAATTCTTGCTGCAGTAGTAGCATACATAAAGAAAGTCCTATCCTTCTTTGGCACCAATTGGCCAACCATGCCCAGGAGAAAAGCCTCTGGTTTCTTAATAAATGTCCATTTAAGGACTTTCTTAATTTCATTATAGATCATTTCCCAGAATGCTTTCACCCTCGGGCAGGTCCACCATAGGTGATAGAAGGTACCTTCATTCTCCTTACATTTCCAACATTTATTATTGGGCAAATGATAAATTTTTGCAAGCTTGACTGGGGTCATGTACCACCTGTAGATCATTTTCATTATATTTTCTTTTAAGGCATTACATGCCGCAAACTTAACACCAGTGGTCCATAACTGTTCCCAGTCAGCAAACATAATGTCATGACCGATATCCTGTGCCCATTTAATCATAGCTGATTTTACCGTTTCCTCCTGTGTATTCCACTTAAGCAGCAAATTATACATTCTTGACAGATTCTTAGTATTGGGTTCTAACAGTTCCGTTTCTAACTTTGACCTCTCCTTCTGAAATCCTATTTTCCTGTCCTCTTTAAATGTCTCATTTATCTGATAGTAATGCAGCCAATCTCGAACTCTGGACTTTAGTTTTTCATAACTCTGAAGCTTTGCCCTTTCACCTTCATATTCTAAGATTTCACAATATTTTGGCCATTTAGAATCCATATTAAGTTTTTTCACCCCCTTGGCTTCCATTGGTGACAACCACCTGGGAGTTTTGGTTTCCAGTAAATCTTTGTATCTGCTCCAAACATTATATAATGCTTTTCTAACAGTATGGTTTTTGAAACCTTTGTACACCATTGCCTTGTTATACCATAAATATGCATGCCAACCAAAACAATTATCATATCCTTCCAAATCTAAGATGTCTGTGTTCTCAAGAAGTAACCAGTCTTTCAGCCAGCAGAAAGCTGCTGCTTCGTAGTATAATCTTAAGTCCGGCAGGGCAAATCCCCTTCTATCCTTTGCATCAGTTAAAATCTTAAACTTAATTCTGGGCTTTTTGCCCTGCCAGACAAATTTTGATATATCTTTCTGCCACCTCTTGAAACAATCCATCTTGTCCAAAATTTGTAAGTTCTGAAACAAAAAAAGCATTCTAGGCAATACATTCATCTTGATAGTAGCAATTCGGCCTAACAAGGACAGTTTCAACCTTGACCATGTTTCTAAATCTTTCTTTACTTCTGACCAACATTTTTCATAATTATCTTTAAATAAATTCACATTCTTAGATGTTAAGTTTACCCCCAGGTATTTCACTTTCTTCGTTATCTCCAAACCTGTTTCACTCTGAAACCTCTCTCTTTCTTCCATTGTTAAGTTTTTCTCCAAAACCTTTGTTTTCTGTTTATTCAGTTTAAATCCTGCTACTTGACCAAATATTTCAATTAGTTCTAACACTCTTTTAGTACTAGTGTCTGGCTGTTGCAGAGTCAAGACTAGATCATCTGCAAATGCTCTTAATTTATAATATCTAGCTCCAACCTGAATTCCTTTAACCAACTGATCCCTTCTTATCATATTTAACAAAACCTCCAGGACTGATATAAAGAGTAGAGGGGATATTGGGCAACCCTGTCGTGTACCTTTTTCTATAGATATTTCATCCGTTACCACATTGTTTACAATTAACTTTGCTTTTTGTTCTGAATATATTGCATCTATACCATTTTCAAAACCTTGGCCTACCCCCATCCCTTGGAGATTCTTTTTCATAAAACTCCAGCAAATGTTGTCAAAAGCTTTCTCCGCATCCACGAAAATTAAAACAGCCTTTCTATTAATGTCAACTTCTAACAGCTCCAAAATATCGATAATGTTCCTCACATTAGCTGACATATGTCTCCCTGGGAGAAAGCCAGTTTGGTCCTTATGAATCTCCCCTAGTAACACTCTCTTCAATCTTTTTGCCAAAATGTCTGCAAAAATTTTATAATCCACATTGAGTAAAGATATAGGGCGGTAGTTTTTAACCTGGTTTTTTTCAGTCTCTGTTTTCGGTATAAGCGAGATGAAAGCCTCTTTCCACGATTCAGGTGCCTTTTTCCCCTCCATAATTTCGTTGCAAACTTCCTTTAATGGTTGTATTAACCAATCCTTCAGCATTTTGTAGTAACTGGCAGTCAAGCCATCTGGTCCTGGTGATTTTCCCAGTTGCATATTCTGGATGGCACCCTCTATCTCTTGTTCTGTTATTTTCTCATTCAGGATCCTTTTATTTTGTTCTGAAATTTTTGGTAATCCGTAATTTCTAAGGAATTCTTCAATTTCTTGTTCGTTTACTGGCCCTTGTGTATATAATTTCCTAAAAAAACTTTGAAAACAATTACTTATCTCGTTGGGTTTATAGATAGTCTTTCCCTCCATCTCTAAACTCGTCACTGTATTCAGTTTCTGCCTCTTTTTTAGTTGCCATGACAAAAGTTTCCCACATTTATCTGCAGATTCAAATGTTTTTTGTCTCATTTGCTTTATTTTCCATTCTATTTCTTGATTCATCAGTTCCATATATTGCATCTGATAATACTTTATTTCTCTCAAGATCTCTTGGGACTTTGGTTTAGACCTCAATTTCTTTTCTCCTTCTTTCATTTTTTCTAAATTTTTTTCTTTCCTCTCATTTTGTCTTTTCCTCTTTAAAGAGTTCTGTTGAATTAGGAAACCTCGCATCACGGCTTTGCTAGCGTCCCAGATTATTCTTTTCTCCACGTCTGTTCTCAGATTTATCTCAAAGTAATCTTTCAATGTTTTTTGGGCCTTTTTATAAATCTCTTCATCTTTAAATAGGGTGTCATTCATTCTCCATCTGAAGGATCCAGTTGTTGTTAATTTCATCTCCATCTTTACAGCGTTATGGTCTGAGCAGGATTTTGGGCAGATTTCTATTTTTTTGGTTCTCGGCGCCAGGCTGCTAGTAATCCAAATTTGGTCAATTCTTGTCCATGTCATTTTTGCTTCAGAAAAGAAGGTTCCCTCTCTTTCAAGAGGGTTCCTTGTTCTCCAAATATCAATCAAGTCCATAGTTTCAGTCATTTAAAAAAAAAGTGAAACTCTGCACATGCTCTTAGCTGTTGCTGCACAAAGAGGTTGGAAGGCAAACCACTTTGATGTGGATGTTGCCTATTTGAACTCAGATCTCAAGGACGAGTTGTACATGCTTCCTCCTCCAGGGTTTGAGGTCAAGGGACAAGGCATCGTGTGGCGGTTGCATAAATCTATTTATGGTTTACATCAATCTGCCAGAAACTGGAATATGTGTCTAAATGAAGCCTTAGAAAAGCTAGGTTTTAGGAGAAGTGTTGCTGACAGCTGTCTGTACCTTAAAGGGTCAGGGGAGACTCAGAAAGCGATTCTAGTCTTTGTTGACGACCTCTTATATATGGCACAGACAGGTAAACACGTGGAGAAGTTTGCTAAGGAGCTTGGTAAAAGGTTCAAGCTCAAGCAACTTGGAGCTGTTAGGTCATATCTAGGCGTAGATGTGTCACGAACAGAGGATGGAAGTTTTCTGCTCAGTCAGAGAGGTAAAATTGAGCAACTGCTTCAGAAGTTCAGGATGAGTGAGTGTGCAGGTGTCAGGACTCCTATGGAGGCTGGCTATGTGAAAGACAGTCAGCAAGTAGAACGCGCTGTGTTCGAAAATGCTGAACTCTTTCAGTCAGCTCTGGGTAGTCTGCTGTATCTGTCCCAGTGGAGCAGACCAGACATAGCGTTCGCTATCAATCTGCTCAGCAGGGAAGCTTCAAATCCAAGTGTACAGGCCTAGAATGGTGTCAAACGGGTGCTGCGGTATCTGCAGGATACCAAAGACTTTTGCCTTAGGTTGTCAGCTAAGGGTGACGTCAAGCTGACCTCGTGGGTGGATGCAGATTGGGCTAACCTTAAAGACTGCAAGTCCGTGTCAGGCCTAGTGGTGAAGTTTGGGAACTCAGTAGTTGGGTGGAGGTCTCGGAAGCAAAGTCTCATAGTGCTTTCGTTTACTGAAGCTGAGTTCAGTGCGCTTTCTGAGGTGTGCAGAGAGTTGGAGTTCTATGCATGTTTGGTCCAGGAACTCTGTGGATTGAATTGTTTGCCCATTGTTGTTTACGAAGACAATCAACTGTGCCTGAAATTGGCTGAATCGAGGCAATTTAAGGCCAGGACCAAACATCTAGATATACGTTTCCAAAATGTGTGTCAGAGTGTTCGTGAGGGATTAGTTGCGCTGAAATACTGTCCCTCAGCCAAGAACCTCGCTGATGGTTTTACGAAACCACTAACCTTTCAGAGGCATGGAGAGTTCTGTGAAGGTCTGTGTTTGGGGTGAGCATTGTTGCTTATTCCCCCCCCCCCCAGGTGCAGAACAAGAGGGGGTGTGGAGTTTGGTGGTTATAGGTTTAACCTTCTTGGTGTTCTGTATCTGGGGGGAGGAGCGTCTACGCGACGCTGTGCTATCGTCACAGTCTTTGTTCTGTGAGTTGGTTTCAGTTTTAGACGGAGACTGAGAGTGCTCCGGCACGGAACGGAGAGGAAATGTCTGAAAGTTCTGATGGTGATTTACTGCTGTAAATAAACGCTTATAGATAGAAGAAGCTGTCTCTGGACTGTATCACTCCCTCTTCTCTCACACGGAAGGCAAACTGCTGCGTCTCTGCAATTTTTCCTACCTAGGTCGTTTTTCTCAGAGTGTGCGCAAGGGGAAACGGCTGGACGGTGGAATCATATTTCCTCAAAATAAATGTTTAATTTTAGGCACCAAAGGACAAATGATCTCAGTAGTGTTGCCACCCTTGGTGAACGCGAGGATTGCCTGGTGAGTACGGAAACCACGGCCTGGTTGTCCGTCCAGAAGCACACCCAGTGATCCTTGAACTCCTCTGCCCACAAATGCACCGCCACCGCTATTGGGAAAAATTCCAGAAAGGTAAGGTCACGTGTAATTGGTTTGCCCTGTGTAGGGATATCGCGGAGTGGGGATTGGGGTCCGGAGGGAGCACACCTCCCCACCAGCAGGTAGCCACAACCAGCCTGCATGCGTGACCCTGGGGTGCGGGGTACATTCCCCCCCCCCAGACAAGCCACAGCAGTCTGGAACATCGTTCCCTCGGTCTAACCTTTTGTGGTCTCAGCAGTCTGCGGTGTCCTGTCTGTAACCTTTGTCCCTGAGACCTTTTGTCTCCTTCGTCATACACTGTGCAAGGGGAAAATGACGCTGTGGAAACAGGTGCCAAAATAACTTTGTACCACCCCACAATCTCGGGATGGAAGATGTGTAAAGGTCACAGCCCAAAATGTATTTGCCTGGCTTGCATATTTGTCTCAATAAAAGGAGGCTCCACAGGTCTAGCAAGCAGCTCGCTTCAGCCCACCTGTGCGCAACTCACATGATGATCAACCCCAGTCTTGTGCCTTCCTTCAGCTGGTGCCCAACTCTCTGGGGCTAGTTTACTCACTTCGCTCGGAAAAGAGCTAGAGACGCGTCCTCGTATCCTCTATAAGGATCCCGGTGAGTATACGAAGGGGGGAAGATGGGGAGTTCCCTTTCTGCCCAACAATTGCAACATCGTAAAGATCTTCAGTATTTGCTTTTAAAAGCGCGGCATCCTTGTTCCTGCAAGGCACTTAATGCTCTCTTGCGGGAAATCGATGCACAGTGTCCCTGGTATCCAGAGAGCGGGTCGTTCCGGGCCAGGGACTGGGAACAAATTGGGCAAACCCTGCATTCAGAGCCACAAGCTCCGGTGCAGGTGCTTCAGGCATGGCGCTTCTGCAGAGATGCGGTTCAGCGGTTTGGCCCTGCAGAAGTTCAGCCTGTATTTTCTCTTATCAATCCTCCATCTCTTCCTGACGAGGGTGGTGGTAGCAGCTCCACTGAGCCTGGCTTCTAAGCAGCCAGCACCTGAGACACCAACAGCTGAGGTTTCTCAGGGTTCTCAGCAATCCTCTCTTTTATCTCAACCCGAACTTTCTCTTGAGACTTCATTTCAGCCCTCAAGTCTGCCTGGCTTGGCAGATCCAGCGGTGCCTCTTGAGTCGGTAAAGGCTCAGAAGGCAAATCTCTCCGCTGTAGAGCAGATGGTTAGGGAGGCAAAAGCATCTTCTCACCTAACTGTAGAAGAGCTTGCTGATGTAAACATGCTGAGTCTGGTTGCAAGGGCACCGGATGGTCAGGGCCAACAGCTTAGCCGTTGGGACCCTCTGCCTTATTCTGTAATCAGAAAGGTGGAAAAGGCCGATAATGAATTGGATTTGACCAGTACCTATCCACATGGACTGGAGGAGGATGAGTCCTCAAACTTTGTATTGATTCCTGATGACTGGAAATCTGTAATGAAAATGCTCTTGAATCCTGGCCAGTTTGTCATTTGGCTTAGTGAATTTCGCCAACCTGCAGAGCATCAAGCCCGTGTGCAGGCTGCCCGAGGCCTTCTCTTTGATCATCTGGCAGGAGAAGGACAGTCTAGTACTGTGGACAGGCAAAGTCAGCCGCCTCAAAAGTGTTTCCCCTTGATTGCTGCATGCGCTTTGCAGGCATTTAAGAATGTCGTTGTGAACTTGCAAACTCTATTGCTCCAGAAACAGTTTCCTGTGATTTCTGCATGCGCCCTACATGCCTTTCAAGCTCATAAAGCTAGTGCGCTTGCAAGTGCTTTGGGTTACTCAGGGAACAGCCAGTAATCGGGTCACCCTCTGACCCAGGACCAAAAAAGGGGGAATGTTTTCCTGCTCAGATAGCCCCACAGCCAGTAACATCTTTGAAAGACCTGCCACCAACGACAATGCGGGGCTGAATTTAATTATGCAGGAAGACATCATTTTTCTATTTGCCCGGGGAGGTTCATCTCATTCCCATTCAGGTCAGGGGGGTCTCTTTCCCCTGGAACTGTGGGTTTGATCCTCCACTAGTCCCACGCAGTCTCTGCAAAAGGGACAACTGATTCTGTCTACATAGGCATTCTCAGAACACAAGCGTGGCCACAGACTCTGCTAAAGGGAGTCTGTTGCACAGCTACTTTTTTCCTATGCTTGCAGCTGCAGACACTCACTGAGAAGGGGGGTTTCTGCACCTTTATGGCTTCTTCTTTATTTGTGTTCAAACCTTGAAATCAATGTCTGATTTTGTCTCAGTGTTGCCCTTAAAGTGGCTAAGATCATAACTTTCTGCCTATTCTGCCCCTGTCCGTCCTCAATTAGAATTTCCGCAGCCATTAACACTGGCAAGCCTACAGCAGATTTTAGGACATATTAATTGGATCAGAACATATTATAAATTGTCTACAGCACTGTTGTAACCACTGTTTGACTTACTGAGAGGAGCAAAGGGACCTGCAGATGTTATTTCCATAACTGCTAGCCATTGCACATGTCTTGCTGAACTAAATGCCTCACTGGGACAGCACCTTGTAGATGGATCAGACTCTGTTAGACTTTGCATTTAGCGATCTTAGACACCAGATTCCTTAGACACTTAGATTCCTTTCATTCAGGCCCAGGAAGACTCCCCTGTGTGAGTGCCTGAGGGTCCTGCTCTTGCCACTTACCATCTGGCCTGGGGCGGGGCCTGACAGGCCTCAAAAGGACTGCTACTGCTGTGCTGCCCAGGAGGACTCCCCTGAGTGAGTGCCTGAGGGCCCTGCTCCTTCCTGCCACTTACCATCTGGCCTGGGGCGGGGCCTGACAGGCCTCACTAGGGCAGTTGCTGTTACTGCTGGAGGGGCACAGAGTGTTTTTAAAATGTTTTTTAAAAATTTCTTTTGAATTTTTTGTATGTGGGGGTGGGGGTGGGGTGGATGTTTGGTTGGGTTTGGGGATTTTTTTTGATTTTGTTGCTTTTGTAATTTTTACAGTTTTTTGTTTGTATTGTTTTATTGGTTTTGTTTGTTTGTTTGTTTGTTTGTTTAAGGTGTTATTTTGTTCTTAAGGGGAGGGGTCAGGGCTGCCGGGGAGTGGGCCCCAGCCCACAAAATGGCTGGGGCATGTTCCACGAGGGGGATGCACTGGGACAACCAATCTCAGTGATCACGGGTAGGAGGAGGAGTTACGCTAAGATTAGACCATGTCATTACAGAGGGGGCAGGTTTAGTCGTTGTCTGAGGACTATTCCTGCCTCCGGGTCTGGTCCTGACCGGATGGATACTAGAATCAGCAAGGGATACCCACATGACCTGAAGGTGCTGCTGTGGACAGGCTGCTTGGATGAGTGAAGCCAACCACCTGTCTCCTGGATCCTTGCCCATCCTGGCTTATAAAAGCTAGCCGGGAAGGACTGGGCAATGGGCTTTGTGGGGTGGTGAATGCTTCCCTCCTTGAGGGAGCCTTCCCAGACCCGCTGAAAGAGGCGGTTATTAAACAGCTTCTTTAAAAACCATCTTTAGATGCGGCCACGATGGCCAACTATCGCCCAGTCTCAAATCTTCCATTCTTGGGCAAGGTGATTGAGCGAGTGGTTGCTGAACAACTCCAGGCACGCCTGGAAGAAGCGGACCATTTGGATCCCTTCCAGTCGGGATTCAGGCCTCATCATGGGACTGAAACTGCCTTGGTCACACTGGTTGATGATCTCCGGCTGGCTAGGGGCAAAGGTGAGAGCTGTTTCCTAGTTCTGCTGGATCTCTCAGCGGCGTTTGATACCATCGACCATGACATCCTTCTGGACCGTCTTGAGGGGCTGGGAGCTGGGGGCACTGTCATACAGTGGTTCCGCTCCTTCCTCCTGGGCCGTGTTCAGAAAGTGGTGGTGGAGGATGAGTGTTCAGACCCCTGGGCTCTCACTTGTGGGGTGCCTCAGGGTTCTGTCCTCTCCCCCATGCTTTTCAACATTTACATGCAGCCGCTGGGAGAGATCAGCTCTACCTCTCTTTTATTTTTTATTTTTTAAAAATAATATTTATTGAAGTTTCGAAAAGGTCACAAAAATATAAAAGAGGAAAAAAAAGAGGAACAAAAAATAGAAAATACACACAAAAAGAAGTAAAAATAATATAAAAACAATTTTAAAAAACACACACGTCATCCTTTCCATATCTTAACTTTCCTTTACTTGTTTCCCTGACCTCCTCACACCTCTCTTTTTTGTATTCTAGTTCAATTAGTAATTTCAGCAAATCCTTTCCATTTTTTCTTTTATCTTGATAATTCATCTAAATATATTATAACTTAGCATTTTCACCTAATAACACTCAATTTTCAATTAAATAATTTATCTTTAAAAACCTAACCTGTTAATTAAGTCAGCAAATCCTTCCATCTTTCACTACTATATTCTGTCATTCAATTTGCCTTAATTTATTTTAACCTTATCTTACCATAAAATACCTTAAAACTTAAGACTTAATACTTATTTGTACATAACTCCATATTATTTCTACTAAAGCCAAATAGTTTCCTTCCAACGTTTTTCCTAATATTCATTAATTTTACAGTAATTTCCAAAATAAAACTTTAAAAATTTTCTTCCAATCTTCATCCAGCGTCTTTTTTTCCTGGTCTCGGGTTATGTCAGTCCTTATTGTCCTTCTCTTCTGGTCCATCAACCTGGTAATCTTATGTCCGAGGCTCTTAAGTCTCTTCCATGTCCCTTCTGCAGATCTTCTTCTTGTTTATACTTGCACTTTACCTTCTCTTTTGTTGATCTCTTTCTTAGTTTCTTTCCTTTATCATTGAAGAGTAGATCTCGGGGATGTTCCAACTCGAAAATGTCTCCATCTTTCCTCAAAAAATCAGCCCATTCTTCATAGTTCCATTCCCCACAGTCAACAGCGTAGTCCAGAGGGTATTTAAAGACATGCTTCAAGGACCCTCCAAACTTAAGGGCCCCCACAACTCCAGATCTCCCCTGGTCCGCTCCAGGTTCAACCTTCAACAACAACGGCTTATGCTCCTGTGGGGCCTCAGGCTTCTCCATTTGTATTGCTTGAAGTTCAACAACAACTTCCTCCCCTGTCTTCTGCATTTGCACTTGCTCCATCAAATCAGGTTCTTGAGTTGGCTCCTGAGTAATTCCTGTATAAATCTTCACTGTTTGTCCAAAATTTTTAACTGCAACAGTCATCAAATCCATCTTCTCATGCAACTGTTCTAACAGGGCGCTCGTCTTGCAAAGAGCAAGCACCAAAGTTTCTTCCAGACACATTTTTGTTCAAGGTCACAGTCTGTTCCCAGGATCCTAATCACCACAGCTGGAAAAACCCCAGATCGACTCCAGCAACAATTTAACAAACTCCCTCTAGAGGAGGCAGTTTCTATTTGTATCCATCTTAAAAGCAAATCCAACAAAAGAAAGTTAAATTCACTTTTCGAATTTTTAATTCCTTTTAAATGCAAAGGGCAACATTGAAGATAATTTGTATCTCTTCTTTAGCTGTCTGTCAAAAAATGTTTCTTTCATGGTCAATGAACTTCACCAGAAGTCTCTGTCTCTGACACCCCGTTCCCAGGTTTGAGACGGTGGAAATTTATCTTTCTTTACTCTCTCTCCTGCAGGTATAAACAGTCAAATTTCCCCTCTTTACTCCTGCTTCAAAGAGGGGTTTGGATGGTTAAAACAGGAGGAGTTTTAGATCCTTATGAACAGCTTTTCAGACTTTAGCTTGCACAATTTTTGCTTTGGATTATTTACAAAAACGGAAGGCGGACTTCCTGTTTAGAGCCTTCCCGCTTGAGTGCCAAATTAAAATGTTTCTTAGCCCAATTTTCCGTTCTACTCACGGGTACTTGTTTTAGAGTCCAATTGTCCACAGGAAAAAGTCAGCGCTCTCCGGCAACGGCTGTGCGGCTTCACTCCGTAAAAATAGCGGTCGATTGAAGACACCGCGCCACTCACCCCCACATCGCTTCGGACCCCCCAAAAAGGGGTTTCCTTGCGTGTAGGGGGGGGGCGCTCCTGGTGTCAGCCGAATCCCACATTCCCAGGCTTCCTCCGCCTGGGATTTTTAAGGGGTCTCCGCCTTCGCCGCGGCGGCAAGACCCGATTTTCGCGGAGCGGGTTCCTCTGGATCAGAGGAATTCCGCCATTGCCGATGGCACTAACCCGGAAGTCTCCTCTCTTTTAAATCAGAACCAGTGAAGGCGGTGAAGGTCCTGTGTGAGTGTCTGGAGGCGGTTGGAGGATGGATGGCGGCTAACAGATTGAGGTTGAATCCTGACAAGACAGAAGTACTGTTTTTGGGGAACAGGAGGCGGGCAGGTGTGGAGGATTCCCTGGTCCTGAATGGGGTAACTGTGCCCCTGAAGGACCAGGTGCGCAGCCTGGGAGTCATTTTGGACTCACAGCTGTCCATGGAGGCACAGGTCAAATCTGTGTCCAGGGCAGCTGTTTACCAGCTCCATCTGGTACGTAGGCTGAGACCCTATCTGCCTGCGGACTGTCTCGCCAGAGTGGTGCATGCTCTGGTTATCTCCCGCTTGGACTACTGCAATGCGCTCTACGTGGGGCTACCTTTGAAGGTGACCCGGAAACTACAACTAATCCAGAATGCGGCAGCTAGACTGGTGACTGGGAGCGGCCGCCGAGACCATATAACACCGGTCTTGAAAGACCTACATTGGCTCCCAGTATGTTTCCGAGCACAATTCAAAGTGTTGGTGCTGACCTTTAAAGCCCTAAACGGCCTCGGTCCAGTATACCTGAAGGAGCGTCTCCACCCCCCATCGTTCTGCCCGGACGCTGAGGTCCAGCGCCGAGGGCCTTCTGGCGATTCCCTCATTGCGAGAAGCAAAGCTACAGGGAACCAGGCAGAGGGCCTTCTCGGTAGTGGCGCCCGCCCTGTGGAACGCCCTCCCACGAGATGTCAAAGCGATAAACAACTACCTGACATTCAGAAGACATCTTAAGGCAGCCCTGTTCAGGGAAGTTTTTAACGTGTGATATTTTAGTGTATTTTTGGTTTCTATGGAAGCCGCCCAGAGTGGCTGGGGAGGCCCAGCCAGATGGGCGGGGTATAAATAATAAATTATTATTATTATTATTATTATTATTATTATTATTATTATTATTATTACCACACACACTCCCACAGATGCGTGTTATGTTCCACAAACACAAAAGCAATCTACATTATAGGATGGCTGTACTTTGCCTCCACTCATCCCAAAAATGCTCCCACATTGAAACTGTGGCAGATCTCATTAGGACGATCTTGAACATTACAGCTCACTGGCTTCGATCCAGTCTATTACATTGCCCTTTCACAAAGCAGATATACCTTAGTTGCAATATTCTCTTCCTTGGCAAAATTGCTCTCACAGTTTGTAAGAGAGTAGATTTTTTAACTTACCCAAGGATGCTCGCCTAACTGTCACCTACGTATCCCTCTCAGACTTTGCCAACTCTGCTGCTCAGCACCCATCCCCCAAGTCATCTACTGACAGGGCACGGGGGAGGGGGGTGCTGGTGTACCAACTTCCTGGAACTGTAGAGTGATGTATTTAAATTTGTTTGGAGGTTCTAGCAGGGGAGCGCAGCTATCGTATACCCTTGACCGAAGAACGGTACACTCCTTCTATCTGGGATGGTCGTCCTCTTCCACCGAGCGCGCAGCTTCGGGAGGGACGCACATGGAGCGGTGAGGGAGGAAGGGGACACCCGCCTAGCCAGCCAGATCAGCCGAATCAACCCTGGCGATCAATGGGGTGACAGATGTCGCAGCCAGATCGCCCTCACATCCGGGGGTAGCCGAGTTTTTGGTAGCAGTCCTCCAAGGAGCAGGTTAACAAGGAAAACCACTGACTCTATATGTATATATATATATATGCATTTAGCAAACTGCTGCCTTTTTATATATATTTCAAGGCTTTTATATGTTATTTTCTCTTTTAAGGTTTTATTTCCATAATGCCTAATAAAGGTTTGATAAAGTAAAGTAAGTATTTAAATTTATTCCACCTCAACCTGTTTCCCTCAATTCAATGAGCAGAAATTGCTGCTTCAATTTTGGTTTTCCACTTCTTTCCAGCCACACCCTTCAAATTGGTGCTGGACTCACAATGTGCCTATCAATTGATTCATTGATTGCCAATAGCTCAAATCATACATCTAATAGATGAAAATTTACTGAGTCTTTTTCTCTCTTCACTGTGTCTAATCAGCCAGCATGCTGTAAGTTTTTTGTGGCTAACCACATCCATGCACAACCTGCACAGCTCACTCTCTGCAGGAAATGAGAGGGTGGCTGCACCTCTGCGTAACTTGGTAACCAATGCCTTGTTCACAGACCTGGTTGAAAGTTTTGATGTTTTTCATCTATCAAAAAAAAGTTAGCTGAATAATTTCGTTTACCTTTACTGCCAGCCCAAAAGCCCGGCTAGCTCAGTTGGTGGAGCATGAGACTCTTAATCTCAAGGCTTGCTCACATTGCTCCATAATCTCAAGCATTTCCACATGCTGTGACTCCTAGCGACACAGAAGCACTGCAGTTGTGGCCAAGGGACTGTGCATTTTAAGCCATATTCCACAGTCCATGTCACACTTGAAACTTTTCAGGGTTCATAACAACTCAAAAGTTATACAGCACATGATTGCCTGTATTGCTGTTATGGGCCAGGCCCAAAAGCCTAACACTCCTGCTTCTTGTTATCTGTTTATTGCTCCCATCTTTTCCAGCAATCCTGCCTCCAATGGGATACTTCTCTTACCCACAGTAGTCCCTGTAATTCCAAAGGTTAAAAAAATGTGGAATGGGCCAATTACTCCCCAAAGACACTTTTGGGAATAAAAGGAAAGGGGGAGAAGTGTAGGCCCTGTCAGTATATGGAAACATCACAGCTGCAGACTGCCAGATTGTTGACATCACATGATGTACCTATCTGTGGGAAAGAAGAATTTCCCAGGACGTTCACAGGCTGGATAAGTCTTTGTGAAGAATGTAACTTGAAACCTTCCGACTGCGCATGTTCAGGAAGTTTGTCAGACGTGCTGGAAGAACTGAACTGGAAGGACGTGTTTTCCTTTAGTGCTGTAATGTCAGAAATAAACATCATGTAAATAGACTTCTGACTACTTTTCTTTCCCCTGCGGAAGCAGGAGGAGGGGTGTGCATTTTACCCACGCTTGGGAAAATGTCGCCTATCAAAATCTCCCTGGTCTGTACGAGATATCAGCCAGAGGAGGTTACCGGTAAGCAAGCTCCGAGGACAGTGAGAGGGGCCAGCCTCTATGGAGGGGGGCTTGCAAACTGACAGGCCCTAGGCAACATCCAGCGTAAATTAAACACCTTGTTGTTTTCATTTGACCATTTTGCTTTTGATTCAGACAGGTTTGCACCAGCAGGCAGACATCTCCGCAAGTCCAAGGGCTTCGAGCTAACAACCTTTTTTATCAACAGCTTCCGGATCTGCAGCGAACCTGAAGTGGTGTGGCCTTGTGGCTATGCTTTATTTCTACACTTACAGGTCTCTTGTGAGTTCCAGTTCGGTGTGTACGATTCGTTCTCCAGCATGGTCTGGCATCATGGCCTGACCAGTCCGACTCCAAGCTTCCAGCTTCCTATGGGAGATGCCAGTAGAGCACCATCCGAGAGAAGCACCATCCGAGAGAGCAGACCGGGAAGAAGTCGCTTCAGTCACTTGGGTGACATCAAGCCCTTGTTCCTGTTGGACAACATCAGCTCTCTTGAGCCTGAACAACCAGAGACATTTCCTAACTGACTGCTGCCATATATTTCCCCAACTTGCTGCTGACTCCATGCTGCTTCTTTTTATGCCATGCCTGCTTTTGCCAATGAAGGCTTTGACAATCTGTGGAACTAGCTCACTAGCTGATCTCCTGATCTTCCATGACTCAAACACATCTTCACCTATGCTGTAATGTTTGCAACCTGCCTTATTTGCTACTATTGTTGTATGCAATGTATTCCCACTATTTTACAGCTCTGCAAACTTCGCTCTGGTCCCTGCGTCATGGCCCTCTCTGCTTCTGATCAAATTCGGCTTTAACACCTTGCTCCCGGCATTATAAACTCCTCCAATTTGGAGTATGCCCGGCTTCACACACAGGGCACGGGTGGACTCGGGACCTACTCTTTGATAGACAGAAAAGGGGAGATGTAGGGATATCACGGAGTGGGGAGTGGGGTCTGGAGGGAGCACACCTCCCCACCAGCAGGCAGCCACAATCTGCCTGCACGCGTGACCCTGGGGTGTGGGGTACACCCCCTCCCAGATGAGCCACAGCTGTCTGGAACATCGTTCCCTCGGTCTAACCTTTTGCGGTCTCAGCAGTCTGCGGTGTCCTGTCTGTAACCTTTGTCCCTGAGACCTTTTGTCTCCTTCGTCATACACTGTGCAAGGGGGAAATGACGCTGTGGAAACAGGTGCCAAAATAACTTTGTACCACCCCACGATCTCGGGACGGAAGATGTGTAAAGGTCACAGCCCAAAATGTATTTGCCTGGCTTGCATATTTGTCTCAATAAAAGGAGGCTCCACAGGTCTAGCAAGCAGCTCGCTTCAGCCCACCTGTGCGCAGCTCACATGATGATCAACCCCAGTCTTGTGCCTTCCTTCAGCCCTGCCAGGAGGAAGGCCATGGTTGCGCACACCACTGTCCCCTGAAATAAACCCCAAAGCCAAGAGAACCCGCTGCGTCTGATTGAACTTGGAAACCGGCCTGGAAAGACAGGTTGTCCTGCCATAATGAAATGCCGTTGTACGTGCCTAAAAACTCCAGCCCAACCTCCAGATTGGCCTTAACCGCTTTCGATAAACGGACCCTGTGGTGGGGAGAGCATAAGCCTGCTGACAATCTCACCAAGCGCCCACAAAAAGGGCGGCCCGGGGCTACAACCTGGCAAGCGAAGTTAAGGTGACCTAGGAGTGACTGGATTTGTCTGAGTGTAACCTTCCTAAGGGGCAAAAGCTGTACAATGAATTCCCTAAGTGCAGTCAATTTCTCCCTGGGTAGGCGAGATGTTTGGGCTATGGTATCAAGTTCAACGCCTAGCTCCTGCGCCAGTGAAGTAAATGCATGGAGTAAGGCTGCACAGTTGGGCGCATTACTGGCCACCAAAATAAAGTCGTCCAAATAATGCCCCACCCCCTCCAAACCTGTCCTAAAGCTGAGGGCCCAGTCCAGAAAGGTGCTAAATGTCTCAAAGGCTGCACAAGCCACCGAGCAACCCATGGGCATATTCTTATCGATGAAATACGCCCCTTCAAACTTAAAACCCAGCCAACGGAAGTCTTCCGGATGAACTGGAAGGAGGTGAAAGGCCGACTCGATGGCACACTTTGCTAGCATAGCTCCCCTCCCGAATTTGCGAACAAGCTTTACCGCTTGATTGAAGGAGGCATACTTAACAGAGCATAGCTCTTGCGGAATTGAATCATTGACCGAACTGCCCTTAGGATAGGAAAGGTTGTGTATCATTTGCGAACAAGCTTTACCGCTTGATCGAAGGAGGCATACTTAACAGAGCATAGCTCTTGCGGAATTGAATCATTGACCGAACTGCCCTTAGGATAGGAAAGGTTGTGTATCATTCACCCGGGGCCTTCTTGGGAACAATACCTAAAGGTGAGATGTGCAAACCCTCAAAAGGAGGCTCCAGCTACTCTACCAGCGGCAATTTCCTTGTGTATTTTCTTCCTAGCCACTTCTGGCATGTCTTTAACTGACTTCTGATTAGGTGGGTTTTTAGAGTTAGGTGTGACTGAGACAGGAATTCTGAAGCCTAGGGAAAACCCCTCCCAAAGGTACCTAGCAGCTTGCCTATTTGGGTATAAGTCAAGGAGGGCTTTCAATGGATGGAGTTTAATTGGAGAGAAGGCCAAACTGAAATTGGTGTCAATAACGGCTCCCGGTTGCGCCCTGGGAGGGACCGGGGGCACCATGGTTACCTTGGTGGAAGTGCCCCCTGCCACCCCGAAAGGGCTGCTTACCTTTGAAGCATGCTGAGGCCGGGTGGTTACCCAGACATTTCTCGCATTCGTGCAAGTACTTACAAGTTGGCCGTAAGCATGTACCTCTGCTATATTCCCAGCATTGCCAACACTTTTTTGGCTCGGCTTTCCCAGATTTTTGAGGGTCCTGTGGCTTCTTCTCCATGTAAGGGCCCACGTGCTCCATCCAATAATTCTGATCGCGCAGATCCCATCGGGTAGTTGGCAGTAAAGAAGCATTTCTGCAGAAATCTTCATCATACATTAAGGCCGCCTCCTCCCCCGGCAAGGCAAAGGCCCTCCTAATGTGCGCCATGTATGCCACGAGATGCATACTGCGTTTAGGATAAAACACACTAATTACCCCCATTTAAACCTGGAACCCGTCTAACCAGTTCTCAAAGTTACACTCGGCCAGTGGTGTCTTATACCTACGCCTACCGTATGTCCGCTTCTTTTCCCCCTTCCCCGACACCTTAGCTGGAGGTAGTAGAGTGAATATGTCTATGTGGTCTCCATTAAGGATCTTTGCCCTTTTCCTTTTGGATAAGTGGTTCCCTAATATAAAGTCGGTAGAAAGGTTAGTGGATGTTTTTACGTCCTCCACCAGCGCACCTCCTTTCCATTCCAGGGTCCCATTGAATGTTTTATGGTGGGAATTAGCCCTCCTCTCATGTACCCACAAGGGGACCCTGAAATATCTTCCCCAAGACCCCAGTAAGCCTCCATGGGGGCATCACTATCAGAATCTGAAGAGGATGTACCTGATTCCTCCGCAGTATTGGAATGTTTGCTCTTCTTGGTCTTTGACGTGTGTTTCTTCTTCGCCTTCCTTTTCCCTCCCTGTTGTTCGATGGCTGGAGGGGCCTGTCCTGCATTTTCTGGAGCTTCAGACTGTGGCTGGGCCTCCTCCTCCTCCGAGGATGAAGCTGACCCGCCTTCGGAGGGTGCAGTTTGAGAGGAGGGATCCTGAAAAACACTAGGGACAACTATCTCTTCCCACTGTGGGGCAGGGCGTTTGGACCTAGTGGAAGAGGACTTACCCACAGCGGCACTGGATGTAGACTTTTTGCTGCGCACTGACTGCGAGCGTGTGTTGGGTCGCTTACTTGTACTGCTGCCAGGCTGCGCGCTACTCAGGCTAGAGGCGGAGGCTGAAGTACCTGGTTGTTCCAGCACACTAGGTGGCGTGTCTGGAATACAGTCCTGAGAACTTAAAATTAGCAAAGCCGACCCCGCGACCCTTGGCCTACACTGAAAATAGAAGGTTTCAAAAGCTGAGAAAAATTGAGCGAAAGCCTGAGGATTGCAAGGCATGGCTGAAATCTGGGGGCCAACTTGTGTGCCAAGCCCACTCCCATTGTTAGCGGATGCGTTAGCATTACCCCTGTTTGCCATATTAAAGCAGCCATTAATTGGCCCGAAGCCCAGACAAAACGCACTTGGAAACACTAAGCCCTAGATATAGCGCTAGGCGACCTAAGCACCTTATTTAACGTTACTCAGGAATGAATTGTGCGTTATTTAGGAATGAATTTAACAGGTCACCAGGTATCTAAGAATTTGAATACTGTATGAATTAATTAATCTCAGTAAATGCAAATTTAAAACGTTGTATCAACAAATGCGCTGCTTGTTATATACCCAATCTAAGCCAGATAAAGTATTTCTGTTTTAGAGCACTGTATAAATTAATTAAACTCAGTAATTGACCACTGTATAAACTAATTAAACTCAGTAATTGACTTTTAATGAGGCGTTGTATCAAACAAATGCAATGTGTGTAATGTACTTAATCTCTGCCAGATAATGTATTTAAGGTTCAAGATTTATTTATTTATTTATTTATTTATTTATTTATTTCGAATTAATTAAGCACGGTAATTGTTAGTTTAATTATGAAACATTGCTTAATTAAAAATTGATGGACTTATTCCCTTCACTTGAATAATCTATGGTTTCTAAAAGTATCAACTTTCCACACGCTCGCTGCCCTTTAGAAAGCCAGCCGCTTCTCTCTGCACCCAGCACTTTGTTACCAATCCTCCAGCAGCACTAAGCCTATGTTACAATAGCCAGCGATACAATGAAACGATCAGAGAGATACAATCCAGGCAAGCTGGAGAGTTTGAACTCTCTCTCAGCGTGGTAGCTAAGGGCAAGCTCGACTTGATACAAAATTACCGGGTAGTTTAAACAGCAAAATACAATTAACTGGCTGGGGAAAGGAATGAAGCCGCGGGTATAAACAACAAGGAAAATAGCTCCACTCAACCACATGGGGGGGCGCTTGCCTCACTTAAGATGGCGGCAGCCCCCACCCACGTGGTCCCTCTAAAATGGCGACGGCAAGAAGCGGTAACCCTGGCAACCAGGAAACGAGTCTCCTAACTTTAAAACGCGGAGCACGCAATGTAGCCCCCAAAGGCGCTAACTTGCAGGGTTTTTGCACACAGAAGCTTTCACGAGGCTGCTAACCCCCCCCCCCCAGCCAGGCTGCGTGTAGCTGATCAAGAGGTCCCCCTTTCTTAGAACGCACAGCGAGCGATCCAGCGATCACCCAGAGAGGCGCTGGCTTACAGTGAATTTAACAGTAGCTTTTGCGAAGCTGTTGGCTTTACGCACAAAAATCTCCCGGCAGGAATAAAGCCCTGAGCCTCCCACCAGATTAGCACGAAAAGAGTCAAACCTCCCACGGGCGCTGCAGTGCCCCGCGTTAATATACTCCCATGAAGCGAAGGGGCTTCCTTGAGCCGATGAACCGACAGGGAGCTTAGGGCTTGCGAGCGGCGGGGTTAAAGCAGGCGGGAGGCAACATGCTTCCTCGGCGCTAAAGGGGACCAGCGGATAAGGGCTTCTGAGCCCATAGCTTGCCTGCGCTGAAAGAGAGAAGCTGCAAAGTGCAGCTGATCCGTGGTCCCGACGCACTGCGCTGCTATCCTTCCAGGGAGACCAGCGGCTGGGTGCAAGCAAATCTCCGAGTGACACCCGAGCATACAGGAACGCTCCCTGCTTGGCTGCTTGCCACGTGAAAACCCGAAGACCGGCGAACTGCCGGAGAAAAGGCTTGCTACCGCAACCACGGCAGTTTCAAACACCTATTTTCGCTCTTTTCCATCGAACAGCACCTCTTATCACTCTTTTCCATCGAACAGCAGCGGGGAGTCAGACCTAGTAGGAAGCAAAAAGAACCAGGAAGAAACGAAGTAACTAAACGAAACAGGAGCCCGAATACAAACCAAATTCCCCAGCTGATCGGCGGCAGCAAAGAGGGAGCTCCTCTGCCGCGCTTGCCTTAAGAGCGGCAAGCCACACCCCCTGAGCCAGCCGATGATGCAGCAGAGGATCCCCCTGTTCGCGCGGGGCTGAGAGCCAGCCTCCGCGCGAGAGTTGGGGGCGGGAAGCCCACAACCCCAACTCCTCCCTAGGGTCGGAAGTGGCTTTCTGTTCAGAGTTTCCGTGGCAGAAGTGGCCAAGTGCCTTTATAAACATTCAGCTTCTCAAATCGAACCCCATCATGAAACTTTCTTCTTTTTTAAAAAAATAGTATTTATTACTTTTAAAACTTACAAAAAGGAAAGAGAAGAAAAAAGACAAAAAGAAAAACAACAACAAGAAAAGGAAAAAACAATACAATACAATATATAAACAATACAAAACACAACATTAACCTAAACAAAACAAAACAAAAACAATTTAAAAACATACATTGTACCATTTCAGTAGTCTATCTTTCATACCCTTGTTTCATCGACCTCCTCTCACCTCCCTTTTTGTATTCCACTTCTATTAATTGTTTCAGCAATTCCTTTCCATCTTTCTCTATTTTCTGTCATATAAATATCTTAACTTATTTTTACCCTTATTTTCCATTAATACTATCATGCTTATTTATGCTTAACTCCTTATAACATTTCAACTAAAGCCATAAGATTTCATTCCTTTTTTAAAAAATGATATTTATTAGAAGTTTCAAAAATTACAAAAAAAAATAAAAGAGAGAACAACAAAAAATTAACAAAACATACATAACAATACATCAAAAAAGAAAAAAAAACATAAAAACCAATACACCAATAACAATAAAAAAAACCCACACACATCCAATATTCCATATCTCCATCCTTCATTTACTTGTTTCATCGACCTCCTCACACCTCCCTTTTTGTATTCTAGTTTAGTTATTTGTTTCAGCAAATTCTTTCCATCTTTCTCAATTTTTATTGAGTAATTTGTCTTAACATTCTAACCTATTAGTTAATTCAGCAAATCCTTTCCATCTTTCACTATATTCTGTCATTCAATTTACCTTAATTTATTTTAACCTTATCTTTCTATAAAATACCTTAAAGCTTAAAACTTAATATTTATTTGTACATAATTCCTTATATCATTTCTACTAAAGCCAAATATTTTCATTCCAACATTTTCCTAATGCTCATTAATTTTAGACTAATTCCCAATATAAGTTTTTTTTTTTTTTTTTCTTCCAATCTTCCTCCAGCGTCTCTTCTTCCTGGTCTTGGGTTATGTCAGTCCTTACTGTCCGTTCCATCTAGTCCATCAACCTGGTAATCTTATGTCCGAGGCTCTTAAGTCTTTTCCATGTCCCTTCTGCAGATCTTCTTCTTGTTTGTACTTGCACTTTACCTTATCTTGAGGAGTAGGTCTCGGGGATGTTCAAACTCAAAAATATCTCCGTCTCTCCTCAGCAGATCGGCCCATTCCCCACAGTCCCATTCCCCACAATCAACAGTGTAGTCCAGAAAATATTTAAAGGCATGTTTCAAAGTCCCTCCAGACTTAAGGGCCCCCACAACTCCAGACCCCCCCTGGCCTGCTCCAGATTCAACCTTCAACGACAACGGCTTATGCTCCTGTAGGGCCTCGGGCTTCTCCATTTGTATTACTTGAGGTTCAACAGCAGCCTCCTCCATTATCTTCTGCGTTTGCACTTGCTCTGTCAAAGCAGGTTCCTGAGTTGGCTCCTGGATGGTTTCTGTATAAGTATTCACTGTTTGTCCAAAATTTTTGATTGCAACAGTCATCAAGTCCATCTTCTCATGCATCTGCTCCAACAAAGCGCTTGTCTTGCAAAAGGCAAGCACCAAAACTTCTTCCAGACACATTTTTGTTCAAGGTCACAGTCTGATCCCACGATCCTTATCACGGCAGCTGTAGAGTCCCCAGATCGACTCCAGCAATAATTTGACAAGCTCCCTCTAGAGGAGACAATTTCTATTTGTATCCATCTTTTGAAAGCAGATCCAACAAAAAAAAGTTACCTTCATTTTTCAGATTTCTTGTTTCTTTTAAATGCAAAAGGCAACCTTGGAGACAATTTGTTTCTCTTCTTTAACTATCTGTCAAAGGATGCTCCTTTCACAGTCAATGAACTTCACGAAAAATCTCTGTCTCTGACACCCCGTTCCCAGGTTTGAGACGGTGGAAATTTATCTTTCTTTACTCTCTCTCCTGCAGGCTTAAACAGTCAAAATTTCCCCTCTTTACTCCTGCTTCCAAGAGGGGTTTAGATGGTTAAAACAGGAGGAATTTTAAACCTTTATGTACAACTTTCCAGACTTTAGAAGAAGAAGAAGAAGAAGAAGAAGAAGAGTTTGGATTTGATATCCCGCCTTTCACTCCCCTTCAGGAGTCTCAAAGCGGCTAACATTCTCCTTTCCCTTCCTCCCCCACAACAAACACTCTGTGAGGTGAGTGGGGCTGAGAGACTTCAGAGAAGCGTGACTGGCCCAAGGTCACCCAGCAGCTGCATGTGGAGGAGCGGAGACTCGAACCCGGTTCCCCAGATTACAAGACTACCGCTCTTAACCACTACACCACACTGGCTTTAGCTTGCACAATTTTTGCTTCAGGCTATTTACAAAAGCGGAAGGCGGACTTCCTGTTTAGAACCTTCCTGCTCGAGTGCCAAATTAAAATGTTTCTTAGCCCAATTTTCCGTTCTACTCACGGGTACTTGTTTAGAGTCCAATTGTCCACAGGAAAAAGTCAGCGCTCTCCGGCAACGGCTGTGCGGCTTCACTCCGTAAAAATAGCGGTCGATTCAAAACACCGCGCCGCTCACCCCACGTCGCTTCGGATCCCCGAAAAAGGCTTCCTCCGCCTGGGATTTTTAAAGGGTCTCCGCCTTCGCGGCGGCGGCAAGACCCGATTTTCGCGGAGCGGGTTCCTCTGGATCAGAGGAATTCCGCCATTGCTGATGGCGCTAACCCGGAAGTCCGCCATACGATTTCATTCCAACATTTTTCTAACACTCAGTAATTTTACAATATTTCTATTTCTGAAAATAAACTTTAAAACTTTTTCCAATCTTCTTCCACCATCTCTTCTCCCTGGTCTTGGATACTGCCAGTCATTCGTCAATTCCAAATAGTCCATCAACCTGGTGATCTTCTGTCCGAGGCTCTTAACTCTTTCCCAAGGACCTTCTGTAGGTCTTCTTCATATTTATACATGCACTTTACTTTGTCTTCTACTGATCTTGTTCTTATTTTCCTTCCTTTAATTCTGAAGAGCAGCTCTCGGGGAAGCTCCAACCTAGCAATGCTATTATTCCTTCTCGACAGGTCAACCAAATCTCCATGGTTAAATCTAAAATCCATAAGGTATTTCAGGACATGTTTCAAAATTCCTCCAAATCCAAAGGCCCCCACAGCTCCAATCTCCTCATGACCCAAGTCCAAATCCCAAAAGTCAGTAAATCCCTGCATGAAGGGATCTGTCCAACTTTCCTTCTCCAGTCCAGGCAGGGCTCCGATCCTCAAAATCTGACTTTTTCTAAAATCAATCATAAAAGGCCTCAACTTATAGTCCTCAATTTGCCACTGTAAGGCTGGGACTCCCACTTGTATTACTTTAGGTTCAACAACAGCAACTTTCTCCTTAGCCTTCTCAACAATTTGCCCTGTCAAAGTAGATTCCTGTATCAGATCCTGAATAATTTCTGTATTGATAGCCACTTTTTGTCCCAAGTTATCAATTTTAGTAGTCATGACATCTGTCTTCTTGTGGAGTTGTTCCAACGAGTGACTTATCTTGCATAATGCAATCACTAAAGCTTCTTCTGTCGACATTCTCAAATAGTCCAAGGTCAATCCCTGATTCTCACAGTCTCTTATCTTGCAGCTGGTTCCCCCAGCTCAGCTCTTATAACAGTTTCAAAAGCTCCCTCTATTACTTTTTCTCCATTTTAAACGCAGAAGAGGACAATGGAAACAATATATTTCTCTTATTTAGCTAACAGTTAGTATTTAGCTAACTGTCAAGATACGTTCTATTCACAGCCAATGAACTTCAAAACGTCAATCTTACTGGCAGAACCCTTTCCAGGTTCGGAGCAGTGGTGATTCAATTTTCAACACTCTCTCCTGCAGGCTTGCGCGATCCAAAATTTCCCCCCTCTTCTCCTGCTTCCAAGGGGGGTTTAATAGTTTTAATCGATGGAAGTTTAATCCTTTGCAGAAGACTTTCCAAGACCTTAGCTTGTAGCGTCTTTGCTTCAATCTATTTACAAAAGGGGAAGGCGGACTTCCTGTTTAAAACCTTCCCGTTTCAGTGCCAAATTAAGACATTTATAGATCCAATTTTCCGTTCTACTCACGGGTAGTTGTTTAAAATTGAATTGTCCACAGGAAAAAGTCAGCGCTCTCCGGCAACAGCAATGCGGCTTCACTCCGTGAAAGAAGCAATCAATTCGAAGCACCGCGCCGCTCACCCCACGTCACTCTGGATCCCCGAAACCGGGTCTCCCCGCGAGTAGGGGAGGCGCAAAAGGTGCCAGCCGAATCCCAGGTTCACAGGCTTCTCCCGCCTGTGATTTTTAGTGGGTCTCCGCCTTCGCCGTGGCGGTCAGACCCTGTTTCCATGGAGTAAATTCCTCCCGATCAGAGGAATTCTGCCATTACCTGAGGTGCTAACCCGGAAGTCCCTCCCATCATGAAACTTTCAGGTGTAGCTGTTGGAGGTGGAGGGCAGAGAAGGTGCTAATCCTTACCTCCCTCCTCCCAGCCCCATGATTAGTTGCCCAATGGGCTGAATTTCAGGGCTTTTGTATGTAAAGGGCAGGCTTGTTCTTTACTTGTTTAGACTCTTTAAACTTGGGAACAGATATTTGGCTCCATGACCAAAATGACCAAAAGGACTGGAAAGATGAGGATTGTACTTCCCCTACCCTCAGCCCTAACTCCGTTGAGTATTTTTTCTTATGAGACTGAGCGTTTGGGGCTGATGCTGTAGCATTCTTGTCTGGGGGCTTGATTGAAAAACAGAAAAGTGACCCTCACCTAACTCTCCAATGCCCTTCAACAAGAATGCTGTAGGAAATATTGCTAAGCCCAAAGGAAGGCAAGAATTTGCTTCAGCTCACCCTGTTAATGGAAGAGCAAAAGCTATGCGTGTGTCATTCTCAATCAGTCTACTTTCAGGACTGATTTTAGAGCCCTCTTATATCAGGCCACATGGAGGTGGCCCCATCATGCAGACTTGACTATCCACACAGGGACCATCTTTTTTCTTTTATTCTGATACTGGATTTTAAGTTACAGTTATATCTTTTAAAACAGCTGTTAGTATATCACACTGTATTCCACCTGCCTTCTAAAGGAACACGTGGCTCTCCCCATGTAGCAGATTAGGTTGAGACTGCTGATCCAAAGTGATCAGTAATTTTTACGGTAATTACAATCCTGCTTTCCCTTGTACCAGCTTACCTTGACTTCAGTAAGGCCTTTGAAAAGGTCCCCCATGATATTATTGTAAAAAAGCTAGTAAAATGTGGGCTAGACAAAGCTACTGTTAGGTGGATTTGTAATTGGTTGACGGGCCGAACCCAAAGAGTGCTCATCATGGACTAGAATTGACCAAATATGGGTGACTAGAGGATTGGCACCAAAGATAAAGAAAGTGGAAATCTGCCCAAAAACTTGCTCCGACCATAACGCCGTAAGGATGGAGATGAAACAAATAACAGCTGGTACCTTTAGATGGAGGATGAATGACACCTTATTCAGAGATGAAGAAGTCTATAAAAAGGCCAAAAAAACTTTGAGAGACTACTTTGAAATCAACATGAGGACCAATGTTGAAAAAAGAGTAATCTGGGATGCAAGTAAAGCCGTCATGCGAGGTTTCTTGATACAACAAAATGCAATAAAAAAGAGAAACCAAAATGAGAAGAAAGATAAGATTTTAGAAAAGATAAAAGAAGGGGAAAAGAAATTAAGATCAAAACCCAAGTCTCATGAGATCCTGAGAGAAATTAAGTTATATCAAACACAATACATGGAATTGATGAATCAAGAAATAGAATGGAGAATTAAACAAATAAGACAAAGGACTTTTGAATCAGCAGATAAATGTGGCAAATTATTGGCTTGGCAATTGAGGAAGAGACAAAAATTAAATATGGTTACAAACTTAGAAGTGGATGGAAAGAACATTTATAACCCAAATGAGATCAGAAACTGCTTCCAGAGATTTTTTAAGCAATTATATACACAAGGGCCGCAGAAAGATTCGGACATAGAACAATTTTTGGAGAAAAATGGACTAAAGGAAATTTCCAATGAAGGTAAAATAGCTTTAAATCAGAAAATAACTGAACAAGAAATAGAAGGTGCCATTCAAAATATGCAATTGGGCAAATCTCCGGGACCAGATGGGTTGACTTCCAGATACTATAAAGCTTTAAAGGAGTGGTTGATACAACCTTTGAAGGAAGTCTGCAATGAAATTCTTGAGGGGAAAAGAGCACCTGAAACGTGGAAAGAGGCTTACATCACACTTATACCGAAGATAGAGACTGAAAAGACCCAACTTAAGAACTACCGCCCAATTTCGTTATTAAATGTGGATTACAAAATCTTTGCTGACATTTTGGCCAAGAGACTTAAAAAAGTTTTGATGGAGGAGATTCATAGAGACCAAGCGGGCTTTCTCCTGAGAAGACATTTGTCAGACAATGTAAGGAATATAATCGTCATTTTAGAAATGTTAGAAGTGAATATAAATACTAAAGAAGTTTTGATATTTGTGGACGCAGAGAAAGCCTTTGACAACATTTCTTGGAACTTTATGAGGAAGAATCTCCAGGGGATGGGGGTAGGCCAAGGGTTTGAAAACGGTATAGGTGCAATATATTCTGAACAAAAAGCTAAGCTTATAGTAAACAATGTGGTTACGGAAGAATTTAAGATAGAAAAAGGGACACGTCAGGGGTGCCCAATTTCCCCATTACTTTTTATATCAGTCCTGGAGGTTTTGCTGAATATGATTAGAAAGGAACAGCTGGTAAAAGGGGTTCAGGTCGGAGCTAAACAGTACAAATTGAGAGCATTTGCAGATGACCTGGTACTTACATTACAAGAGCCAGAATCTAGTACTAAAAGGGTTTTGGAATTAATTCAAGAGTTTGGTCAAGTAGCAGGATTTAAACTGAATAAGTCAAAAACCAAGGTATTAGAGAAAAATTTAACAGTTACTGAAAAAGAGAGGTTTCAGAATGAGACAGGTTTAACTGTGGTCAAGAGTGTGAAATACTTGGGGATTAATATGACAGCTAAAAATATGAACCTATTTAAAGATAATTATGAGAAATGTTGGACACAAGTGAAAAAAGACTTAGAAATTTGGTCTAATTTGAAGCTTTCCTTGTCTGGTCGAATAGCAGTTATAAAGATGAATGTATTGCCTAGAATGCTGTTTTTGTTTCAAACATTGCAAATTGTGGACAAGATGGACTGTTTCAAGAAATGGCAGAAAGACATTTCTAAATTTGTCTGGCAGGGCAAGAAGCCCAGAATAAAATTTAAGATTTTAACTGATGCAAAGGAAAGGGGGGGATTTGCCCTGCCAGACTTTAAGCTTTACTACGAATCAGCAGCTTTCTGCTGGTTGAAAGACTGGCTGCTTCTTGAAAACACAGACACTTTGGACTTAGAAGGTTTTAACAATTTTTTGGGGTGGCATGCATATTTGTGGTATGACAAGGTAAAAGCTCATAAAGCCTTTAAAAATCATATTGTCAGGAAAGCATTGTATAATGTTTGGATCAAATATAAAGATTTGCTGGAAAATAAAACTCCAAGGTGGTTGTCACCAATGGAGGCAAAGGCTGTGAAAAGGCTTAATATGGAGCCTAATTGGCCAAAATATTGGGAAATTCAAGAACAATAAGGGGACAAATTGAAATTGCAGAGTTTCGAGAAATTAAGAGATAAAGTGCGAGACTGGCTTCACTATTTTCAAATAATGGAGGCTTATAAGCTGGACAGGAAAGTCGGCTTCCAGGTGGAAAAATCAAAACTGGAAACAGAATTGTTAGAATCCAAAACTAAGAATTTGTCAAAAATGTATAACTTGCTGTTGAAATGGAATACGCAGGATGAAACGGTTAAATCAGCTATGATTAAGTGGGCACAAGATATTGGTCATAACATTCTGTTCGCTGACTGGGAAAGGTTGTGGACCACCGGTATGAAATTCACGGCATGTAATGCCTTGAGAGAGAATATTATGAAAATGATTTATAGGTGGTACATGACCCCAGTCAAGCTTGCAAAGATTTACCACTTATCAGATAATAAATGTTGGAAATGTAAAGAAAATGAAGGTACATTCTTTCACCTTTGGTGGACGTGCCCAAGGATTAAGGCTTTCTGGGAGATGATATATAATGAAATGAAAAAGGTACTTAAAAATACCTTCCTGAAGAAACCAGAGGCCTTTCTCCTGGGTATGGTCGGCCAAGGGGTGCCAAAGAAGGATAGAACATTTTTTATGTATGCTACAACAGCGGCAAGAATACTTATCACAAAGTATTGGAAGACACAAGATCTACCCACCTTGGAAGAATGGCAGATGAAGATGATAGATTATATGGGACTGGCAGAGATGACTGGCAGAATCCGGGACCAGGGGAAAGAGACGGTGGAAGAAGATTGGAAGAAATTTAAGAACTATCTTAGTAAATACTGCAAAATTAATGAATGCTAGAATGACGTGGGTTTAGAAGCTTAGATGGTTTTCAGCGGTAATGATTAAGTAAAAAGAAAAGAAGGGTTAAAAAGTAAATGAAAAATAAGGGAGAGGATTTGCTGATTTGATAATTAGAATTTGGGATACAGAAAGGGGAGGTATGAGAAGGTCGGGGAAGTAAGTTATAAGAAAATGAGGATTGAAATTATACATGTTTTTGTTTGTGTTTGTTTGTATTGTTGTTATGTTTATGTGTAATATTTGAAATTTTAATAAATATCATTTTTTTAAAAAAAACAAAGAGTGCTCATCAGTGGCTCATCTTCATCTTCAAGAAATGACTATTGGGGTTCCACAAGGTTTTGTCCTGGGCCTGGTGCTATTCAATACTTTTATAAATGATTAGCATGCCCTCTATTCCATCATCCAAATCAAATTTGCAAATGACACCAAACTGGGAGGGGTTGCTAATACCCCAGAGGACAGGGTCAGAATTCAAAATGACCTGAATAGCCTAGAAAGCTGGGCCAAAACCAACAAAATGGAGTTCAATAGGGAGAAATGTAAGGTACTACACCTGGGTAGAAAAAATGAAATGCACAGGTGGGGGACACTTGGCTTGACAACAGTACCTGTGAAAGGGATCTGGGAGTCTTAGTCAACCACAAGCTGAACATGAGTCAACAGTGTGATGTGGCAGCTAAGAACGCCAATGCGATTCTGGGCTATATCAATAGGAGTATAGTGTCTAGATTAAGCGAAGGAATGTTGTTGTTTAGTCGTTTAGTCGTGTCCGACTCTTCGTGACCCCATGGACCAGAGCACGCCAGGCACTTCTGTCTTCCACTGCCTCCCGCAGTTTGGTCAAACTCATGCTGGTAGCTTCGAGAGCACTATCCAACCATCTCGTCCTCTGTCGTCCCCTTCTCCTTGTGCCCTCCATCTTTCCCAACATCAGGGTCTTTTCCAGGGAGTCTTCTCTTCTCATGAGGTGGCCAAAGTATTGGAGCCTCAGCTTCACGATCTGTCCTTCCAGTGAGCACTCAGGGCTGATTTCCTTCAGAATGGAGAGGTTTGATCTTCTTGCAGTCCATGGGACTCTCAAGAGTCTCCTCCAGCACCATAATTCAAAAGCATCAATTCTTCAGCGATCAGCCTTCTTTATGGTCCAGCTCTCACTTCCATACATCACTACTGGGAAAACCATAGCTTTTACTATACGGACCTTTGTTGGCAAGGTGATGTCTCTACTTCTCAAGATGCTGTCTAGGCCTGTCATTGCCCTTCTCCCAAGAAGCAGGCGTCTTTTAATTTCGTGGCTGCTGTCACCATCTGCAGTGATCATGGAGCCCAAGAAAGTTAAATCTCTCACTGCCTCCATTTCTTCCCCTTCTATTTGCCAGGAGGTGATGGGTCCAGTGGCCATGATCTTCGTTTTTTTGATGTTGAGCTTCAGACCATATTTTGCGCTCTCCTCTTTCACCCTCAATAAAAGGTTATTTAATTCCTCCTCACTTTCTGCCATCAAGGTTGTGTCATCTGCATATCTTAGGTTGTTGATATTTCTTCCGGCGATCTTAATTCCAGCTTGGGATTCATCCAGCCCAGCCTTTCGCATGATGAATTCTGCATATAAGTTAAATAAGCAGGGAGACAATATACAGCCTTGTCATACTCCTTTCCCAATTTTGAACCAATCAGTTGTTCCATATCCAGTTCTAACTGTAGCTTCTTGTCCCACATAGAGATTTCTCAGGAGACAGATGAGGTGATCAGGCACTCCCATTTCTTTAAGAACTTGCCATAGTTTGCTGTGGTCGACACAGTCAAAGGCTTTTGCATAGTCAATGAAGCAGAAGTAGATGTCTTTCTGGAACTCTCTAGCTTTCTCCATAATCCAGCGCATGTTTGCAATTTGGTCTCTGGTTCCTCTGCCTCTTCTAAATCCACCTTGCACTTCTGGGAGTTCTCGGTCCACATACTGCTTGAGCCTTCCTTGTAGAATTTTAAGTATAACCTTGCTAGCATGTGAAATGAGTGCAATTATGCGGTAGTTGGAGCATTCTTTGACACTGCCCTTCTTTGGGATTGGGATGTAGACTGATCTTCTCCAATCCTCTGGCCACTGCTGAGTTTTCCAAACTTGCTGGCATATTGAGTGTAGCACCTTAACAGCATCATCTTTTAAAATTGTCAATAGTTCAGCTGGAATATCATCACTTCCACTGGCCTTGTTATTAGCAGTGCTTTCTAAGGCCCATTTGACTTCACTCTCCAGGATGTCTGGCTCAAGGTCAGCAACCACGAGCCATCCATATCTTTCTGGTATAATTCCTCTGTGTATTCTTGCCACCTCTTCTTGATGTCTTCTGCTTCTGTTAGGTCCTTACCACTTTTGTCCTTTATTATGGTAATCTTTGTACAGAATGTTCCTTTCATATCTCCAATTTTCTTGAACAGATCTCTGGTTCTTCCCATTCTGCTGTTTTGCTCTATTTCTTTGCAGTGCTCATTTAAGAAGGCCTTCTTCTTGTCTCTCCTTGCTATTTTTTGCAAATCTGCATTCAATTTCCTGTGGTCACTATCTCCCTCGCATTTTGCTTGCCTTCTCTCCCCCGCTATTTGTAAGGCCTCGTTGGACAGCCACTTTGCTTTCTTGTATTTCCTTTTCTTTTTTCCCCTTTTTTAAACTTTTATTTTGCTTTAAACAGGTACATATAAATATAGACAACCGAAATTACAAAGGAAAATTCCTTAATAGTGATGAAAAAAACCTTTTTTAAAAAACTACAAAAAATATCAAAGTACATGACACAGAACATAAGCAACTATGGGAAAGATAAAAGAAAAGAAAATAGAAAAATAGAAAAAAAAGAAAAAGAAAAAGAAAAGGGAAGATGAGCCAAAGCAGGAAAGCTCATCTATTGTGCACTTCCATCAAGCTCACAAGAGATCATTATTCTTATCAATTATCTCTATCTGCATTCCAAAGGTATTCCTCATCTTGGTATCAGGGAACATTTCTCCATGCGGTATCATTTTAAACATAGCCAGATCTTTCTTGTTGAGCCCTTGTCCCCTAAATAATTATTTAAACATTCCCATTCTTCTTTCACCAATTTTTTAGGTTTATTTCTTACTGCATCTGTCAGCTTTGCGAGCTCCAAGTACTCGCACAATTTGACTACCCATTCCTCTTTAGTGGGTGTATTTTTATCTTTCCAGTGTTTTGCCCCTGTAACCCTTGCTGCTGACGTTGCATACATAAATAGCCTAGTTTTGTTTTGGGGAATATTATCTGAAACCATTCCTAGTAAAAATTCTTCCGGTTTCTTGCTAAATGTAGTTTTTATCAATCTCTTTATCTCTTCATAAATCATGTTCCAAAATCTTTGTATCTTTAGATAGGACCACCACATATGGTAGTATGTTCCTATCTGTTCCTTACATCACCAGCACTTGTTATTGTTTGATTTATTTATTTTTGCAAGTTTTACAGGGGTCAGGTACCACCTATAGTACATTTTCATAAGATTTTCCCTTATAAGGAAACAAGCCGTGAATTTTATATTTTTAGTCCATAATTCATTCCAAATATTGGGTTTGATCATATGTCCCAGGTCCCTTTCCCATTTTATTGTAATTTCTTTGATATCTTCCTCCTTTCTTTGCCAATTCAAAAGTAGTTTGTACCTTTTTGAAAGTGTCTTTTGATTATTATATAAAATATCCTTCTCCAGATAGGATTTTTTTTGTCAAATCCTTTGGTTCCTTTATCCTTTTCAAGGGCAGCTTTTAGTTGATAATACTCCAGCCAGATTATTCCCTTCTGTTTCAATTCGCTTAGGTCCTTTATTTTCGGTTCACTACTTGTTTCCTCTACTAAATCCTTATATGTTAACCAATCGCTGTTCATATTTATCCTGTGAACCGACATAGATTCCATTGGTGACAGCCACCATAGTGTTTTGGTTACTACTGATTTTTTACTCCTCTCCCATACTTCATATAATGCCCTTCTCACAATATGATTTAAAAATCCTTTGTGGGATTTAACCTTGTCATAGCCTATGTAGCCATGCCACCTGTACACAATATCCCATCCCTCCAGATCTAGGACTTCCGTGTTTTTAATTAATATCCAGTCCTTAATCCATGTCCAGCACGCTGCCTCAAAGTACAGTTTAAGGTCAGGGACCGCAAAGCCTCCTTTTTCCTTCAACTCTGTTAGTAGCTTAAATTTTATGCGTGGTTTTTTCCCTTGCCAAATAAACTTGGCAAGGTCTTTCTGCCATTCCTTAAAACACTTTACGCCTCTAATTATAGATATTGTTTGGAACATAAAAATCATCTTTGGCAAAACCATCATTTTAACTGTGGATATTCTCCCCCACAGGGACAAATTCAATTTTCCCCAAGTCTCCAATTCTTGTTTTTTATTTCCTTCCACTTCTTCTCATAATTGTCCTTATATAAGTTTGTATTCTTATTGGTGATCCAAACCCCCAAATAATTTACCTTATTGGCTACCTGTAAACCTGTTGTATTTTCCAGTTCCTCTTGTTCCGACTTACGTAATTTTTTCGTTAATAATTTGGATTTTCCTTTATTCAGTTTGAACCCAGAGACCTTCCCAAATTCTTCCAGTTGTGCAAGCGTTTTTTGGATACTTTCCACTGGGTTTTCAGTGGTTACGATTAGATCATCTGCAAAGGCTTTAATTTTGTAGTATAGAGTTCCTAGGTTAATTCCTCTTATGTTTTTATCCTTTCTTATTGCTATTAAAAGTGGTTCCAAGGTGGCAATAAAAAGAAGTGGGGAGAGAGGGCACCCCTGTCTTGTCCCCCTTTCGATGCTGAACTCTTCGGTGATCTCGTTATTTATTAGCAATTTTGCTTTTTGGTTATCATATATCGCCCTAATTCCATTAATTATTTTCTCCCCTATGTCCAGACCTTTGAAAGTTTCCAATAGGAAATTCCATGATACTCTATCAAAAGCTTTTTCTGCATCAGCCAATAACATGGCCATCTTTTTACTTGGTTTCATTCTTGTATTGTCTTTTATATATCTATCCGGTAAGAAGCCCGCCTGGTCTCTGCTGATCATTTTGTTTAGAGTCTTTTTAAATCTATTAGCCATCACCCCAGCATAGATTTTATAGTCTGTATTCAACAGGGAGATTGGTCTATAATTTTTCATGTCTGTCAACTCCACTCCCTGTTTTGGGATTAGAGTGATCAGTGCTTCTTTCCATGATTGTGGTATATCTTTCCCTCCCAGTATATTATTCATTATTCTTTGTAATATAGGGAGGATTACTTCTTCCAGGTTCTTATAGTACATTAATGTGATTCCGTCAAGACCTGCCGATTTGCCACTCTTCATTTTTTTTATTACTTGTGCTATTTCATCTATTTCTATATTGGAGTTTAGGGCCTCAACTTCTTCTTTTTCACTTCTTGGTAATTTATTTTGTTGTAAATACTCTTCCATTTTATTAACCTCTAATTGTTCTTGTTTATACAGATCTTAATAAAAGTTTAAGAATTTTATTTTTATTTTTACTGGGTCTGTTATTTCCTCCCCTTGGTCCAAAATTTTATTTATAACTTTTTTTGTTTGCTTTTCCTTTATCATCCATGCTAACAACTTACCGGGCTTATTGGCAGACTCAAAATACCTTTGTTTTGCCCATTTAATTTTATTTTCTACTTCCTTATTTAATATACTAGAGATATGGGATTGCAATATCTTTATTTTTTGTAATATTTCATGACTTTTTGGGTTTTTGATCAACTCTTTTTCATTAATTCTTATCTGTTTAGTTAGCTCTTGGATATTATTGTCTTTTATCTTCTTCAGCCTGGCGATTTGTTGTATTCCAAGACCCCTCATGTACGCTTTGCTTGTGTCCCAAACTACATTTATATCTGTATTTTGTTTCCCATTTATCTCGAAAAATTCCGCTAACTTGATTTTTGCTTGCGTCACCCATTGGTCGTGTCAGGGAACTGCCATCGGAGCTTAAGGTGGTGGAGAGGCTCTCGGATGCTGGGAGACCCTCTGATGCTGAGGAAGGAACCAGCAGGGGGAGAGGGAGAGCTTCCGCGGAAGCAGGAGGGGAGGCGGAGGAGACAGAGTCGGAGGTGAGGCTCAGAGACGCTTCCAGCGAGACCAGAGGGGAGAGCTCAGGACCTCCCCTTGGAACGCCTACTCTGCGCAGAAAGCTGTCATGTAGGGAATCAAGGAGGAGACTTTCTGTCAAAGAACTTTTATGCTGGAAGAAATTCAGGAAACGCCCATTGACGGATTCTGCCAGCGATTAAGGCAGCCATGCACTGATGGCTCCGCGGAGAGGGAGAGTTTTAAAACTAACTACCAAGCTGTGAGAGTCTTAGCGCTCACGCACAAGCAGCCCCTTATCCCGTTACAGCAATCCGTCAGTCCTTGACGCTGCCTGTGCAAAGGAAGGGCATCATGAGCAACCCAACCGGAGTCGGAGGAGCGGGGGGAGCTGGAGGAGGACCAACTCTGGAGGAGAGAAACAGAGATTTGGAACACCAGCTGGCTCTGCTAACGGCGCGGCTCGATGAAAGGAGAGCTCAGGATGCACAGGGGAAACCCACCCCCATTGCAAGGAAGGTACCGGGACTGGTGCAAAAATTCGGGGGTGATCCAAGGAACTACCAAGCCTTTAAGACAGAGATGCAGTATGCCCTGAACCTGCAGTACGATGACTTTGCAGACGAGGAGGCGAGAGTAGCCTTTGTGATCGGACACCTAGAGGGAGGGGCTAGAGAATGGGTTAGACCCCTGATGGCATCGAATAATGACGCCTTGAAAGACTTGAGGAAATTTTTTATAGCTATGGACTTGATGTTTTCCAGCCAGATTGAAAAGGGCATGGTACGCAGGCAGTTGATGGCGTGCAAACAGGGAAATCAATCAGTCCGAGAGTATTGGGCGCAATTTGCCATGCTCATACACAAACTGGGTTGGGATCTGGCTTCAGACCCGATACAAATGTTATTTGAAGAAGGCCTAGCCCCAGCGGTGAAAGATGAACTTTTCCACGCTCCCCGTCCGGAGTCCATGGATCAGCTGACCAAGGCTGCACTTGCGATTGGGGCGCGCCAGGAGGCGAGGGCTCTGGAGAAGCGGGAAGGCAGAGGAGAGCGTTGGAATGATTTCCGCATTCCTGAGATGCCAGAACAACCTTCCCAGCCAGTGGAGCCAATGGAAATTGGAGGCGCGCGCACGCGCGCGGGGGGGACTTCAAATGCCAACGAAGGGCGGAAGAAGGAGGGGAAAGGCGCCAAAAAGTGTTTCCTCTGCCAACAGCCAGGACATTTTGCCAGGGTCTGCCCTCAAAGAAAGGCATGGCAAGGAATGGTGGGGGCTGTTGGGAGTGAGGAGGAGGGGATTAAGGAGCAAGTAAAAGCCAACGCCTGGCTGCCAGCGACAGGGTACAGCAGCCAGGCCAAGGATCAGTGAACGTGCCCAAGCCTGAACCCCCCCGAGCAGCCATCGCCGTAGGGGTGGTGCTAGAGCTACCCAACGGACATCCACTCACGATAAAAGCTCTGTTAGACTCAGGAAGCTCTTGCAATTTCATGAGTAAGGAATTTGCATCAGAGCATCAGATACAGACTCTGCCCTTAAGTAGTCCTTTGCAAGTCACCACGATTGATGGGAGGGAACTTCTGGGAGAAGTAACCCAACAGACGGTCCCCATGACAATGAGGGTGGCAAGGCACGTGGAAGTCATTGCCTTTCATGTAGCCACCCTGGCGGGACCACCCATCATATTGGGAATGAGCTGGCTGGCGCTACATGACCCGTTAGTGGGATGGCACCAGCGGACGGTCTCTTTCGGGTCAGCTCATTGCTTGGAACACTGCAATGGGAGGGGAAGCCCGGGGATGGCAATGGCAAGTTTGGCAGGGCTGGCGGTGGGGGAAAAGGGAGAGATACCACCGCAATACGCCGATATGAGTGACGTCTTCAGTGAGAAGGAAGCAGATAGACTACCCCCTCATAGACCCTTTGACTGTCAAATCAATCTACTCCCGGGAGCTCAGCTGCCAGTGGGCAAACTGTACGCCATGTCGGACAGAGAGATGCAGGAGTTAAGGGAATTTATAGACAAGAACCTCAAGAGGGGTTTCATAAGGGAGTCGAGGGCGGTGGGGGGCAGTCCAGTGTTTTTTGTGGACAAAAAAGACACGAATAAGCCCAGGTTGGTAGTGGACTTTCGGGCCGTCAACTCGGTGTCAGAACCAGTAGCCTTCCCCATGCCCAGGATTGATGACATTTTGACCAGGGTTAGGAAGGGAAAGATTTTTACCAAGCTGGACCTAAGGGGGACGTACAACCTAATCAGAATGAGGGAAGGGGATGAATGGAAAACCACCATGTTTACCCCCCTGGGGGCCTTCGAGTACCTCGTTATGCCTTTCGGATTACAGGCAGGCTCAGCATGTTTTCAATCTTTCATGCATCACGTTCTAGGACCCTTGCTGTACAAGAACTGTGTAGCCTTCTTAGATGACGTGCTGATCTACTCAGAGGATGAGGAGCAGCATGTCAGAGATGTCCGGGAAGTACTAAGCAGGTTACAAGCGAACCAGCTATGGGTCAAACTGGAGAAGTGCCAGTTCCATACAAGAGAGGTGGAATTCCTGGGGTACCGGTTGTCCGACAAGGGATTATCAATGGATCCGAGCAAGGTACAGGCGGTACTGGAATGGAAGACACCTAAAACCAGGAAGGACGTGCAGAGATTCCTGGGGTTTGGAAATTTCTATCGGAAGTTCATCAAAAACTTTGCCCACTTAACGGCACCCATCACCGATTGCCTCAGTAGCAAGAAGAAGTTCGTATGGACGGAAGAGGCGCAGCAAGCGTTTGACCGACTAAAGAAGGCGTTCGCTTCGGAAGAACTGCTCTTGCACGTGGATCTGCAGAAACCAATGAGGGTGGAGACCGATGCATCAGACCGAGCGGTAGGGGCAGTACTGCTCCAGCCGGGAAGGGATCCGTCCGACTGGAGACCGTGTGCCTTCTTCTCGTGGAAGTTGAATAAGTCGGAGAGGAATTACACAGTGTACGACAGGGAACTGCTGGCCATTTATGAAGCATTTCGACGCTGGCGACATCTACTAATAGGTGCACAACACAAGATCCAGGTGTGCACAGACCATAAGAACCTGGAATACTGGAGAACGGCAAGGGTACTAAACCAGAGACAAGTGCGATGGGCACAGGAGTTCTCCAAATTCCATTTTGAAATTCGCTACGTACCGGGGGAAGAAAACGTAAGGGCGGACGCTCTCTCCCGGAAACCAGAATATATGGAAGGGGAGGGAGCGCCGGAAGAAAGACATGTGATACCCGAGGACCACTGGGTGTGTGGGGCAGCATTGGTGGGACAACGAGAACTGGTAGAGGGGACCGAGGGCGACGAATACGCCCAAAACAAGCTCAGAGAGCTCAGAGGAGCAGGGGAAAACCCGGGGGGGGGTTGAGGAAAGAAATGGGGCGCTGTACTACAGGGGGGCGTTGTATATACCAGAGGGGCAATTGAGGAGTAGAGTACTCAAACAACTGCACGACAGCCCCACGGCGGGGCACTTTGGGCAACACAAAACCATGTTGTTAGTCACCAGGCAGTTCTGGTGGCCATGAGGGAAGACGTACGAGAATATATAAGGGGGTGCGACCGCTGCCAGAGAGCCAAAGGGGAGAGGGCAGCACCGGCGGGGTTGCTGGAACCATTACCTACACCAGAACGGCCATGGGAGGCAGTGTCCATCGATTTTATGACAGATTTGCCCAAATCCAAAGGGAAAATGGCGGTCATGGTGGTAGTAGACTTGTTAACCAAGATGTGTCATTTTATAGCTTGCTCACATGCTGTAACGGCGGAGGAAACCGCCAGGTTGTTTGTAAAACACATTTTTAGGTTGCATGGCACCCCCTTGAGGGTGGTCTCTGACAGAGGAAAACAATTCACGTCCAGGTTCTGGAGGAAGCTCATGAGCCTACTGCACGTGGAGGTCAATTTCTCGACAGCCAGACACCCAGAAACCAACGGGCAAGCGGAAAGGGCAAACAGTATTTTGCAACAATACTTGAGATGCTATGTAAATGAGAGAGAGAGTGACTGGGTAGAGAAATTAGCCCTGGCCGAATTTGCCTACAATAACGCCGAAAATGTGTCCACGGGCATGAGTCCATTTATGGCCAATTATGGGTGTCACCCTAGGGCCTTTCCAGGGGGAGGGGAGGAAAGATGGAGTGTACCGGCGGCGGAACATTTCGTGGAAGAAATGGAAGCAATACATCAACAGCTTAAGTTGAATCTAGACAGGGCCAAGGAAGCATACAAGAGGCAGGCAGATAGGAGCAGAAGGGAAGGAGAGACTATAAGGGTTGGGGACCGGGTGTGGTTGTCAACACAAGGGTTACCGTTCAAGGGAGGTTGCAAGAAATTGAGACCGAGACGTCTGGGACCCTTCGAGGTTACACAACAAGTCAATCCGGTGGCCTTCAGGCTCAAACTGCCGGACAACATGAAACTACATCCAGTATTTCATAGGTCATTACTATCACCATACAGGGAAGGGCGGGAATTTCAGGGAAGAGAAGGAGAGGTTCCCGCGGCACCACAAGTAGTAGAGAGGGAGCGCAGCAGTCATGTAGCAGAAATACTCGACTCTAGGTGGAAGGGAAAACAGGTCGAGTACCTAGTGGCGTGGGAAGGGGAACCGGAGTCAGAAAATGCTTGGGTACCAGCAGAAACCGTCAAGGATGAGTTTCTCTTGGGAGAGTTTCACTGTAGGTTCCCAAGGAGGCCCAAGCCCTTAGCTAGGTTCTGGGAGGAGCAATTTGGCACCACCGATGAGGAAGAGGAGTTTGAGGGATTTCCGGACTCAGGACCGGAAGAGGAAGAAGAATCTGAAGGGGGTGAGGGGGGTCCTGGAGGGGAGGTGGATGTCAGGGAACTGCCATCAGAGCTTAAGGTGGTGGAGAGGCTCTCGGATGCTGGGAGACCCTCTGATGCTGAGGAAGGAACCAGCAGGGGGAGAGGGAGAGCTTCCGCGGGAGCAGGAGGGGAGGCAGAGGAGACAGAGTCGGAGGTGAGGCTCAGAGACGCTTCCAGCGAGACCAGTGGGGAGAGCTCAGGACCTCCCCTTGGAACGCCTACTCTGCGCAGAAAGCTGTCACGTAGGGAATCAAGGAGGAGACTTTCTGTCAAAGAACTTTTATGCTGGAAGAAATTCAGGAAACGCCCACTGACGGATTCTGCCAGCGATTAAGGCAGCCATGCACTGATGGCTCCGCGGAGAGGGAGAGTTTTAAAACTAACTACCAAGCTGTGAGAGTCTTAGCGCTCACGCACAAGCAGCCCCTTATCCCATTACAGGTCGTCTCTCCATATCTCATTGTTCATCCTCCACCTTCCCTTTGTTTGCTTTTTAATTTCCATATGTATTGTTACTGGATTATGGTCTGATATAGTCCTTCCCAGAATTTCTGCTTTTTCTAAGAAGAGGGTCAGCCCTTTAGAAATCCAAATAGCATCTAACCTCCCCCCTGATTTTTTAGCTCCCGAGAAGTGTGTAATATCTTTCCCATTAGGGTGTTTAATTCTCCATGAGTCATAGAGGTCAAAATTATCCACCATCTGGAAAAAGGAGAGCGGTAATTTACCTTAATTGGTAAGTTTCCCTCTAAAAGTTCTATCCCATTCGACCGAGACCACTCCATTCCAATCTCCCATAAGAACAATATTCTCCCCAATATAATTCCATAACTTCTTTTCCAGCTCCTTAAAAAACTCTGATTTATTATTCTTCGGAGCATAAATGCCCACTATGATTATTTCCCCCCCTTCTATAGTAATCCGCACTCCTACAGTTCTACCTTCTTCATCCACAAAAAGTAATTGGGGGTCTAGGCTTGCTTTAACATAAATCACAACACCCCTCTTTCTCTCTGTTCCCGATGCAATAAACTCTAGGCCCAGGTTTCTATTCTGTAAGACCCTTGTATGACTTTTAGAGATATGGGTCTCTTGTAGGCATATGATATCCCATTTTTTCCTCTTTAATACGTGATTTATTTTTTTCCTTTTAAGTCTACTGTTTAACCCATTTACGTTCCAAGAAATGCACTTTCATGCCATAAAGTCTTAATGATCATACGTCACCTTTTCAAAATTAAAATTTAGAAATAAAGTCCTGTTTTCCAGTTCTGCTACAATCTTGCTTCTTTGGCTTCTTGTGGTTTCTCTCCCCCCCCAAGTCCTTCCAGTTTTTTTTACGAAAAGAGTCTGCTTCTTCTGCCGATCTGAAGGTCTTGCGTCTTCCTTTATAGGTAAAAGTTTTTTTATATATATATAAATATTTATTTAAAAAATTTGGATACAAATGCACAAATAATACTTATATCATAACGTGGTTTCATCACTTCTTTGGACTCCCTCACGTCTCCCGCTCCCATTTACATCGTTAAAAGGTTTTTCCAAGCAAATTATCAACTTGTTTACGATCTTATATCCACTCATTTAAATATAATCTAGCAATTCTCCAAAAGGTTTATGTTTTCTTTAATCTCACTTATCATCAAATTCAAATCTAATTTGGTGGTGGCCAATTTTTTATAATCTAGCATCCTTCTTAACATTCAACCAAATTACAATGTTTTTGTAAATACGTCTTAAATTTCTTCCAGTCTTCCTCAATCCTCTCTTCTCCCAGGTCTCGGATTCTGCCAGTCATCTCGGCCAGTTGCATATAGTCCATCAGCTGCATCTGCCACTCTTCCAGTGTGGGTAGATCTTGAGTTTTCCAGTTCTTAGCGATGAGTATCCTTGCTGCTGTTGTTGCATACAGCCAAGTTGCCTTCTTCCACTTCTGGCACTGACCTTATCCTTAAGTTACTCTCCCTATTCCGCAGTTCTAACATAGAGAGATAGGTCTGATGTTCCCCTACTTGTTTGCAGAGTGGCCTTACCTCTTGTTCTAATTTCCCAAGTTTTTGGCTGGTATCCTCAGCCAATTTCCGGTTTTCCCCTGTAGCCTCCTTCAATTCTCCAATTGCTTGTACATTCTGTGCTACTTGTCCAGTTAGTCTATTTAGACATTCTGTGTTTTGGTCAATTTTGTATGTTTGCTCATCAGCCTTTTTGTCCAAAGATTCCACTCTCTTGTCCAAAGATTCCAATTTTTCAAAGATTTTCTCTAAAATAGAGGTACTTGCCCCTGAGGCCATATCTTCCAATTGTAATTCCTCAGTTTCTCCCTCCCCTGCCCGTGGCAGAGAAGCAGCTTCTTCCTCAGAAGGCAGGGTAGGCACAGATGATCTACGTGTCTGTGAGGCTGCGGTTAAAGTTGTTAAAGTTGTTTGTCTAGCTCTTCCTCTCCTTCTTGCGCCACTCATTCCAAAGTTATCTAAAAGTCAAGGTCAAGCTGAGTTGTTCCCATGAGAAAGCAACGGCCCAGATGGTAACAGTCAGACAGAGGGCCGGGAAAAGGAAAGTGAAATAAAAGTCACTGCTGTAAGTCCCAAATCCTCTAGGGGGAGTTTAAAATGTTTTTAGGGAAGAGATCAATTCCAATAAAATTAATAAAGTCAAGTTTCAAAGTCCAGGAACCTTCAGTAAAAAGTTTCAGCAGAGTTAGAATTTAGTATTTAACAGCAACAATGTTTCAAATAGTGCATACTGGTAATCCAAATGCTTCAAAATAACAAGTTCAAACTCTCTCAGATTGTTTCAAAGTTCAGATTCAAAGTATCCAAGTCTGCAAACTGACAGCTCAGTTACTCAGGCAGCTCCAGCACCTGGGTTTCTTACTTAAAATGTAGCTCCAATAGAAGAAAGGTATCACCATACAGCTAAAAAGCATAAAGTCCAGCACTTAAAGTCCTTATTCCACTTAAAATAAAGTTCAATGGGTGCTCAGATCAGTTAGGTTAAAAGATCTCTCTTTACCTCGACTCCTCCAGCTCTTTGCTTTGATGTTCAATGAGAGCGGAAGACGGACTTCCTGTTTTTCGTCGCTCCGCTTTCAGCCAAGTTTCAGCCAAATTCAATGCTTTAAAGTCCCGAAATTAGACAGGGTCTGTTATTACTCACGAGTTGTTACTTTCCAAATCCAAAATTTTCTCAGGAAGAAAGGTCAGCGCTCACCGGCAGCAGCAGCGCGGCTTCACTCCGATGGTTGCGAAATGACCCACAGCGCCGCTACCCCCTCCCCGTTCCGAAGCCCCTTACGGGGTTCCTTCAGCGATTCGGGGGTTGCTCCTGGCGCCTGCCGGGTCCCGAGGCCACAGGCTTTCGCTGCCTGTGGATTTCCAGTCTGGGTCTCCGCTTCGCCGTAGCGGACGACCCGTTCTCACCGGAGCTCCCTCTCCGCTGTTAGCAGAGGGCAGCCATTGCCGTTCGCACCGCCTCCGGAAGTCCTCTATAGGTAAAAGTTAACCCTTCGGGGAATTCCCATCTAAATAAAATTTTGTTTTTCTTTAGAGCAGTTGTCAGGGGTTTGTAGTTTTCCCTTTTCTTCAGGAGGCGAGTTGGGACCTCTTTCATTATTTCTATGACTTTGTCATCTATACATAAGGCATTACTTCTACTTTTCAGTAATATTTTTTCTTTAAGAAGTCTTGAGTTCAAGAAGACCAGGCAGTCTCCTGGTCCTTTTTTGGTTTTAGGTTTATGCAGTTTTATCCTGAAGATTTTATCAATATCAAGTGATAAGTCCTCCTCCTGAACCCCCAACCAGTCCGCCAGGACTTTTAATAATTTTGTTGAAATGTCCTCTCTGGCTCTCTGGTATTCCTCTCAGGTGGAGAATCATTTCCTTTTGTCTCAGCTGAAGGACTGTCAATTCGTCCCAAATCTTCTCCTGCATCTTCCTTAGGTCCTCTATTTCCCCCTTGTTTTTGTCTTGGTTTTTTTTCAGTTCTTTTTGCTCAGCCCCCATCTTTTTTGTTATTTCCTCTTGCTTCAATGTCTTTGCCTTCACTTCTTGCACTGTCTTATCAATTTCTTTATTCTTCGTTGTCAATTGGTTCATTTGATGTGTAAGGTCCATTATAAGAGCTGATTTTTTTTTTCAATTTTATTGCCCATAGTTACTACTTTCTCTTCCAATGATTTTATATTTCCGCCTACTGAGTTTATTCTGTCCCCTAAGTCTTTCTGCATGGCAATAATCAAATCCTTTACATCCATACTCACTTCACCTTCAGCCACCGAAGTTCTCCTTGCTTGGCTGGCAATTAAAGTTTGGCCAATTGTTGATTGCGTTTTCTTTGAACCCATTTGGGTGTTTGGGTATTTTTGGGTAGCTGGTTGTTTTGAGATTGAGTTCACTTGTCTTTTGATTCCGCTTCTCCGCCTCAGATTCTATATAGTCTCTAAAGATTAAAGCTATTGGGAGTTCCCCTGTGGGAAGTTTAATTGGATCTAATTTTCATGGGTAATTAATTTTATATGTATGCTGGATATATTTGGAATTTTAATTTTCCCCTTTATTTATATCTGATATTTATGCTTTACAGTTCCTCTAAGCAAGTATTGGCGTTGCGGGTATGGCTATTACTTTTCCTCTTCGCTGTTGTATCTTTTCCTTCCACAAGTGGCCGCTGTGTAGCTCTTCCTACTGTTTTAGGCTGCTGTAACTTCTTTTTTTTTTTTAAATATATTTTATTAGGATTTTTAAACATAAATGCAAAGATAAAAAACAGTATAACATATATCATAACATACTTTCTTAACATCTTTGGACTCCCTCACACCTCCCGCTCCCATTTGCATCCTTGTCAATTCTTGCCCACAATTTATCATCTTATTTACACTCTTGTGTCAGATTCATTTAATTATAATCTATTAATTCTCCAATAGGTTTATAATTTTTCCTCAAACTTACTTATCATCTTAATTCCATCTAGTTTAGTGGTGCACAATTATTTATGATCTAGCATCCTTTCTTAACATTCAACCAAATTACAGTGTTTTTTTTAAATAAATCTTGAATTTCTTCCAATCTTCTTCGACCCTCTCTTCTCCCAGGTCTCGGATTCTGCCAGTCATCTCGGCTAGTTCCATATAGTCCATCAGTTGCATCTGCCACTCTTCCAGTGTGGGTAGATCTTGAGTTTTCCAATTCTTAGCTATGAGTATCCTTGCTGCCGTTGTTGCGTACATGAAAAATGTTCGGTCCTTCTTTAACACCTTCTGGCCGACAATGCCCAAAAGGAAGGCCTCTGGTTTCTTGGTGAAGGTATACTTAAATACCTTTTTCAGCTCATTATATATCATTTCCCAGAAGGCCTTCACCCTAGGGCAAGTCCACCAGAGGTGAAAGAATGTTCCTTCATTTTCTTTACATTTCCAACATTTATTATCAGACAAATGGTATATCTTGGCAAGTTTGACTGGGGTCATGTACCATCTATATATCATTTTCATTACATTTTCCTTCAAAGCATTACATGCAGTGAAGTTCAACCCAGTGGTCCACAACCTTTCCCAGTCCTCAAACATGATATTATACCCAATGTCCTGTGCCCACTTTATCATAGCTGATTTAACCATTTCATCTTGTGTATTCCATTTTAACAGCAAGTTATACATTCTTGAAAGTACCTTAGTCTTTGGTTCTAGCAATTCTGTTTCCAACTTCGATTTCTCCACCTGGAACCCTAACTTTTTGTCGTTTTTAAAAACTTCTTTAATCTGAGCATAATGTAACCAGTCTCGCACTTTATCCTTCATTTTCTCCAAACTCTGCAATTTCCAATTGTCTCCATCTTTTTCTAATATTTCCCAATATTTTGGCCATTTGGCCTCCATATTGGGTCTTTTTCGGGCCTTAGCTTCCAGAGGTGAAAGCCACCTTGGAGTTTTGTTTTCCAATAAGTCTTTGTATTTTGTCCAGACATTAAACACTGCTTTCCTGACAATATGATTCTTAAAGGCCTTATTGATCTTAACCTTATCATACCATAAGTATGCATGCCAACCAAAAGCATTGTTAAAACCTTCCAAGTCCAGTACGTCGGTGTCTTCGAGAAGTAGCCAGTCTTTTAGCCAGCAGAAAGCTGCGGCTTCATAGTACAGCTTTAGGTCTGGCAGGGCAAAGCCCCCTCTTTCTTTCGCATCAGTTAATATCTTAAACTTAATTCTGGGCTTTTTGCCCTGCCAGACAAATTTAGAGATATCTCTCTGCCACTTCCGGAAGCACTCCGTCTTGTCCACAATCTGTAATGTTTGAAACAAAAACAACATTTTTGGCAATACATTCATCTTAATAGCAGCAATTCGGCCTAGCAAAGAAAGCTTCCATTTTGTCCAACTGTCCAAGTCTCTCTTAATTTCAGACCAACATTTTTCATAGTTATCCTTAAATAGACTCAGATTTTTTGCTGTTATGTTTACCCCTAGGTACTTTACTTTTTTAACCACAGTTAGTTCTGTCTCTCTCTGAAACCGTTCTGACTCTGTATCTGTCAATTTTTTTCCCAACACCTTAGTTTTCTGTTTATTTAGTTTAAATCCCACCACCCGACCAAAGTCTTGAATCAGTTGTAATACTCTTTTTGTACTAGATTCTGGCTCCTGCAGAGTCAAAACTCTCAGATATCGATCTTCCAGCTTGATCGATTAGGCGTGACCGCTGATTAGTTTACGATCTCAATCAGCCGTTTACAGCGTCCAGCACACTTCCTTCTAGCTGCGCAATAAATTCTGCTTCGCCCAGTCACGCCTTAGCAGAGTAGCATACAGCGGTGTAAAGCTGTCAGTTTCTTCAGACAATCATACAAAGACAGGTCTGTCTATTTACAGCTCTTTATTGGTACATTTCTCAGAAAAACTGTCCATCGCTGCTTGCAGCCATAGCAAATATGTCCGTCTCTCTCAAACACACAGAGAGAACAGAAAGTACAGGAAACAAGCTCCTCCTTAGCTTCTAAAGCTGACGTCTTCGAATCCTCTCCATTACACTCACAGGAGAACTAGGCTCACTCTTGGGTTGTCCTTTTCTAACAACTCGTGGAGACGCCCCATCCTGCTCCTGACCTTGGTCAGCAACCTGATCGTCACCAGCAGACTCAGCCTCTCCTTCCTCCTCATCAGAACTGTCCTCTGGATCAGAGAGACATTCTGAAAGAACATCACGCTGTGCAGAAATCTTTGGCCTTTCATCCTGCTCAAAGAACTCAGCGTGTTTACTGATCAGCACCTTACTCTGATCACCTGACGGGTACGCAAATCGCCAAGCACGGGCTTCTGGCTCATACCCACAGAAGATCATTTTCTGGAACTTGGCTCCATCTGGCCCTTGCAAAGCCTTAGGCACAGGGACAACCGCAGGAGATCCAAACTTGCGCAGAAAGTGAACCTGGGGTTTTCTGCCATTCAACAAAGAATACGGTGTGTCACCTACCAGTGAGTTGTAGACACGATTCCAGGTGAAACACACACACCTAGTTGCCTCCAGCCAAAACTTTGGAGGTAACCTAGCTTCTGTCAGCATCACCTGTGCAGCCTTAACCAGAGCTTCACTTCTAAGCTCTGCTACCCCCCCTTGCTGGGGAGAAGTAACTGTGTGACGTATCCTTTTCTTGTGCAAGAACTGCTGCAAAGCAGAACCAGTGTACCTAGCATTTCTGTCACTGGCGATCGCTTTCACCTTGGTGGAGAACCTCTGTTCTACCTCCTCAATCCAGCTTCTGATCAGCTGTGCTGCATCCTCCCTGGATTTGAGACCATGAGTCCAGGTGTTCTGCGAAAAATCATCCTGAATCGTTAGCAGATACCTGCCCCCCCCTAGACTCTGTTCCTTGACAGGATTGAACAGATCTATGTGTACCAGCTCAAAAGGTTTAGTGGTTACCCGTTCCACCTTTGGGTAACTGCACCCTTTCACCTTCGCCTGCCTGAAAGTGGCGCAACTAATGACACGTCCACAATCTTTAATCTTACACCCTTTGGTAACCTCAGGAAGCACTTGCAGTTCTTCTAGGGAACCATGAATTGTCCTCTGATGCCATACACAAGCACAAGTAACATGAGCGGGAATTGTAGCACGCTGCGCCTGTGCTCTCTCAACCTTCCCCTCACCCCCAAGAGACGTTTTAAGAATGAAAAGATCATTCTGCCCCTTCTTAACCTTGGCAAGTACCCTCTCCCCTTTGGAGATTGTGCAGACATCCCCCTGGAAACAAACCTGAAACCCTTTTTTCAACAAATAAGGCACAGATAACAAACAGTGATGCACCCCTGGAATGACACAAAACTCCATCTGTTCCTGCAAAACAGAAAGATAGGCATTAGCAAACTTATAAACATTTGTTCTTTGTCCATTTGCAAACTTAACAGTCTGTCCTTTTGGAACTGCCGTGCAATTCCACATCTCGACTGCAGGGGTCTCTGGAACCATGTTGCAGTTAGCTGCAGAGTCAATAACAAAGCTCAGCTTCACACAGCTGTCTTCAAACAAAGCAATGCTCGCAGTGACTTGATAAGACTCTTCCTGTTGTTTACCACGACGGCTGGACTCAGTTCCACGCCTGCCTGCCTTCCCAGGCTCATTGCCATGGAAACCCGCCTGGCTCCCATGGGAAGTGTCCTTGGAAACATCCTGCCTCGGCTCTGTGCTCCGGTGGGGGCAACTGCCACGCAGACGTTGAACTCCAGTGGAAAAACACTGCCCGGGGCTCCTCCCAGCTGGCCTGGCCTTCCTTCTCCTGGAACGGCGCCTCCCACCAGCCTCGCCCCCTCTGAAGCTTCTCTCCGCTCCAGCTCCAGTGGAAAGTTTTTTAAACTTGCCTTTGGAACTCTTCGCCCCCCCGATCTGCTCACCAGCGCTCCTAGAGGCCGATACATCGGGAATTGGGCCTGCCAGTCCAGCGTCTTCAGGGCTCTGGCCTTCTGCTGAAGCTTCACACAAGCCCTTCAGCACATCCCAGGCAGCCCTTGCTGACTTTACGCCCTCCAAGTGAGGCCTCAGCGATGCATGAACGCATGCTCTGAGCATATTCAGTTCTTGTTGCATTTTTTGCTGGCTATCTTCCCAGCTAATGGGTGGTAGTGGCTCCCTCTGGCTTGCTTCCCAAAGCCCAGAAACTAGGAACCAACCCCTTATTCTTCTGCTCCAAGTTGCCCAACTTGTTAAAGTGAGATTTTCCACCGGTATGTCCTGGCTCTCTGCCATCTTCTCCCGTTCTCCCAAGGTGCCCCACAAGCTGTACTCACTCTGTACCAGCTGATTCCGGCTCCTGTCCGTGGAGAAACGGCCCAGCTGCTCTCAGCTTTTAGCTCTGTCTCTCAGCAGCTCCCTTGCCTCTCAGAAGCAGGCAAAAACTCCCTCTGCTTTCCGGCATCAGGCTAGACTCACGGAACGCAGCTTCCAACCTCCGGCCAGCTTCAAAGCATTCCAGTGGCTCAAAGCCGACGGCTTTACGAGCGTTGACTGACCTCCATAACCTCTCAGATATCGATCTTCCAGCTTGATCGATTAGGCGTGACCGCTGATTAGTTTACGATCTCAATCAGCCGTTTACAGCGTCCAGCACACTTCCTTCTAGCTGCGCAATAAATTCTGCTTCGCCCAGTCACGCCTTAGCAGAGTAGCATACAGCGGTGTAAAGCTGTCAGTTTCTTCAGACAATCATACAAAGACAGGTCTGTCTATTTACAGCTCTTTATTGGTACATTTCTCAGAAAAACTGTCCATCGCTGCTTGCAGCCATAGCAAATATGTCCGTCTCTCTCAAACACACAGAGAGAACAGAAAGTACAGGAAACAAGCTCCTCCTTAGCTTCTAAAGCTGACGTCAGAAAGTGACGCACACCTCAGAACACTTAACCGGTTAAGTTCTGAACTCTCACAAAAACTAGGTCATCTGCAAAGGCTTTAAGTTTATATTGTTTCGCTCCGACCTGAATCCCTTCCACCAACCGGTCCCCTCTGATCATATTCAAGAGCACCTCCAGAACCGAAATAAATAACAAAGGGGAAATCGGGCAGCCTTGTCGTGTTCCTTTTTCAATTTTGAACTCTTCTGTAACCACATTGTTAACTATCAATTTAGCCTTTTGTTCTGAGTATATTGCATCAATCCCATTCTCAAAACCCCGTCCCACTCCCATTTCTTTTAGATTTCCCTTCATAAATTTCCAAGAGATATTATCAAAGGCCTTCTCCGCATCTATGAAGATTAACACTGCTTTTGTGTTTATGTCTGTTTGCAAAAGTTCCAAGATGTCAATAATGTTCCTTGTATTAGCAAACATGTGTCTACCTGGGAGAAAGCCTGCCTGGTCTTTATGAATTACTTCATTTAGAACTCTTTTAAATCTACTTGCCAAAACATCTGCAAATATTTTGTAATCCACATTTAAAAGGGAGATGGGACGATAGTTCTTGAGTTGTGTCTTTTCAGTTTCCGATTTTGGTATCAATGTGATGAAAGCTTCCTTCCACGATTCCGGCGCCCTCTTCCCCTCCATAATTTCGTTGCTGACCTCCATCAGTGGTTGTATCAAATAGTCTTTTAATGTCTTATAATACTTGGAGGTCAGGCCATCTGGCCCTGGAGATTTGCCCAATTGCATGTTCTGAATGGCTTGTTCAATCTCTTGTTGTGTTATTTTGCTATTCAGGATTGATCTGTTTTCTTGTGACAATTTTGTCAGTCCATTTTTTTCCAAAAATTGTTTAATCTCAACCTCATCTTGCGGCCCTTGAGTATATAATTTTTTAAAATATCTCTGGAAGCACTTTCTAATCTCTGCGGGGTTCTGAATGTTTCTTCCTTCAATTTCTAAATTTGTGACTGTATTTAATTTTTGTCTCTTCTTCAACTGCCAAGCTAGCAGTTTCCCACATTTATTTGCCGATTCAAAAGTTTTTTGTTTCATTAGTTTGATCTTCCACTCTATCTCCTGGTTTATCAGTTTAGAATATTGTGCTTAGTGAAGTTTAATTTCTCTCAAAATCGGCTGTGATTTCGGATTTGATCTTAACTTCTTAACTTCTTCTCTAATTCTTTAATTTTCTCCAAAATCTTATCTTTCCTCTCATTTTGTGTCCTTTTCTTTACAGCATTCTGTTGTATCAAGAACCCCCTCATCACAGCTTTGCTTGCATCCCAGATAGTTCTTTTTTCCACCGTAGTGTTCATGTTTATCTTAAAATAATCCTTCAAGGCTTTTTGGGCCTTCTTAGTAATCTCCTGATCTCTAAACAAATTGTCATTCATCTTCCATCTAAAGGAACCGGTTGGTAGTAGTGTCATGTCCATCTTCAGTGCGTTATGGTCGGAGCAGGTCTTTGGGCAGATTTCCACCTTTCTGACCTTGGGTGCCAGACCTCTAGTTATCCATATTTGGTCGATTCTTGTCCAAGTCAGCTGGGCTTCAGAGAAAAATGTTCCTTCTCTTCCCAGGGGGTTCTTTGTTCTCCAAATGTCAATCCAATCCATATTGTCTGTCATTTCGAAAAAAGTCTTTGGTAGTCTGCCATCTTTTGTAACGTTTTGGCTTTGTGACTTATCCATGTTAGTTGATACGACCCCGTTCATATCTCCCATCATAATGATGTTGTTATAGTCCAGATAGTCCAGCATAATCTCATGCAACTTCTTGTAAAATTCCGATTTCCCCTCGTTTGGTGCATAGATTCCTAATATCAAAATCTTCTCTCCTTGATGTTGTATCTCAATTGCTAAAATTCTTCCATGTTCATCTTTAAATAAAAATTTAGGTGACAGGCTCTCTTTTGCATATATCACCACGCCTCTCTTCTTTACTCTGTCCGAGGATATGAATTCCTGACCAAGTCTTTTGTTTATTAGCACTTTTCTGTGGAGCCTAGTCACATGTGTTTCTTGTAAACAAATAATGTCCAATTGTTCCTTTTTTAATATATGAAAAATTTTCCTCCTTTTTTCCGGGATGTTACAGCCATTTATATTCCAACTCAAAAGTTGCAGAGACATCCTGAATGAATCTGGTTATTTTTCTGGGGGTGGTACCTTATTCGCTGGATCTTCAGGGTCCAAGGGTGCAGGTACCCCTGGTGCTTCAGGCCCAGAAGGTAGTTCAATTCCTTTTTGAAGGTCCTCTCCGTATGAAGTCAGAAATTTATCTCTGTCTTCCAATGTTCTAATTTTAACCTTCTTCCCTCTAAAAGTAAAAGATAATCCTTGGGGGAATTCCCACCTGAAGATAATTGAGTTGCTCCTCAACAGTCTAACCAGTTCCAAATAGTCGGATCTAAGGTCAAGCAGTTGTTTAGGAATATCCTTGTAAAGTTCAATTCTTTTGTCCGAAATGTCCAGTGACTTTCCGTAGTGTAGGCCCAAAATCTTGTCCCTTTCCTCCTTTGATCTCAATATTATCAAACAGTCTCTGGGCTTCTCTTTCTTTATAAGTCTTCCAAGCCTAAAAGCTGATACAATTTTAAAGTCCTTTTCCTCTAATTTCCAAAACTTGGAAAATTCTTTAGTCAAAAACTCAGCTAAGTTGCCTTCTTCCACTTCTGGTACGGACCTTATCCTTAAATTACTCTCCCTGTTTCGCAGTTCTAACATAGAAAGATAGATCTGATGTTCACCTACTTGTTTGCTGAGTGGTCTTACCTCTTGTTCTAACTTTCCAAGTCTTTGGCTGGTGTCCTCAGCCAATTTCCGATTTTCACCTGTAGCCTCCGTCAGTTCTCCTATTGCCAGTACATTCTGTGCTACTTGTCCAGTTAATCTATTTAAACATTCTGTGTTTTGATCGATTTTGGCAGTTTGTTCATCAGCTTTTTTATCCAATGATTCCACTTTTTTATCCAAAGATTCCAATTTTTCATAAATTTTCTCTAAAATAGAAGCAGTTGCTCCTGAGGCCATATCTTCCAATTGTAATTCCTCAGTTTCTCCCTCCCCTGCCCGTGGCAGAGAGGCAGCTTCTTCCTCAGAAGGCAAAGTAGGCACAGATGATCTACGTGTCTGTGAGGCTGCAGTTAAAGTTGTTAAAGTTGTTTGTCTAGCTCTTCCCCTCTTTCTTGCGCCACTCATTCCAGAGTTATCTAAAAGTCAAGGTCAAGCTGAGTTGTTCCCATGAGAAAGCAACAGCCCAGATGGTAACAGTCAAACAGGAGGCCGGGAAAAAGAAAGTAAAATAATGTCACTGCTGTAAATCCCGAATCCTCTAGGGGGAGCTTAAAATGTCTATAGGGAAGAGATCAGTTCCAGTAAAATTAGTAAAGTCAAATTTAATGTCCAAGAACCTTCAATAATAGGTTTTAGCAGAGTTAGTTTTAGCAGCCACAATGTTTCAGTCAGTGCATACTGGTATTCCAAATGATGCTTCAAAGTAACAAGTCCAAACTCCTCAGATTGTTTCAAAGTTTAAAATCAAAGTATCCAAATCTGCAAACTGGCTGCTCAGTTACACAGGCAGCTCCAGCACCTGGGTTTCTTACTTAAATTATAAATCCAATAGAAGAAAGGTATCACCATACAGATAAAAAGCATAAAATCCAGCGCTTAAAGTCCTTATTCTACTTGCAAAGAAGTTCAATTGGTGCTCAGATCCCTTAAGTTAAAAGTTCTCTCTTTGCCTCCACTCCTCCAGCTCTTTGCTTTGAAGTTCAATGACAGCGGAAGACGGACTTCCTGTTTTTCGTCACTCCGCTTTCAGCCAAATTTACTATTTTTAAGTCCCGAAATTTTATAAAGTCCTTATTACTCACGGGTTGTTGCTTTTCCGAATCAAAAATTTTCAGGAAGAGAGGTCAGCGCTCACCGGCAGCAGCAGCGCGGCTTCACTCCGTTGACTGCGAAACGACCCACAGCGCCGCTACCCCCTCCCCGTTCCGGAGCCCCTTACGGGGTTCCTTCCACGTTTCGGGGGTTGCTCCTGGCGCCCGCCGGGTCCCGAGACCACAGGCTTTTGCTGCCTGTGGATTTCCGATGTGGGTCTCCGCTTCGCCGTAGCAATTAGGAGAGGGCAGCCATTGCCGTTCACGCCGCCTCCGGAAGTATGGCTATTACTTTTCCTCTTGGCTGTTGTATCTTTTCCTTCCACAAGTGGCCGCTATGTAGCTCTTCCTACTGTTTTAGGCTGCTGTAACTTCTTCTTCCACTAGTGGCCGCTGTGTCGCTCTTCCTGCTATCTTTAATTATTTTCCCTCTTGGCTGTTATGTCTTCTTCTTCCACTAGTGGCCGCTGTGTAGCTCTTCCTACGGTTCTTGACTATTATGTCTCTTAGCTGTTATGTCTTCTTCTTCCACTAGTGGCCGCTATGTCACTCTTCCTGCCGTTCCTCACTCTATCTTTCTCTGGTGTTAAAGCGGCTCTTTAAAGTCTTTTCCAGTGTAGTCTTTCAGTAATGGCCGCCACCCACCTCACTCAATCTGCTGACTCACTCCTCCAGCCTTCTCCTCGCCTCTCCAGATCTCCGCAAGTCTCTGGTAAAGAGCTCTCCTTATTTCTGTTGTCTGTTTAGCTGGTCTAAACTGTTCCCCCACTCCAAACTCCAGTAACACTTCTTGGGTTAACTGTGTTGTTTTGGGAGCGCAGAGAAGCCCCTCAAGATCTCTACCGCACTGTTGGGATTCGCAGGATACTGAGTAAGTCTGCAGGCTTCAACAGGATGATGCAATACTCTGTGAAGTGCTGGGTCAGAGTGACTCAGCAGGAGTGTGATTAATGTGATTGGCTATCACCTGTTTTAAAAAGGAAAGCCTGTTTAACAGTGGTTGTGGTTGCTGTGGTGGTTGTGCTGTGGTGTGGTGATGCTGTGTGGAGAGTATTCGTTTGCCTTAAGGAGCAGGTACTCTGTTTGGACTGTTTTTGTAAATACCTGTATATTGCTCACATTAAAAGGACTGCACTGGGAAAAACCTGGGACTCTAAGCGTTTCTGCTGAAAGCGCCGTGAGGAATTTCGCGACAGGGTTATGGGCCCAGCACGCTTCCGCTGCGCAAGAGTACAGGTGGCAGTTATCTAGCCGTGGGTGCTGGAGGTGAGCTGCAGGGATGGAGCAGTCCAGAAGTGGCGTGTTGCTGGAGAAGCTGACGGCCACGAACTACAGCATCTGGTCAGTCCGCATGCAACACTTCCTCAAGTGTGAGGGCCTGTGGAAGGTGGTGGAAATTCCACCGCAGCCCCCTGAGGAGGATGAGGACGACGATGAAAAGCTGGCACTAGCAGAGGCCCAGCTAGAAAAGGATGAGAAAGCTTTGGCTACGATCATCCTTGGAGTGGACGACAGCCAGCTAGTCTACGTAGCTGATAAGGTGACGGCAAGAGACTTCCGGTCGGCGCCAGCGTCTTAATGGCGGTCTTTGCCTCGAGCTCCGAGGCAGGACTGCTTCACGAGTTCGGGTCTGACCCGCTACGGCGAGCGGGGGACCCCTAAAATCACAGGCGCAGAAGCCTGTGGACAAGGAGATTCGGTGGGCACCTTTGCACCCCCCGGTATCGCAAAGGAGTCTTTTTAAAGGCTCCGGAGCGGCATCGGGTGTGAGTGCGGTGCTGAGGATCGCAACCCAGCTCGTGGAGTGAAGCCGCGTCGCCGTTGACGGAGAGCGCCGATTCCTTCCTGAAATTACCGATTGGCAACAAACCTGTGAGTAGGAATTACAAAATATTAAAAACGGACTATTTTTAAGAAGATTTGGCCGAAAACGGGAAAGGCAAAAATTAAGGAAGTCAGCCTCCCGGAACTGCACGATTAACGTAGCAATGAAAAAACTTGCTGTATTTAAAAGGAACGTCTTGGTTGAACTTTGCTAAACCCCGACATTGAAAGGACCTTCCCCCCACGAAGCGGGAGTAGGGGGGAAGGAAAAATTGGCTTAATTTAAACCGCTAGAAGAAGTAAATTGTGAACGGAAACTCTCCGCTGCCGATACCTTTGATCAGGCTGCCTGAACGGAGAGCGCTTGAAACGAACTGTCAAAAAGAGAGGACTGTGGATACAAAGTAAGAATATATCTGGAACATAATAACGGGACCTTACTTAGTAGATCCAGACTTTTAAATTGCAACAAAGTAAGACTTTGGGTTGAATTTTATTTACCTTGGGACATTGTATGGCTACTTGCTTCACTGTTTTTTTTGTTATTCCGGCTTGGATACAATTTCCCCCTCTAGAGGACTAAAAGAGAGACTGCAGCATTGAAGTAAAGAACTGGGATTTTCCACTTGTAACTTTCCTGTGAGAACGACCTTGAGTTATGAGCACGCCACTTGATGAAATATCAACAAGAAGTAAAACAAAGCAAGCTCAAAAGCAGGCTCAGAAAAGAACCTCTATATCAGGAGCAGCAGCTGGACAAGAGAGAGTAACAACAGCATCAATGGATTCTATGACACAGGCACTGCTCAAAATAAATCAATCTTTGGAAGTACTCACTAAGCAATCTACAGAAAACTCCAAGAAGTTGACAGAATTAACAACAAGACTCGACTTGAACACAACGACTATATCGTCTAACACAGAGTCTATAAATCGTTTGATACAAGAAAGTACCGAAACAAGGAAAATAGCTGAATCTGCTAAAATTACTGCCGAGGAAGTCAAGGGAAAATATGTACCTATTGCAAAGAAGGTACATGAACATGATGCAACCTTAGCTCTTATGGAACTGGAGAGGAAAGGCAAAAATCTGAAATTGAGATTGGTACCAGAGGAGGAAGAGGGCAACCTTGGGGAATTTCTCACAGATAAATTTCAGGAATTTTGGACTGACGAACTAGAAGGAGAAGAAGATGAATTCGTAATAACTACAGCCTTCCGGATTGGCAGAAAGCAAGGCAAGAAACCAAGGGATTGCCTAATCACCTTAAGATCCAAGGAAGAAAGAGATAAAATATTGAACCTACATTTCCAGAAGGCATTGATTATCAAGAATTCTCAAATACAGATTTATAAAGATATCCCTAAATATTTTTTGGAGGTGAGGACTCAATTTAAAGATTTAGTGGATTTGCTGAAAAAAAACAATACTCCATTCAGATGGGAGTTCCCACAAGGGTTGTCCTTTAACTTCAAAGGGAAGAAAATCAAAATAAAAACAATTCAAGATAAGGAACACTTTTTGGAGAGAAACTTTGAGGATTTTCAAAAAGGAACTGTGACTGAGGGAGAAATACCAGATATTGCAAACTTATCATTTGGACTGAACCCAGCACCGACTGATCAGGAACAAGAACTTGGAGCGGTTGGTGGAAAAGACACCCAGTAACAAAAATGTCTCTGCAACTCCTGAGTTGGAACTGCAACGGCCTTAACCATCCCCGAAAAAGGACCCAAGTCTTTCATATACTAAAGAAAGAGCAATTGGACATAATATGTTTGCAAGAAACTCATATTGCCAGAATACATAGAAAACTCTTGATAAATAAAAGATTAGGACTGGAATTCATTTCCTCAGATAAAGTTAAGAAAAGAGGAGTCGTGATCTATGTTAAGGAAAAATGGGAACCAAAAATGATTTTTAAAGATGAACAAGGAAGGTTTCTGGCAGTGGAAATTCAAATACAAGGAGAAAAAATCTTGATTGTAGGAATTTATGCACCTAATGAGGGGAAGGCTGAATTCTTCAAGAAGTTACATGAGACATTAACGGACTTTATGGACTATAAAATAATAATGATGGGCGATATGAATGGAGTCGTCTCCACAAATATGGATAAAGCTCAAAGACAAGTAATCTCTAAGGATGGGAGACTACCAAAGACCTTTTTTGAACTGACTGACACAATGGACTTGATTGACATTTGGAGAACAAGGAACCCTCTGGAAAGGGAGGGGACCTTCTTCTCTGAAGCAAAAATGACATGGACCAGGATTGACCAAATATGGATTTCCAGCAATCTGGCACCAAGGGTTAAAAATACAGAAATCTGCCCAAAAACCTGCTCTGATCATAATGCAGTAAAGATGGAAATGAAATTGACAACAGCTGGAACTTTCAGATGGAGAATGAATGACACCCTTTTTAGAGATGAAGAAATTTTAAAAAAGGCCCAAAAAACTCTGAAAGATTACTTTGAAATAAACCTTAGAACAGATCTGGAAAGAAGAATAATATGGGACGCAAGTAAGGCTGTCATGCGTGGTTTTCTAATTCAACAAAATTCGATAAAAAGGAAACAACAAAATGAGAAGAAAGAAAAAATCTGGAATCAGATGAAAGAAGGAGAAAAGAAACTGAGGTCAAAACCAAAATCCCAGGAGATTTTAAGAGAAATAAAATACTACCAGACCCAATACATGGAACTGATGAACCAAGAAATAGAATGGAAAATAAAACAAATGAGGCAAAAAACTTTTGAATCAGCAGACAAATGTGGGAAATTGCTGTCATGGCAATTGAAAAAGAGGCAAAAGTTGAATACTGTGACGTCCCTTGAAGTAGAGGGGAAATTTGTAAACAAACCAAATGAAATCAGTAATTGTTTTCAAAGTTTCTTCAAGAAATTATACGCACAAGGGCCGAAAGATGAACAAGAGATAGAAGAATTTATTAAAAAATATGGACTATCAAAGATCTCGGAAAAAAATAAAAGGACTTTAAATGAAAAAATTACGAACCAGGAAATTGAGGGTGCCATCCAGAATATGCAATTGGGAAAATCACCAGGGCCAGATGGACTGACGGCGAGATACTACAAAGCAATGAAGGAATGGTTAATACAACCATTGAAAGAAGTGTGTAATCAAATCTTGGAGGGGAAAAAGGCTCCCGAATCGTGGAAAGAAGCATTCATCTCACTTATACCGAAGACAGAAACTGAGAAACATCAAGTTAAGAACTACCGCCCTATATCACTCTTAAATGTGGATTATAAAATTTTTGCAGACATTTTAGCAAAAAGATTTAAAAAAGTGTTGGTAGAGGAGATTCAGAAAGACCAAACAGGCTTTCTCCCAGGGAGACATATGTCAGAGAATGTAAGGAATATTATAGACATTTTGGAACTATTGGAGACTGATTTAAATAGAAAAGCAGTATTGATTTTTGTGGACGCGGAGAAAGCCTTTGACAATATTTCTTGGAGTTTTATGAGGAAGAATCTCCATGGGATGGGGGTAGGCCAAAGCTTTGAAAACGGTATAGGTGCAATATATTCAGAGCAAAAAGCTAAATTAATTGTGAATGGTGTAGTTATGGATGAAATCCCAATAGAAAAAGGGACACGACAGGGTTGCCCAATATCCCCTCTATTATTTATATCGGTCCTGGAGGTGTTGTTGAATATGATTAGAAGGGATCAGCTGGTTGAAGGAATACACCTCGGAGCTAAACAATATAAGTTAAGAGCATTTGCAGACGACCTAGTTCTGACATTACAACAGCCAGAAGTCAGTACAAAAAGAGTTTTAGAATTAATTGAAATATTTGGTCAAGTGGCTGGTTTTAAACTAAATAAGCAAAAGACAAAGGTACTGGAAAAAAATCTAACGATGGGGGAAAAAGATAGCTTTCAAAGGGAAACTGGTTTGGAGATAACAAAAAAGGTGAAATATCTGGGGGTGAATTTAACATCCAAAAATATGAACCTGTTTAAAGACAATTATGAGAAATGTTGGTTAGAAGTGAAGAAAGATCTTGACACATGGTCTAGATTGAGATTATCCTTGTTAGGCCGAATTGCTGTTATTAAGATGAATGTATTGCCGAGATTGTTGTTTCTGTTCCAGACATTGCAAATTATAGACAAGATGGATTGTTTCAAGAAGTGGCAGAAAGATATATCTAAATTTGTCTGGCAGGGCAAAAAACCCAGAATAAAATTTAAGATTTTAACTGATGCAAAAGAAAGGGGGGGTTTTGCGCTGCCGGACTTAAGACTTTATTATGAAGCAGCAGCTTTTTGCTGGTTGAAGCAATGGCTACTTCTTGAAGACACAGATATTTTAGACTTGGAAGGGTATGATAACAATTTTGGCTGGCATGCATATCTATGGTATGACAAGGCAAAGATATACAAAGGTTTTAAAAATCATATTGTCAGGAAAGCTTTATATAATGTTTGGAATCGATATAAGGATTTGCTGGAAAATAAAACACCCAGATGGTTGTCACCAATGGAAGCTAGAGCGGTAAAAAAACTTAACATGGACTCTAATTGGCCAAAATATAGTGAAATTATAGAATATGATGGCGAAAAAGTTAAATTACAGAGCTTTGAGAAATTAAAATCCAAAGTTCGAGACTGGTTACATTACTATCAGATAAATGAAACTTTTAAGCAGGACAAGAAACTAGGATTTCAGAAAGAGAGGTCAAAATTGGAAACAGAACTGTTAGAGACCAATACTAAGAATTTGTCTAAAATGTATAACTTGTTGCTGAAATGGAATACACAGGATGAAACAGTTAAATCAGCAATGATTAAATGGGCACAAGACTTAGGTCATGATATTATGTTTGCTGACTGGGAACAGTTATGGACCACAGGACTTAAATTTACGGCATGTAGTGCCTTGAAAGAAAACATAATGAAAATGATCTATAGATGGTACATGACTCCAGTCAAGCTTGCAAAGATATATCATTTGCCCAGTAACAAATGCTGGAAATGTAATGAATGTGAAGGAACTTTTTATCATCTTTGGTGGACCTGCCCAAGGGTTAAAGCCTACTGGGAAATGATCTATAATGAAATTAAGAAAGTCCTTAAGTGGACATTTGTAAAAAAACCGGAGGCTTTTCTCTTGGGCATGGTCGGCCAATTGGTACCAAAAAAAGATAAGATCTTTTTTATGTATGCAACTACAGCAGCAAGAATACTCCTAGCAAAGTATTGGAAGATGCAAGAACTACCTACTCTGGAAGAATGGCAGACGAAGGTGACTGAATTTATGGGACTGGCAGAGATGACCGGCAGAATCCGTGATCAGAGGAAGGAGACGGTGGAAGAGGACTGGAAAAAATTTAAATCATATCTTAAGAACTGTTGCAAAATTTCGGACTGATAAAATGTCGAGGGTTAAGAAATAGAGAATTATAGTTGGAAATATTTAAGTTAGGAAAATCATGAAGGAAATCAAATTTTGAAAAGGAATGAAGGATTGCTAAAAATTTTGGACACAGGGGTGCAGTGAAGGGGAGGCATGGGGAAGTCATGTATTGTTTGTTTGTTTGTTTAATTTTGTGTTTTTTGTTTTATGAAAATTAATAAAAATTATTTCAAAAAAAAAAAAGATAAGGTGACGGCAAGTGAGGCGTGGAATGCGCTCAAGGCTGTCCATGTGCGAGAGACAGCTGGCTCACTGATAACACTGACCAGGAGACTGTACCGGTGTCAGAAGAAACCGGGGGACTCCCTGGTGAACCACCTAAAATTCCTAACAGGCTGTTTCCAGGAGCTAGCCTTAAGAGGGAGGCCTGTGGGGGAAGAGGACAAAGTCTTTATAGTCCTGAGTTCCCTTGATGACAGCTATGATATGCTGGTCAATTCCCTCGAGTCTGTAGAGACTGATAAGCTGACTCTGGAATACGTAACTGGACGGTTGTATGCAGAGGAGGACAGGCGTGCAGAGCGAAAGATGACCTCAGCCCAGCTGTTGGAGCATCCCAGAGGGAACAACAGCCGGGAAGACCAGAGGTGTCGGGAGCCGGAGAAACAGCCAGGAGGAGCTGCTGCAGACCAGCCGGTGGTCAACAAAGTAAAAAGGTGTTTTTGCTGCAAGTCCAGTGGACATCTGCTGCGGGACTGCCCAAGAAAACAACAAAAACAGCAGAAGCACAGGAGGCAGCAGAGAGAGTCTACCGCTTGGGTGTCTGCAGATGGTCAAGAAAATGAAGAGCTGTGGGTTCTGGACAGTGGAGCTTCTCAAACCTTTTGTAAAAGAAAAGGATTGCTAACTGATGCTAGGGCCTCAAACAAAAAACATGTAAGTCTTGCTACAGGCCAGAAAGCTAACGTGGTTTGTGAGGGGGAGGTTTTGAAGTAAACTTTGTGGGAGATCAGTGCCAGATAAAGCAAAATGGGGCAGTGTTGGCAAATGCTAACCTTAGAACTAATATGTATGTACTGCAGTGTGAGTCTAAGGTTGCGAATGTGCAAAATGTCCCAACCCATGATATGTGTATTCATCTCCTGCACAGGCGTCTGGCTCATGCTAGCTATAAGGTGCTAAACAAAACATTGGAGTTGTGTGGGGGAATGAAAAACATTAAAAGTTGTGATAATTACTTAGACTGTAATATCTGCAAGGAGGTTAAAAGCAGGGCTTGCCCAGTAGCAAGAGCAAGCCAGAGAGAAACCAAAAAACCACTGGAGTTGATTCATGCTGATGTAACTGGTCCTTTTCCACCAAGCGTCTCCCATAACAAGTACTGTTTGATCCTAGTGGATGACTATTCTAGATTTGGCTGGGTCTATCCATTAAAGCAAAAGTCTGACGTTGCCCAAACTTTGAAGTTCTGGGTAAGAAGGGTAGAAAGGCAACTTGGCGAAAAGGTATGCTCTATTCAGACAGACAGGGGAGGAGAGTTTATGGCAAGCTCCCTAAGAAACTGGTTGCGTTCCCAAGGGATTAAACATAGACTTACCAATGTGGCAACGCCTCAGGAGAACGGAGTAGCAGAGCGTAGGGGAGGTGTCTTGCAGACACAAATGAAAGCATTGTTAGCAGATGCAAATCTTCCAATTAAATACTGGGCTGAGAGTATTAAGACCGCGAATTATATTGGGAATCGCTTGTGGTCAAGGGTACTAGATGACATACCCTATAAGATTCTCTATAACAAAAGTGCCAGAAAAAGTTGTACTGCCGAGCGTACCTGATAAGGCAGTTGAAACAAAGCTAAGAACTGGCAGCTCTCCCAGAGAAACTGAAAGGGAGGAGGTAAAGGTTGAGCATTTTTCTCTAGCTGCTAGCATGGAGCAAGGGGGAAGAGAGAGTGCAACAGGGACAGGAGGAGGTAAATCTCCAGAATCAATCCACCCCAAAAGCAGTCCTGAAGGTAGCCCAGGGGGTGAGGTTAATCAACCAAGGAGGTCTGCAAGAAGTAATAAAGGTCAACCTCCAGACCGTTATGGGTTCCCAGCTACCATAAACCAGGTTTGTGTAACTGAGCCAGAAAACTTTGAAGAAGTGCAAGAGTTACCTACTCTAGAGAAAGAGGCGTGGTTAAAGGCAATGCAGGCAGAGTATAACTCTCTGCTAAACAACAATGTGTTTGTACCTACAGAATTGCCTGAAGGTAAAAAGCCCATAAGCTGTAAGTGGGTTTTTAAAGTGAAAAAGCTGGCTGATGGTAGTTGTCAGAGGAAAGCCAGGCTGGTTGCAAGGGGCTTTACACAAAGAAAAATGATACATTATGATGAAGTGTTTGCCCCAACAGCAAAGGCTGAAACAGTAAAATCAGTTTTAGCAATGGCAAGTCTGAGAGGGTTAAAAGTTAATCATTTTGATGTTGCCTCAGCATATTTAAATGCTCCTATTGACGCCGAGGTGTATTTACAGCAAATACCAGGTTATGAGCTGGAAAAAGACAGCATGGTGTTAAAACTGCAAAGGGCACTATACGGTTTACACCAAAGTGCATGTCTATGGCATGAATGCATACACACAACTTTGAAAAAGATGGGATTCAAACAAAGCCTGGCTGATTCCTGTTTATATTCAGCAATGGTGCAAGGAAGTGTTTGTTATTTACTTTTGTATGTTGACGATATCTGTCTAATAACAACTGCACAAAAGCAAGTGTCTTGGTTTATAAACAGCCTAGGTAACAAATACAAACTGAAGTATTTGGGAGAGATTCAGAATTACTTAGGAATAGAGGTTCAGAGAAATGAAGAGGGCGTCTACTCTCCGAGTCAGAAGGGAAAAATTGAAAAGTTACTGAAGACATATGGAATGGAGAGGGCAAATGAGGTTGACACTCCCATAACTACCCAGTACAAAAATGAACCAGAAGGGCAAAAATGTGAGAATGCAACAGCGTTTCATTCTCTGTTGGGTTCTCTGTTATATTTAAGTTGTTGGACAAGACCCGACATAACATTGGCAGTGCACATGTTAAGCCAAAGAAGTGCAGACGCGGCTCAGAGAGATTGGGTAGCACTTAAAAGAATCCTAAGGTATCTGAAAGGCACAAAAGATTACAAACTGGTGCTGGATACAGGATATGATCAGCAAGTGTATGCATACGCTGATGCCAGTTGGGGGGACAGAGAAAATGGAAAGTCTACCACTGGATATGCCATATATATTGGAAATGCCCTGGTTCAGTGGAAATCCCAGAAACAAACATTTGTTGCCACAAGTACTTGTGAAGCAGAGTACTCAGCCATAAGCGAATGTGTGTCACAAATAGAGTGGTTTGCTTGTCTAACAAAAGAACTTGGAATACCTTCTGAAATGCCAATCACTGTGCTAAGTGACAACATGGCTGCACAACAGCTTGCTAACCAACAGAACTTTAAGAGCAAAAGTAAACATATAGCTATAAGATACGGAAATGTGAAAAATGCTTTGGAAAGAAATGTGTTAAAGGTACAGCACTGTAACACAAAATGTAATGTGGCAGATTTGTATACAAAATGTTTGGATGCTCCTAAATTTCGAGACTTGAGAGAATTATTAGGTCTCAAGCCTTTGACTTAAGGAGGAGTGTTGGGATTCGCAGGATACTGAGTAAGTCTGCAGGCTTCAACAGGATGATGCAATACTCTGTGAAGTGCTGGGTCAGAGTGACTCAGCAGGAGTGTGATTAATGTGATTGGCTATCACCTGTTTTAAAAAGGAAAGCCTGTTTAACAGTGGTTGTGGTTGCTGTGGTGGTTGTGCTGTGGTGTGGTGATGCTGTGTGGAGAGTATTCGTTTGCCTTAAGGAGCAGGTACTCTGTTTGGACTGTTTTTGTAAATACCTGTATATTGCTCACATTAAAAAGACTGCACTGGGAAAAACCTGGGACTCTAAGCGTTTCTGCTGAAAGCGCCGCGAGGAATTTCACGACACGCACTGCCGGTTCTGCAGCGTTAATTTCTGTTGTGAGGGATGACCCCCTTTTAGCATTCCACTTGCAACGTCTTAATTTTATCTGTTTGTTAGTTCCCCCCTTTTTTTGTTTCTGATGTATTGTTGGGGCTTAGATAACCCCTTTCTCACTGTATAAATTAGGGGGGGGGGAACGCTCCTTGAATTTGTGTCAATATCTTACTGGAGAGTCCAGCGCTAGCTCATGGGGTCTGGAGGCGAAGGCACCGGAGGGCGGTGTCGCTCCTTTGCGCAGAGGTTCTCCCCTAAATTTCTTCTTTTTAAAAGTGTCTTAAAGTCCAGTTCTAGTGTGGGGAAACCCCTTTTTGGCGCTGCTGAGCCTCTGCTCCCGGGAAATCCACCCAAGTAGGGGCAACTTACGCCTCCAGTTGCTCCTGCTTCACCTCTCCAGGTGCCGAGTCTGTCTCAAGCAGCTCAGAGCTCAAACTCCGACCCAACAGCTGAGCGCGCTGTTCTGTTCTTCTTGCATTTGCTTTTCATTGGGGTGGTTTTCATTGCTGCCTCCTGTATAATGTTGCGAGCCGCCATCCATAGTTCTTCAGGCACTCCGTCCACCAAATCCAAATCCTTAAACCTGTTCCTCACTTCCACTGTGTATTCATAAGGGATTTGATTTAGATTGTATCTTACCGGCCCAGTGGTTTTTCCTACTTTCTTGAGTTTAAGCTTGAATTTTGCTATAAGAAGCTGATGATCTGAGCCACAGTCAGCTCCAGGTCTTGTTTTTGCTGACTGTATAGAGCTTCTCCATCTTTGGCTGCAGAGAATGTAATCAATCTGATTTCGATGGTGCCCATCTGGTGATGTCCATGTGTAGAGTCGTCTCTTGTGTTGTTGGAAAAGCGTGTTTGAGATGACCAGCTTGTTCTCTTGACAGAACTCTATTAGCCTTTGCCCTGCTTCGTTTTGATCTCCAAGGCCAAACTTGCCAGTTGTTCCTTTTATCTCTTGATTCCCTACTTTAGCAATCCAATCCCCTATAATGAGAAGAACATCCTTCTTTGGTGTCATTTCTATAAGGTGTTGTAAGTCTTCATAGAATTGGTCAATTTCAGTTTCTTCAGCACCAGTAGTTGGTGCATAAACTTGGATTACTGTGATGTTAAAAGGTCTGCCTTGGATTTGTATCGAGATCATTCTATCATTTTTGAGATTGCATCCCAGTACAGCTTTCGCCACTCTTTTGTTGACTATGAGGGCCACTCCATTTCTTTTATGGGATTCTTGCCCACAGTAGTAGATATGATGGTCATCCGAACTGAATTCGCCCATTCGCATCCATTTTAGTTCACTGATGCCCAGGATGTCAATATTTATTCTTGCCATCTCACTTTTGACCACATCCAACTTACCCAGGTTCATGGTTCTTACATTCCAGGTTCCTATGCAATATTTTTCTTTACAGCATTGGACTTTCCTTTCGCTTCCAGGCATATCCGCAACTGAGCGTCCTTTCGGCTTTGGTCCAGCCGCTTCATCATCTCTGAATGTACTTGTACTTGTCCTCCGCTCTTCCTCAATAGCATGTTGGACACCTTCCGACCTGAGGGGCTCATCTTCCAGCGTTATAACTTTTATATGCCTGTTGCCTTTGTCCATGGAGTTTTCTTGGCAGGGATACTGGAGTGGCTTGCCGGTTCCTCCTCCAGCTGGATCACGTTTGGTCAAAACTCTCCACTATGACCTGTTCATCTTGGGTGCCCTGCTCGGCATAGTTCATAGCTTCTCTGAGTTATTCAAGCCCCTTTGCCACGGCAAGGCAGTGATCCATGAAGGGGAGCGAAGGAATGCTACCATGGTATTCTGGTTGGTCAGACCACACCTGAAATACTGTGTCCAGTTCTGGGCACCACAGTTGGATTGGATTGATCTTTATTACAGCCATTGGTCCATTACACGACAGTTTCCCATACCAACATATTATACTTAAACCTCCAAATTTAAAATCGCCAAAATTTACAAAAGACAAACAAGAACCGAAGCAAAACAAAAACAGAGACCACCATCATACATTACAATAAATTTGTAACCTATACATCGCCCTCTGCTCATAAATTAATCAAGGATATCAATGGTGATATCGCCTAAAACATAGATCATGGTTTAAAACAATGCTGATATCGCCTAAAACATAGATCATGGTTTAAAGGGGTTATCCGAGCCACACAGGAGACCGTTTCTCTTCTTTAGGGATAGGACGCTGATCAAGAATCTGGCAACCATGAGTGATCTTAGGGGGTCATCATCAATTAGTAGATATCTCAGTTTGGCTTCAATCGTATCATTGGCAATTCCCTTAAGATATTGAGCAAGAAACTTGCTCCTGGCCGGTAAGTGAAAAGCACAGTCAAAAATTATGTGATGCAACGATTCCGGTGCCCCACAATTACAATCACATAAGAGCGATATCTGTCCATTGGAGAATCTATTTCTCAGCACGTTCGATGGGAAGGTGTTGAATCTTGCCTTTACAAAGGCATATCTATGAGCTGAGGAAGTTAAGGAATTCAAATAGTTTGGGAGCCTTAAGAGGGGTAATAAACCAAGATTTAGAGGTGAGCAGGTACCATTGCCCAAGACCATTTTCTGCTGCAAGTCCATCTCCTTTAGCTTACAGGTTACTGTTCTTTTAGCTGGGACTATGTCCTGCTCTAGTAATTTGGATGGGGAGATTCCCATTGCCGTAATTTTCAGCTGTAAATTTTTTACCCATGGGCTCTGGAAATCATCTCTCCACATACATTGTATCAAGTACAAGTTTGGGAGATTGGGGCACCACAGTTGAAGAAGGATATTGTCAAGCTGGAGCATGTCCAGAGGAGGGTGACCAAAATGCAAAAGGTTTGGAATCCAAGCCCTATGAGGAGAGACTTTGGGAGCCGGATTTGTTTAGTCTAGAGAAGAGAAGATTAAAGAGTGACATGATAGCCATGTTTAAATATTTGAAGGGATGTCCTGCTGAAGAGGGAGCAAGCTTGTTTTCTGCTGAATAATGGATTCAAACTATGGGAAAAGAGATTCCACCTAAACATTAAGAAGAACATTCTGACAGTAAGGGTTGTTAGACAGTGGAATATGCCACCTTGGAGAGTGGTGGAGTCTCCTCCTTTGGAGGTTTTTAAGTGGAGGCTGGCTGGCCGTCTGTCAGCAGTGCTTTCCTTGTGTGACAGGGGGTTGGACTAGATGGCCCTTGCGGTCTCTTCCAGTGTAGCCTTATTAGACTATACCGATTGGTGGGGTCTGTGTTTCTCCCAGGAGGGAGAAAGGAAGTCAAATGACACCAAGGTTGATTCAGAGAGTTTATTCTGCTCTCCGGACAGCAGAAGGCACTTGTGTGATCAGTTCACAGCAAGTCCAAAGAAATGAGAAATTTCATGCAGTGTATATATATCCTCCAGGCACCCTCTCCCCCCTTCCCCAGGAATCCAACCACATCAGCTAATACACGTAAGTTGACATCCATGACCATAAACAGATATTCCTGTTCCGGTACTCTTGACCATAAAAGGTTGTTCCTGTTCCTATAGTCTTATCTTGGGGCAGGAGGTCACCAACTCTAAGAGCACTCCTGGCACCGTTCCCAGGTCTCTTGTCAGACCTGACAAGGTCTGTGCGTCTTTGTGGTCAGGATGTAAGATAAGACCCAGGCGTGCCATCCCTGCTCCACTGGAACTGGCAAGGCCATCCATTGCCGTCACAGACTGATAGAGGGCTTTGAGCACTTGTTTATACAGCTGGCTTTCTGTTTATACATTGACTCAAGAGCTCAAGTTAATGCATTTTAGAAATGCTCCCTTGGAGGAGGAAAAATTGGGATTTTGGGTCCTGTTTCAGACTGACTGCACAGAACCCATTCCTTCCCCCTTCACCAGCTCTATTATTTTATGATTCTATGACACTAGCTAGTACACTGCACTGTTCCATTTCATAGATATTGTTGCTATTTTTTTTAAGCTAAAGGTTATGTATAGCTGCCATTTATTAGTCTTTGAGCCAGTGTGGTGTAGTGGTTAAGAGCGGTGGACTCTAATCTGGTGAGCCGGGTTCGCTTCCCTGCTCCTCCACATGCAGCTCCTCACAGGGTGTCTGTTGTGGGGGAGGAAGGGAAAGGAGATGGTTAGCTGCTTTGAGACTCCTTAAGGGAAGCCAAAGTCAGAATATCAAGTCCAAACTCTTCTTCTAAACTCTTTGTAATAGTGACATTTCTCATAAATATGCTGAGACACAACCAAATAATGTTATAGATTTCAATGGGATTCATGGAAGGGCCAAGTTTATTCTGCAGTTTAAATGAATGGGGCATGGAAGTGCTTAATTGGTTCTTCAGCAGGGCCAAAACCCAGGGGAAGGAATCTTCAGTCCCTGTAGCAAACAGAAGGCACAACAACATTTTGTACGGAATGCAGAGCCAGTTCTTCTCATAAGCAACCAAGGGGAGCTCCTGAGGTGCTGGATGCACCACTAGAACTGGCGGCATGGTGTGAGTACCAAGTAGAAGCCAGGAGAAGGATGTGTTTCTTTTGGAGTCCCCACTGGGGAGAAAGGGAACTATAAATGAAGTGAGGGCCCCACAGACCTACACAGCAGCCAGTTTGGGCTGAGGTAAGGCCACTGAGATGCTGGCACAATTCTACTGGAGTTTTGCTCCCTCCCTGCATGTATAGCTAAGAAAAACTGTTGTCTCACCTTCCCACACATTTTTTGATTGCCAGCACACCAACGTCTTCACAGGTAGATGCATGGGAAGGGGGGCAGATTCGATTAGCCCTCCCCCAAAGGACCATCTTTTCTTTAGTTAACTCCACCTGATGCTACAGTGGCTGTCTCATGTCAATGTTTGTGTCCATTTTAGCCACCCAACTGCGGGTGGTTTTTGGGGAACACCTGCATCATCTTGTGATCTAAGCATGATGCAGTTGTCTTTTTCCAGTCCTTGATATGATGTTTTGGGGAAGAGCACAGTCCAAGTGAAGTAGCTGTTGGTCCCACTGTGTATCTTAGTGCAATAATAGCAGCCTGAAGAGTTTGGACTTGATACACCGCCTTTCACTCCCTTTAAGGAGTCTCAAAGCGTCTCACAATCTCCTTTCCCTTCGTCCCCCACAACAGACACCCTGTTGTGACCTCCTGGTGGGAAAAGCACCACGGGGGCCAAATTTGGATTGGTACCACAGTGAAAGGGGAGAATGGGCTTCAGCCTTCGCCCTGGCCCTTTTTAAAAAATAATAATTTTAATAATAATAATTATTATTTATTAGATTTTTCAGCTGCTCTTCTCACCAAAGTGGGCTCAGAGCAGTGTACAACATCAGAAATTCAATGAAACAGATAGATTAAAAGACAATTCGACTCCAATAACTGAGGCACCCTGATTACCAGCTACTAGCCCAGCAAGGGTAAGGATAAAAGGGGAAGAGGGAAAGGACCAACAGGAAGAGGGAAAGAGTGAGAAGAAAATAAAAAGGGGAGGGGAAGGGAAAGGTAAAAATAAAATTATTGCTGACCTCAACCTTAGGACTGGTGAAACAACTCGGTCTTACAAGCTCTACAGAACTGAGATCTTCTTCTTCTTTGGCGATCACTCATAGCTGAGTAAGATTGTCTTCCATAAACACGGTTTTAACAATGAGTCTGCAAGTGACTGTGGAGGCCAATTCTGGACCTACATGTCCTTCCACAGTGGGGACAATGGTTCCTGGGCAGGAGTTGATCACGGTGAGGATTTGCCAAGCGTGCCTTCCTCTTAGCACGTTTCATCCCTTGCGCCCTAAGTTTGAGTGTCTTCAAAGTCCATGACACCTTTGGCAAAGGCTGTTCTCCAATTGGAGCGCTCACAGGCCAGTGTTTCCCAGTTGTCAGTGTTTATACTACATTTTTAAAGATTTGCCTTGAGACAGTCTTTAAACCTCTTTTGTTGACCATCAGCATTACGCTTTCCATTTTTAAGTTCGGAATAGAGTAGTTGCTTTGGAAGAAGACCATCTGGCAACTGCACAACATGACCAGTCCAACTAAGTTGATGTTGAAGAATCATTGCTTCAACACTGGTGATCTTTGCTTCATCCAGTACACTGATATTAGTTCGCCTGTCTTCCCAAGTGATGTGTAAGATTTTTCGGATACACCGTTGATGGAATCTTTCAAGGAGTTGGAGATGGCATTTGTAAGTGTTCCATGTTTCACAAGCATACAATAAGGTTGGTAGTACAATAGCTTTGTAAACAAGCATTTTGGTTTCCCTCAAACACTCTGCACTTCAATCGGGAGAAGGCCGCACTCGCAGAGCTCAGGCAATGCTGGATTTCGGCATCAATGTTGACCCTTGTGGAAAGATATCTGCTTAGGTAGGAGAAGTGATTGACATTTTGCAATGTTACACCATTAAGTTGGATTTATGGCGCTGTAGAGGGGTTATTTTGTACTTGTTGGTGCAGCACTTTGATTTTTTGGATGTTGAGCGACAGGCCAAGCTTTTCGTAAGCTTCTGTGAAGATATTTAGGATGGTTTGGAGGACATCCTCTGAGCGTGCACACACTACGTTGTCATCAGCATACTGAAGCTCTATGACGGAAGTTACGGTAACCTTACTCTTTGCTTTCAGCCTGCTCTGATTGAAGAGCTTTCTTTCCATCTGTTCGATATATGATTTCTACCCCAGTGGTGAGTTTACCTTCGACAAAGTGTAGGATCATGGTAATGAAAATAATGAATAGAGTTGGGGCAATAACACCTGATCCCACTGTGAATGGTTCACTTTGAGTGCCATTGTTATCTGCTGTAAGGATATCAGGGGGTTACTCGAGAGCAATCAGGCAAATGCCTCCCTGGTCGGCTGTAAAGCCTCGTTATTGGTGCCAAAAACCCTTCATCATGCAGAGCACCACTATTCCATGGCTCGCTCATTCACTGGCAGAATCTGTGAGTGGGCGGTCCTTAAACCTTCCCCAGCAGAGTAGTTTCTTGATGCCCAATCTGCGCCTCCCCTCTAGGCGCGGAAGCCTACTGCGCAGGGAGGGCATGGAGGTGGTGTATTCCCATGATCTTTGGGTGCTCTCTGTAATCCATCCGGCTTTTCACCTCTCGCCCCTGAGCCGATGGCTGTTCCCTGACATGTGTGATTGTTGCTGTCATATTATCATGGAGGAGCCGAAAGATGTTTACAAATTCATCTAGGCAGCCAATTTTCAGAAGGACAGTCCACAGGGCATTACGATTTACAGTGTCAAAAGCCTTAGTCAGGTTGATAAACGCCATATACAGGGGTTGGTTTTGCTCTCTGCATTTTTCCTGAAGTTGTTGAGCGGTGAAAATCATGTCCACTGTCCCCCTAGAAGGCCGAAAACCATTTTGGGATTCAGGAAGGGTCACCTCGGATATTGCTAAGATCCTTGCAAGAATTTTGCCAGCCACAGCTAATAGAGAGATGCCTTGAAAGTTTCCACAATCAGTTCTGTCACCTTTTTTTTAAAGAGATTGATAATTTTGGCATCCCTGAAGTCTGCTGGGATTGCTTCTCTCTCCCAGATTTTTTTGATGAGCTTGTGAAGTTGTTGTGTAAGTTCAGTTCCACCCACTTTGAAGATTTCAGCAGGTATCCCATTGGGTCCACTGGCTTTGTTGTTTTTCACTTGGTTAATAGCTGTACACAGCTCTCCCAGATTTGGAGATACAGCAAGCTCATCTCTAATTTGTTTTTGCGGGATTTGTGAGAGGACCTCAGCAGCTATGGGGGAGTTGTAGTTAAAGAGATGTTGGTAGTGTCCTTTCCAGCACAGTGCAATAGCTTCTTTATCTTTTAGAAGTGTGGTACCATCTGCTGAGCGTAGGGGGCATATGCCATGATTTATTGGTCCATAGATGGTCTTTGTGCCTTTAAAGAAACTCTGTGCATCATGAGTGTCGGCTAAGTGCTGGATCTCTTGAGCTTTTTTTTTATCCACCAGGTGTTTTTTAGTTCTCTGGTTCTTAGCATTGGCATAGGTTTTTTTCTTTCTTAGTGGCACAGTCTCTATCTCCTTGCCAGATCTGAAATGCCTTCCTTTTCTTGTCAATCATGCGTCCAATCTCACTGCCATTCTCATCAAACCAGTCCTGGTGTTTCTTGGTTTGGTATCCAATAGTTTGTTCACAGGCTGCAATAATGGATGTTTTTAGCTTGGTCCAGTGTTCCTTGATGTTATCAGGGAATTCTGAAAGCAGATGGTCCTTAAGAGTCGTTTGGAAGCAATCCCGCTTAATGGGATCTTGAAGGGCTTGAGTGTTCATTTTGTACCTTGGTTTCCTTCCCTGAAGCCTGCGTTGAGGTATAATCTTGATAGCCATCGTAGAGCGTATTAGTCGGTGATCTGTCCAGCAGGCGTCAGCGCTCGTCATAGCTCTGGTAGGGAGCACATCACGTTTATCTTTAGCATGGACAATAACATAGTCTAAGAGGTGCCAGTGGTTTGACCGAGGATGCCTCCATGAAGTTTTAAATTTATTTTTCTGTCAAAAGAGTGTTTTGGTAATAACAAGGTTGTGCACTGCACATATCGTCAAAAGTAAGATTCCGTTCTGGTTGCTGTTGCCAACTTCTTCTTTCCCAGTAGTCCCAGGTCACAGATCGAAATCTCACCCAACTCTTGCATTAAAATCACCCAGGAGGATAATTTTATCTTCTTTAGGCGTCTCTGATAGGATGGTATCCAGCTGAGAGTAATTTTTTTCTTTAATGTCTTCATCGGCATCCAGTGTTAGTGCATAAGCGCTTATAATAGTAGCCTGTTGGTTTTTTGTGAGCTTTATTCGAAGGGTTGAGAGTCGCTCATTAATGCCAGTAGGGACTTCTGACAGGAGCTTCACAAGGTTGTTTTTCATAGCAAAGCCTACCCCATGTATTCAATGTTCTTGTTCAGATAGACCTTTCCAGAAGAATGTGTAGCCTCCTTTTTCTTCCTTCAGTTGTCCCTCGCCTGCTCTTCAAGAGTCTTGAAGCGCTGCAATATCGATGTTAAAACGTCGCAGCTCTCTTGCAATGATTGCGGTTCTTGTTGGGATACTGCCAGGGAGACAAAGGCCATCATGCCTCCACGTCGATTCCAGACGATCCATCGATCTCCCGTACAAACAGCATCAGTCAATTAGCGACATGAGCCTCAGAAATAGCTTGCCACATTCCAGGGCTCGTGCACGCCCTTTCAGCAAGGTTCGCACAACGAAAGATGCACTCAGGAGAGCATATTTACAACTTTATTCAGCGTTGGTCAGAACAAAGAAAAAAACATGACTGCCTGCCTGTGTGTCGAGACACAGAGAGAGAACGAAAACTATATACAAAAACAGAAACTTCCTGTGAGCAGGAAATACGTAGGCTGTGACTCACAACAGCCTGTCCCCTTTTTAAGGTGGAACAGAAATATCCTAACATCCTCCCCCTTTCCGTGTAACCTGTAGTACCTGTGGTTCAACCCAATTGCAACTTCTGTACATAAACCTTAAGTTGTTCTCTGTTAACAACCTTAGACAACAGATCAGCAGGAATTTCATTTCCTGGTATGTAGGACACCTGAATGAGTCCTTCCTGAATACACTCTCTTGCACGATGTAGCTTAATCTGCAAGTACTTGGTTCTTTGCTTGCAACTCTCTGAGTTCAGCAAAGCCAAACAGGATCTATTGTCTTGATACACTTGTATAGGACATTTCACAGAAACTCTGATGTCCTTAAACAGTTGCATCAACCATTCACAATCCATGAGTGAAAATGACAGAGCATTGAGTTCTGCTTCACAGGAACTTAGGCTTACTGTCGTCTGCTTCTTGCACAACCCGTCAAACAGACAGTGGTTGTACATGTAGCATACTCCAGAAGTGCTTGTACCATCCGTGGTGTCACTTCCAAAACTAGCATCCGCAAAGATTTCAAGACCTGCAGTCTTCTGACTGGTGAACCTCAGCCTGTAGTGCAAAGTCCCCTTCAAATAGCGGGCTATGCACTTCAGAGCTTTCCAATCCTGAACAGTAGGATTGTTGGCATGTCTGCTAAGCAGATTAGTGCTTACAGCTATGTCAGGTCTTGAACATCTAGCAATGAAATTCAGCTTGCCTAGAATGCATCTGTACAGTGTAGTGTCAGAAAACGCTTCAGCAGTCCTATCTACCTGGTAACCTGTCACCATCGGTGTGTCTGCTGGGTTTGCATCAACCAAATTCAACCTGGTTAATACATCAGCCATTTTCTGTGTTTGGTGTACCAGAAAATTACCTGCTTGGTCCCTCTCCACCTGCAGAGAAAGATAGTTGGATACCTCACCAAGATCCTTCATGTCAAAGTGCTCCTTCAGCTGAGCGAGGGTGCTTTGGTACAAAGCCTGATTCTTCCAAAACATCAGAAGATCAACAACAAAACATAAACAATACAGTTTGTTTTGCCCCTCCTCCTTGACAAACACACACGGATAAGCTTTGCCCTGGTGAAAACCTAGAGAAAGCAATGTCTCAGTGAGTTTTGTGTTCCAACACCTGGCACTCTGCTTGAGACCATATAAGGACTTCCAAAGTTTACAGACCATTCCCTTCTGTATCTGCATTCCATCAGGTGGAAGCATAAACAGCTCCTCCCCCAAAACCCCGTACAAAATGCTGTGTTCACATCGTGATGAGAAACATGCAGTTTCTCCTCTGCAGCAATCTTGAGCATTAGCCGAATGCTCTCATACTTGATGGTGGGTGAGTAGGTCTCGTGGTAATCCTGTCCTGGTACCTGTGAAAAACCTCTGGCAACCAATCTGGCTTTGTGTCTGACAACCTTGCCATTCTGGTCTGTCTTAGCCTTGAAGACCCATTTGCTGCCAACCAGTCTCATTCCTGGGACTACCGGTACCAGCTCCCAAGTTTGGTTCCTATCCAAGAAATCAACTTCAGCCTTCATGGCATTTAGCCATGGTTCAGCATCTTTAGAGGTTAACTCCTGAACCTCTTTGAAGCTTGAAGGTTCCCACACCTTCTCTGAGCTACTAAGAACAGCAGTTGCCGTCTTAGCAAACCTCTTTGGAGGTTTGCCTTTGGTGGCCCTTTCAGATCTGCATACTAGACGCAAGTCTTCTGCACTCATCTCCTCCTTCTTAGGAGAAAAATGACCAATGGTGAATAGTGGTTCTTCCAGTTCATTGTCAGACGCATCAGATGGTCTGACTGAGGCCTTTGCGCTCTTGTAGTCTGCTGTGTCATTACTGTCGCTGACACCAGCAGCAGCGCTGCCCACTGAACTGGAATCCGAACTCTGATCATCATCATCCTCAGCTTCCTCTTCTACCTCAACATCAGCTGCTTTTTTCACATCATCTTCATCCTCCTCTGAGTGACTCTGGAAAATTCCCACATTCCCCCCCCACTTAGGATTGTACTCAACACCCTTTGTGAACTTAATGGTCTTAGAGTCAGTCATCCATACCCTGTATGCACCTTTTTCGTACCCCATGAACAAACCATGTGCCCCATGCTTCCCAAGCTCTGTGGGGTGTGTACCCACATGTCAGAACCAAAGATTCTCATGTGCTTGATGTAAGGTTTCTTACCAAACATCTTCTCATAGGGAGTATAACCAATAGGTGATGACAATCTGCGATTATAAGTGTAAACAAACGTGTTCAAAGACTCCCCCCAAAACTTCTCAGGGAGATTGGCATCATGCAACAAGGTTTTCAGGCCTTGCAGCAACGTTTGCTTTGCTTGCTCACAAATCTCCCATGGAGATCCAGGACTTGAGAGGCTATGCTGGATTCCCTTCTCAGTCAGAAAAGCTTCAAACTGCTGAGAAGTGAAATCCCCGCCTCGATCAGAAAACAAACTGCCAATAAGTTTACTGTGAGCATTCTCCAACCAAGCACAGAATGCCTTGAACCTAGAAAACGCTTCTGATTTCTGCTGGACCATAAACACATGAATGTACCTGGAAAAAGAATCAATTAGAACCATGAAGTACCTTGCTCCACCCAAAGAGGGCGCAAGTGGACCAACCAGGTCTGCGTGGACTAGCTGGTAGGGTTTGGAAGCCTGCCTGCTAGACTCCTTGCCTTTTGGAGCAACCTTCACCTTGTTCTCTGCCCAAGATACACATTTCATGTGAAACTTATAGGGTTTGATGTTCAAACCCTGAACCAATCCAGGCATCTTGGCCAGTGCCTGCCAAGACATGTGACAAAATCTTTGGTGCGCCTCGTGAATACATCCTGCATGAAGAACTTTCTTAGTTTGTGCAACACAACAAGAATCAACATTAGACACAGCAACAGCATTGTCATCATAAGTTATACAGAATAAGCCATCCATAAACTTTGCATGCAAAATGTCCTCTTTGCCTTTCCTGATGACACAGACGCTCCTCTTGAAGGAAATCTCAAAGCCACGCCCAGTCAGCTGTGGGACACTGAGCAAATTGTCTGCAGAATCTGGAACATAAAGTACGTCTTTGATGGTTGTATGCAGGCTTGCCAGTTTCACAGTTCCAACTCCTGCGATTCGCAGCGTCTTTCCATCAGCCTGTTGAATCTCTCCATCTTGAGGCTTGAAGGAGATAAATAGGCGCTTGTTGTTGGCAATGTGCCTTGATGCTCCAGAATCGACAACAAATCTGGCCTTGGCCTTTGGAGCAGCTTTTCCAGCAAGCAAAACCTTGTCTTCCACCGGCGTGGGCTTTTGCTGCTTGCCCCCCTGCTCCTGGCCATCAAACTTGCCTTTGGCTTTTGGAGAAGCAGTGCCAGCAAACAAAGCCTTGTTTTTCCCTGGCCTGGGCTTTTCACCCCCCTTCTGTTTCTGGCCATCTGCCGGCTTCTTCTTTTGTTTATTTCCAGTCTTTGGACAAAACTTCTGAGTATGACCTTGGGTCCCACAGTTCCAGAACTTCACAGCTGCCAAGACTTTGGCTCCCCCTGGAGGCTGGAATGCTGTCCCACATTGCTCCCCCTGAAGTGCACAAGCCAACTCAGCTGCATTCCTCCTATCATATTCGTTTTGCAGGGTCGCCAAAACCTTTGTAGCAGTGAGGTCCTGTGCAGGTAGAGTCGCCAGCTGACTTGCCACGGCATTGTAGCTTTCATCCAGGGAGTCCAGGATGAGAATTGCAAACAGTGACTCAGGGATATTGAAACCTCTATGAGTCAATTCCTGTCTGAGATGCTGCAAATGTAAAACGTGGGCTCTAAGGTCTTCCCCTGGCTCCAAACGCTTCCTGTGCAGCTTTCTGAAGTAAAGCAACACAGACCCAGCCTCTTGTCGGAGATGACAGGCTTTAAGCCCGTCCCACATCTCACGGGCACTGGCCTTGCCAGCCAGGGGGATTAACTCTTCAGGAGCTACTGAGAGCAAAATTATTCCCATGGCTCTTGAATCCTGTGCCTTCCATTCATCTGTCAGAGGGGCTGGGGGGTCCTCAGAAATAGTATTCCACACACCAAGCCTTCTCATCTGGCCCTCACAGTACCTTGCCCAGGTCTGATAATTGTGGCCATTTAGCTTTGGTGGACACGGAGCAGCTTCTGAGGATTGTAATAGATCCATCTCAGCTATTGACTTGAGCCGTGAGCCTTTATGCCTCCTTATCTCGGCAACTCATAAATCTTGAGGCCTGCTTGGCTCGTCTCCCAGGCTAATTAGCCGGCCGGACTTCAAAGTCTCTGCCACGGCAACAGAAAAGTCTTACTTTTCTCCACATACCTCACAGCAGTCTTTCGCAGTCTTACTCTCCTGTAAGTGCCGTGAATCTGGACCCGAAACCTGTTGTTGGGATACTGCCAGGGAGACACAGGCCATCATGCCTCCACGTTGATTCCAGACGATCCATCGATCTCCCGTACAAACAGCATCAGTCAATTAGCGACACAAGCCTCAGAAATAGCTTGCCACATTCTAGGGCTCGTGCACGCCCTTTCAGCAGAGTTCGCACAACAAAAGATGCACTCAGGAGATCATATTTACAACTTTATTCAGCGTTGGTCAGAACAAAGAAAAAAACATGCCTGCCTGCCTGCGTGTCGAGGCACAGAGAGAGAACGAAAGCTATATACAAAAACAGAAACTTCCTGTGAGCAGGAAATACGTAGGCTGTGTTCTGTGTTCAGGACGTTCGCTGTCTGTGTTATCTGACAAAGTCCATATATTCCATGTTCCAAAGTTCAATTGTATTTTACGACCCCTGGGTGGTGACCCCACTGGGCACGGTAATCCAGTCAGGGAAAAAGGGAGGCAGACTATGTTTAGGGCACCGTTTCCAGCCCCTCCCCCTTTTCGGGGTGAGCAGAGTGGATCCTAAAAAGGGCTGCTCAGTCATGGATACAGCTGCCGAGCTGCTCAACTGCCTCATTCCTTGAATCACAACGACTGACCGCCCATGTGTCGGTTCATGACTAGGGGCTTCCAGATTTCACATTCCTTTTTTTTTTTTTAAGATAATTTTTATTAATTTCCAAAACAGAAAACAGAAAACAAGAAAAGAAAAAAAAAACACAGAGAAATAAATAAAATGTGACTTCCCCATACCTCCCCTTCACTGCATCCTTGTTTTGCAATTTTTTAGCAACCCTTCAGTCAATTTTTTCATTTAACTTTTTTGGGTTTTCTCAACTTAAACGATTACAGCTGTAATTCTCTGTTTCTTACCCCTTGACATCTTAACAGTCCGAAATTTTACAACAGTTCTTAAGATATACTTTAAATTTTTTCCAATCCTCCTCCACTGCCTCCTTCCTCTGGTCTCGGATTCTGCCGGTCATCTCTGCCAGTCCCATAAATTCGGTCACCTTCATCTGCCATTCTTCCAGAGTGGGTAGTTCTTGCATCTTCCAATACTTTGCCAAAAGAATTCTTGCTGCTGTAGTTGCATACATAAAGAATATTCTATCCTTCTTTGGTACCAATTGGCCGACCATGCCCAGGAGGAAAGCCTCCGGTTTCTTTACAAATGTCAACTTAAGGATTTTCTTAATTTCATTATAGATCATTTCCCAGTAGGCCTTGACCTTTGGGCAGGTCCACCAAAGGTGATAGAAGGTTCCTTCAGACTCATTACATTTCCAACAATTGTTATTGGGCAGATGGTAGATCTTTGCAAGCTTGACTGGGGTCATGTACCACCTATAGATCATTTTCATTATGTTTTCTTTCAAGGCACTACATGCCGTAAATTTAATACCGGTGGTCCATAACTGTTCCCAGTCAGCAAACATAATATCATGACCAATATCTTGTGCCCATTTAATCATAGCTGATTTCACCGTTTCATCCTGAGTGTTCCATTTCAGCAACAAGTTATACATTCTAGACAAATTCTTAGTATTGGGTTCTAACAGTTCTGTTTCTAGCTTCGACCTCTCCTTCTGGAATCCTACCTTCCTGTCTAGCTTAAATACTTCATTTATCTGATGGTAATGTAACCAATCTCGAACTTTATGCTTCAGCTTATCATAACTCTTAAGTTTAAACTTTTCACCATCTTGTTCTAAAATTTCACAATATTTTGGCCAATTGGTGTCCATATTAAGCTTTTTCACTGCCTTGGCTTCCATTGGTGACAACCACCTGGGGGTTTTACTTTCCAACAAATCTTTATATCGAATCCAAACATTATACAATGCCTTCCTGACAATATGATTTTTGAAACCCTTATGAACCTTTACCTTGTCATACCATAAATACGCATGCCAACCAAAGTTATTGTCATACCCTTCCAGATCCAAAATGTCTGTGTCCTCAAGAAGTAGCCATTGCTTCAGCCAGCAGAAAGCTGCTGCTTCATAATAGAGTTTTAAGTCTGGCAGGGCAAACCCCCCTCTATCTTTCGCATCTGTTAAAATCTTAAACTTTATTCTGGGCTTTTTGCCCTGCCAGACAAATTTGGAGATATCTTTCTGCCACCTCTTGAAACACTCCATCTTGTCCAAAATCTGTTGTGTAGATTTCACATTCCTGCTCCTGTAACCATTTGCTGATCGCCATGGCACTTTGGGGGTTTGGGTTGGGTTTTTGGAAGATGCCTGTGCGTGAATTTGTTTTATGTGTGTAGATCAGTGCACGCTGACCAATGCACAGTCTTCGCAGTAGGGCTCTGTTCTGATGACATGAGTAGTCACGACGAACTGGTGGATCCTATCTGCTGCAGCCTTCATCCGCCTTCACAGCCGTTGTAACACACCGCTTGTTATCATCGGCCTGTTCTGCCGTTAAGGACTTCTCGGATCATTCTTTGTCTAGCTCCTTCCCTGTTATGTACTAAGCTTGGATCCTAGAACAACAGACAAGTAGGATCCTAGAATGCAAGAACTGATTGGCTTGCAGGAAAAGACCAATCAGGCTCCAGGAGGGAAGCAGAATCAGCCAATCAGACAGGACTCATTGTGTAAATAATGTATATAGAAGCCTGAGGTTTTGGGGGAAATTCAACCACTGTTTTACAAGCTGCAATAAAGAGCATTTTCTTTGACCTTACCGCCTTGGGTGACCCTGCTGGGAGTACGAGATTCATGACGACTTCACTCACAAGGGTCATAGGAATGTGCAAGCTCACTCACAATGACAAGGTGATGGTCCAGCGAGTGAGAGAACTGAGATAGATTGCACTGAGCCCTGGTCTCATTAGACAAAGCGTTCCACCAAAAAGGCTCTGGCTCTGGTTGAGAACAGCTGGATATGTTTTGGACCAGGGACCACCAGTAGGTTGCTGTTAGATGAGCGTCACACTCTTTGAGGGGTGTATTGGAAGATAATTCCCACAGATAAGAAAGGTCACAGCTGTTTAGGGCTTTAAAGGTTTGCACCAAAACCTTGAACCTGATTCGATACTCCACCTGGAGCCAAGCCAGCTGATGAACAACCAACTGAATGTGGGCTCTCCACAAAGTCCAAGTAAGAACTCATGCATTTGCATTTTAGACCATTTGGAGTTTCTGGTGCAGTCTCAAGGGTAGCCCTGCGTATCTATCTATCTATCATCTGTCTATCTATCGCATTTATACCCTGCCCTCCCCGGCTCAGGCATAGAGCAAGTTAAAGTAGTCTAGTCTGTAGGTGACTGCTGCATGGATCACCATGGCTAGGTTGGAAAGGGACAGGTACGGTACCAATCGCCTAACCTGACATAGATTAAAAAATGCCAGTTTGGCTACATTTGTGACCAGTGCCTCCATAGAGACAGAAGCGTCCAGGATCACACCAGGACTCCTGATGGCGGCCACAGGTGACTATTGCGCCCCATGAAGAGTTGGGAGCTGGCAAACCGAACCGAACTCATTCCTGCCCAGCCATTAAGGGTAAAGGGTAAAGGGGACCCCTGACCATTAGGTCCAGTCGTGACCGACTCTGGGGTTGTGGCGCTCATCTCGCTTTATTGGCCGAGGGAGCCGGCGTACAGCTTCCGGATCATGCGACCAGCATGACTAAGCCACTTCTGGCGAACCAGAGCAGCACATGGAAACGCTGTTTACCTTCCCACCGGAGCGGTACCTATTTATCTACTTGTACTTTGACGTGCTTTCGAACTGCTAGGTTGGCAGGAGCAGGGACCAAGCAACGGGAGCTCACCCCGCCTACCTTCTGATCGGCAAGTCCTAGGCTCAGTGGTTTAACCCACAGCGCCACCTGTGTCCCACTGGCCCAGCCATTGGACCCCCATTTTTTGGATTGAGAATCAGCTGACTCCGTTTCCTCCATCCCAGCACCCCCCCCTAAAAATTGGCCAATATATCCAGGGTAGCATCTGGTCAGGGCCATGAAGCAGTAGATCCATGATGTTTATCGTCAGATCTGTGGTTATGTACAAGATATTTGAATAAAGGGTGAATTTGGGGTTCCCCAATTCAAAAAGCGTGAGGATCCATGAGGATCCACGCTTCGAAACCACGTTTTGGGGCCATGGTATGACCAGAAAGCCGTGGATCCGAGTTTTTTGTGGTGCAGGCTGTGCCCCTGGTATGGTGTGTGATTTGAAGGTGAGTTTGGGGTGGCCCAATGCATAAAGCGCGAGGATCCATGAGGATCCGTGTTTTTTAACCATGTTTTTGCGCCATTGCGGCCCCACGAAACAATGGATGCGTGATTTTTTTGGTTCTGCCTACAGACTAAGATGTGGTCTAGAGTATCATGGTGTTTCTATTTTGTTTCAATATAAAAATCATATGAATTCAGGAGGATCCATGCCTCGGATCCATGTTTTTTTCTTTTCTAAATGTTTTTTATTGAGATTTAAGAACACCAACACCCACCAACAAAAACATCAGGTCTTATTACATATATCCTACTTTATGCTCCATAGAGCCGTTGACTTCTGTCCTTCCCTTCCGCAAGTGTCAGGGAACTGCCATCAGAGCCAAGAGTGGAGGTGAGGCTCCGCAATGACGCAGGAGAGGGAACCAGCAGGGGGAGAGAGAGCACTTCCTCTGGGGAAGGAAATCAGCGTGATGCCAGGAAGAAAGGGGAGTATGAGAGGGCTTCGGAGGGAGGGCTCAGAGACTCTTCCACTGAGACCAGTGGGGAGAGCACCGGACCTCCGCTAGGGATGCCCACTCTGCGCAGAAAGCTTCCGCGCAGGGAGGCTAGGCGGAGACTTGGTGTCAAAGAACTTTTATGTTGGAAGAAGTTCAGGAAACGCCCAGTGATGGATTCTGCCAGTGATTGAGACAGCCACAGTGTAAGGGCTGTCCAGCCAGGGGAAAGTTTTAGCCAGGCAATCCCAGCCTGGAGCAGTTTGCAGCTTACGCACAAGCAACCCCAATTCCCATTACAGCAAGTTTTCTTATTCTAATCTATAATTCACAGTTTTACTGACCTTTGGATTTCCTGGTTTGTTATTGGGGCATTTAGTTGTTCTCTTTCTTCTGGTGAAATCTGTTTTCCTTTATGTTTCCAAGTATCTTTCTATTTTTTTTATATCTTCTTTCCGCCCCCTGTAAAGCTCCTTATAGAATCTGTGAAAGGCTCTTCTTATTTCTTTTGGGTCTTCCGTCACCTGTTCCCCTATCCTGATTTTGTTGATTATGTTTTGACTTTGACGCTTTCTTAGCTGCCATGCCAATAGCTTCCCAGTTTTGTTTGCTGATTAGAAATATTTCTGTCTCATTAGTTTTAATTTCCATTCCACTTCTTGGTTCACCAGCATGGAATACTGAGTTTGTAGCATTTTAATAATCTGTTTAGTTTGTTCATCTTTTGGTTTTGTTACCAATTTTTTCTCATTTTCCATGAGTTGAATCAGAATTTCCTCTTTTTTCCTTTCTCTTTCTTTTTGTGTGTGGCTGTTTTGCTGAGTTAGGAAGCCTCTCATGACCGCTTTACTCACGTCTCACACAGTATCCAAACTAGTCTCTCTATGTAAGTTCCAGTCAAAATATTCCTTTATTGTCTCTTTCGCTTTCTCTACTATTTTTGGGTTCTCAAACAATGTATCATTCATCCTCCATCTAAAAGAGGATTGTTCTTTACCTTTTAATTCCAAATAGATTGAGTTGTGATCAGATAGAGTTCGTGGGGTAATCTCAATTTTGTTTACTCTAGAGACTAATACTTTAGATACCCAAACATAATCTATCCTGCTCGAACTTTAGTGGGGATCCAAGAAAAAAGTAAACTGTTTTGTAATTGGGTATTTCCACCTCCAAATATCTATTAAACCAAAATTTTCAACCAATTCAAAGAAAGTCTTAGGGAGTTTACCCTCATTTATACTTTTTTTCTTTAGCATTCTGTCCATTTCCGGCATTACCACTCCATTACTGTCTCCCATCAGAATTATCTTCTGATCCATAAATTCCATCAATCTTTCCTCTAATCTTTTAAAAAATTCTGCTTTATTTCCATTAGGAGCATATATTCCCACAAGAATTATCCTCTCACCCTGCAGTGTTATTTGTACCACAATCACTCTCCCCTCCTCATCTTTAGAGATCAATTTAGGATCTAGTCTCTCCTTTAGATATAGCACCACCCCTCTTTTTTTGTTAACATCGGAAGTTACAAACTCTCTACCCAGTCTTTTATTAATCAAAATATGTCTATGTTTTTTAGCAATGTGAGTTTCCTGTAAACAGATTACAGCAACATTCTTTTTTTCCAAAACATGTTCAACTTTATTTCGTTTAGATTTTTCGTTAAGCCCATGAATATTCCAAGTTATCAATTTCAACGTCATTTCCTTAATAATTTTGTTACAGAGAGAGAAAGTGAAATTTGGGTGGTTTTGTTAGCGTCCTCTTCCTCCTCTTCCTCTTCCTCTTCTTCTACTTCTCCTTCCTCTCCCTCTCCTTCTTCTTCCTCTTCTTCTTTCTTTCTTTTTCTTCTTTTTGTTTTCCTCTTCGACGTAGAGGTCTGCTCCGGTGGGTCTGGGCCCAGCAAGGCTTCCTTCCATCTTACCTAGAATCATAGAATCATAGAGTTGGAAGAGACCACAAGGGCCATCGAGTCCAACCCCCTGCCAAGCAGGAAACACCATCAGAGCACTCCTGACATATGGTTGTCAAGCCTCTGCTTAAAGACCTCCAAAGAAGGAGACTCCATCACACTCCTTGGCAGCAAATTCTCATATCTTCTGGAGAATTTCTTTACCTCTTGTTGGTCTGTTAATCTAAATCTTTTATCTTTGTAGTAAAAAGAGATTCCTTCAGGGAACTCCCACCTATGTTGGATTCCATTTTTCTTCAGTAAAGTCACCAATTGTTTGTACCCATCTCTCTTTTGTAGAAATCTAATAGGAACCTCTTTAAATATGATAATTGGTCTTCCATTGATTAGTAACTTGTTATTGTAACTCATTCTCAGAACTGCATTTCTCATCTCTAATGCATTAAAAATCATCAGACAATCTCCAGGTAGTTTTTTAGTTTTGGCTTTTACCGATCTCACCTTAATTCTAAACACATTCTCAATTGTATACTCAATTTCTTCTTCCTTCATATCCATCCACCTTGCCAATTCTTTAATCATTTTTGTTTTAATATCTTCATTTGCTTCTTCTACTACTCCTCTAAATTTTAAATTTTTCTGTTTCTGCCTCATCTCCATCAAAGCCATGTTGTCCCAGATCTGTTCTTGTACTTTACTAACCTCTACCAGTTCCTCTTTAATTCTATCTGTCTCTTTTCTATTTTCCTTAACTTCCTTCTGAGTTCGTTTTGCTAGCTCTTCTGTTGTTTTAGATCTAACCGTTAAATCTTTGATTTTACTTCACAATTCCCCCACCACTCCCTCTATTTTCTTATTCAGGGTTTTTTGCACTTCTGCCAATTTTTTCTCCATGTGTTGTTCATTTTGTTTAAATTCTTCCTTTATTTTTAGCCAGAGGATATCCAAATCCTTAATTTCTTCCTGTTTTGACTGTCTTCGGTCACCTGGAGTTCCTCCAATTTTTTTCCCATTTCCCCCTGTATATCAGATATTATTTCAAAGGAAAGAAAAAGGAGAGAAACAGGAAATGGCACACATCAAAAATATATAGACATTGTCCCAAATGGTATCACAATTTAAATGTCCCCTTCTAAACTTTCATCATTTATCAACTCAGTCCTAAATGTTTAATCCAGCATAGATTGACCATCTGGTAATAACTCAGATACTGTTTCAGTTTGAGGGTTCTCTTCTGTCCTCTTCTATCCTCTTCTGTCCTCTTCTTTTCTTCCGCCTCTTGTGGGCTCAATCCAACATATGAGTCCAAATATAAATCCATACAAATCCATATAAATCCAAATATAACTGTAATCCAATCAGGGAGCCAGGACGTTAATTTTCTAGCCACTTGAAGGCTTAATCCTCACAGAGTATTTAAATATAAAGTGTTTTCCCCAGTTAATCTTCCTTCCTTCCTTCGTACTCCAGTGGGGATATGAGAATAATCACAATTTATTTTCAAGCCTCTTCTGTATCCATTTAGTCAAAGGAAAGTAGGAAACATAGGTGTTCCTGCAGCACTTTAAATCTCTAGCTGCTCTGTCCCACTTTCCTTTGTCAATCCCTTCCGATGTTGCCAACTCTCCCTTTTGCTTTATATAAGGATTTATACAAAGTATCTAAATCTCTGGGCTGAGGTTCAACCCGCTACTGTTTCTCTGGCCAAGCCACCAAGTCTTCGCAAAAGAAGAGGAGAAACAAAGTTCCTTTTAAGATCAAATCCGAAATCACAGCCGATTTTGAGAGAAATTAAACTTCACCAAGCACAATATTCTAAACTGATAAACCAGGAGATAGAGTGGAAGATCAAACTAATGAAACAAAAAACTTTTGAATCGGCAAATAAATGTGGGAAACTGCTAGCTTGGCAGTTGAAGAAGAGACAAAAATTAAACACAGTCACAAATTTAGAAATTGAAGGAAGAAACATTCAGAACCCCGCAGAGATTAGAAAGTGCTTCCAGAGATATTTTAAAAAATTATATACTCAAGGGCCGCAAGATGAGGTTGAGATTAAACAATTTTTGGAAAAAAATGGACTGACAAAATTGTCACAAGAAAACATCAATCCTGAATAGCAAAATAACACGACAAGAGATTGAACAAGCCATTCAGAACATGCAATTGGGCAAATCTCCAGGGCCAGATGGCCTGACCTCCAAGTATTATAAGACATTAAAAGACTATTTGATACAACCACTGATGGAGGTCAGCAACGAAATTATGGAGGGAAAGAGGGCGCCGGAATCGTGGAAGGAAGCTTTTATCACATTGATACCAAAATCTGAAACTGAAAAGACACAACTCAAGAACTATCGTCCCATTTCCCTTCTAAATGTGGATTACAAAATATTTGCAGACATTTTGGCAAGTAGATTTAAAAGAGTTTTAAATGAAGTAATTCATAAAGATCAGGCAGGCTTTCTCCCAGGTAGACATATGTTTGCTAACACAAGGAACATTATTGACATTTTGGAACTTTTGCAAACAGACATAAATACAAAAGCAGTGCTAATTTTTATAGATGCGGAGAAGGCCTTTGATAATATCTCTTGGAAATTTATGAAGGGAAATTTAAAAGAAATGGGAGTGGGACGGGGTTTTGAGAATGGGATTGATGCAATATATTCAGAACAAAAGGCAAAACTGATAGTTAATAATGTGGTTACAGAAGAGTTTAAAATTGAAAAAGGAACACGACAAGGCTGCCCGATTTCCCCTTTGTTATTTATTTCGGTTCTGGAGGTGCTCTTGAATATGATCAGAGGGGACCGGTTGGTGCAAGGGATTCAGGTCGGAGCGAAACAATATAAACTCAAACCTTTTGCAGATGACCTAGTTTTGACTTTGCAGGAGCCAGAATCTAGTACGAAAAGAGTATTACAACTGATTCAAGATTTTGGTCGGGTGGCGGGATTTAAACTAAATAAACAGAAAACTAAGGTGTTGGGAAAAAACTTGACAGACACAGAGTCAGAACGGTTTCAGAGAGAAACAGAACTAACTGTGGTTAAAAAAGTAAAATACCTAGGGGTAAATATAACAGCAAAAAATCTGAGTCTATTTAAGGATAACTATGAAAAATGTTGGTCTGAAATTAAGAGAGACTTGGACAGTTGGACAAAATTGAAGCTTTCTTTGTTAGGCCGAATTGCGGCTATTAAGATGAATGTATTGCCAAAAATGTTGTTTTTGTTTCAAACATTACAGATTGTGGACAAGACGGAGTGCTTCCGGAAGTGGCAGAAAGATATCTCTAAATTTGTCTGGCAGGGCAAAAAGCCCAGAATTAAGTTTAAGATATTAACTGATGCGAAAGAAAGAGGGGGCTTTGCCCTGCCAGACTTAAAGTTGTACTATGAAGCCGCAGCTTTCTGCTGGCTAAAAGACTGGCTACTTCTCGAAGACACTGATGTGTTGGACTTGGAAGGTTTTAACAATGCTTTTGGTTGGCATGCATACTTATGGTATGACAAAGTTAAGATCAATAAGGCCTTTAAGAACCATATTGTCAGGAAAGCAGTACTTAATGTCTGGACAAAATACAAAGACTTATTGGAAAACAAAACTCCGAGGTGGCTTTCCCCTCTGGAAGCTAAGGCCCGAAAAAGACCCAATATGGAGGCCAAATGGCCAAAATATTGGGAAATATTAGAAAAAGATGGAGACAATTGGAAATTGCAGAGTTTGGAGAAAATGAAGGATAAAGTGCGAGACTGTTTACATTACGCCCAGATTAAAGAAGTTTTTTAAAATGACAAAAAATTAGGGTTCCAGGTGGAGAAATCGAAGTTGGAAACAGAATTGTTAGAACCAAAGACTAAGGTATTATCAAGAATGTATAACTTGCTGTTAAAATGGAACACACAAGACGAAATGGTTAAATCGGTTATGATAAAGTGGGCACAGGACATTGGGCATAACATTATGTTTGAGGACTGGGAAAGGTTGTGGACCACTGGGCTGAACTTCACTGCATGTAATGCTTTGAAGGAAAATGTAATGAAAATGATATACAGATGGTACATGACCCCAGTTAAACTTGCCAAAATATACCATTCGTCTGATAACAAATGTTGGAAATGTAAAGGAAATGAAGGAACATTCTTTCACCTCTAGTGGACTTGCCCTAAAGTGAAGGCCTTCTGGGAAATGATATATAATGAGTTGAAAAAGGTATTTAAGTATACCTTCACTAAGAAACCAGAGGCCTTCCTCCTGGGTATTGTCGGCCAGAAGGTGTTAAAGAAGGACCGAACATTTTTTATGTATGCAACAACGGCAGCAAGGATACTCATCGCCAAGAACTGGAAAACTCAAGATCTACCCACACTGGAAGAGTGGCAGATGCAGCTGATAGACTATATGCAACTGGCGGAGATGACTGGCAGAATCCGAGATCTGGGAGAAGAAAGGATTGAAGAAGATTGGAAGAAATTTAAGACTTATTTACAAAAATATTGTAATTTGGTTGAACGTTAAGAAGGATGCTTGATCATAAATAACTGGCCACCACTAAATTAGACTGGAATTTGATGATAAGTCAGATTAAGGAAAACATAAACCTTTTGGAGAATTGTTAGATTATATTTAAATGATTGGATATAAGATTGCAAACAAGTTGATAATTTGCTTGAAAAATTTTTCAACGATGTAAGTGGGAGCAGAAAACGTGAGGAAGTCCAAAGAAGTTATGAAATTATGTTACGATATAACCAATGCTGTTTATTATTTGTGCATTTCTTTTATAAAAAAAAAAACCTTAATAAATATTTATATATATAAAAAACAAAGTTCCTTTTAAGCCCCTTTCCCTCTTCCAGCGTTGTAAAATGATACTTGCCTCAGTGCGCTGCCTCTGAGAACTTTCAGCTTACACTTACTCAGCAGGAAACTTTCACTTCCGTCTTGTTCTCATGTCTTTGTTCTCTGCGCCATCTTAACACCGCGGCCGGGACGGACTCCCTTTTTACGTCCCTCAGCTGACCAAATTCCTTGAATTCCTTCCAATAGTCAGTGTTTAAATATATCCTGTTCCTTGGAATTCAATTTTCTTGTGGAAGTTTAGCACTTTTCATCAGAAGCCTGAGACTGCACAGCGCGAGGTCCGAGGTGCTTCCCCTTCGCGCCCGCAGCTCTATCCCATCCCCGGATTCTTACTTGAAACCCGAGAAACGGGAGAGCACGTCTGGGCGCCGCTGATTGCTCCGTCCCCCAAGGTATCCCTCTTTTGGTTTTGAGGTCCGTAGAGCCCTTACAGACCTCTAACCCCCCCCCCCCCATGCTGCTCGGAATTCCCGGAGCGGTCATTCCGTGCTTCTCCTTGATGTCCGTGCTAAACCGGAAGTCCGCCTCGGATCCATGTTTTTGAGGTGCTGCAGTGTGACAAAGTGTTGGATCCATGTTTTTTATAGTCCAGTCTGTAGGCGTGCCTTCCATGTGTGATTTGACACTGGATTTGTTGGAGTTATTTTTTAAAAAGTGGAGGATCCATGAGGATCCATGTAGATCCGCCTTTAACCCAGACCCCTGAAGGCTATGCACCCTCTTCTGGGGAATACTTTTATCTGCTGAATGTCTGCCTGTTTAGCAGTGGCTCCACTAGCAGACGTCCCAAAGGGGAATGCTTTGCCCTCCCTGCTTGGGAAGGCTTCATCTGTTGAATGAATTCCTGGCTGCCCTTCTAATGAAGAGCCACATGTGGGCAATGGGGCAAGAGGCAGGGAAAATAGGACAACTCTTAGCCTGGGGAATGCTTTTCAATTTGAGGGGAAAGGGGCTGCAGAGGATTTCAAGGTGAGGAGACCTTGGTGGTGCACCACGGTACCTGCAGCAGCAGGGAATAAAGAGGGCAGCTTTGTGCTGCCCTTAGGGGGCTTAAAGAGCAACAGCTGACTGGAGCACCACCTGATTCTCCACTCCTTGTCAGAAGATGCCAAAGGACTGTAGCCAATTTGAGATCTCAGCACGTCCCCCTCTTGGCACAGCCAGGACCAGCTTGCCCAGGGTGGTGCATTTGAGTACCACTTCATGGCCAGTTTGGGATGGAAGGAAGGAGGCTGGCACCAGCCTGCTCTTTCCAGCTGTTTAAGCTGGTGCCGCTTGCCAGGTGCTGAGAATATCCCTCTGTGTGTACTCGGATTCTTTTGTGGTTAATGGCTACTGCCAAGGTTAATTTGAGGAAGGGTTTAGTCCTGGGACCCATTTCCAGTGTTGGCATTCCACCTTGGACCCTGTGGAGAAGGAGTGCCTCTGAGCACAGGCAGAGAGCACTGTGCTATAAATCCGTACCTCTACTATAAATCTGTAGCCAGCTTCCTCATATCTGGAAACTGATGGGAAGCAAAAGGTGTGGCTTCTAACTAGGTTTGAGCCACTGTGCTTGTCTCTTCTCTACCCTCCCCATTGGCATTTCCTCTCATGATCTTTCTGTTGTTTTCTTTTTCTCCAGTTTGTGCCCCATGGTGGCAAAGTATGTCATGGGCATTTTGTAAGGCACCAGGGACTGAGGTAGTGTCCCAAAGAGGATGGGGGTTTGGAAGACAGCCAGAGGGGTGGGGTAGGGGAGGGAGCTGAAATAGTTTGATCTCACAAGCATTTGACCATCTTAGAGAAGACAAGGTTGCTTTGCACCCTCCTCTCCGCTAAGTCTGACATTAAAGCATTTGGCATCTTAGCCCTCTGAAAATGTATGTGTGTCAGATTTCAAATGTGCCTCATAAGTCCATGCTTAGCATGTAATGTGATGGCGAACATGATTTTTTTTCATTGATCCAGTTTGGACAATGGTACCCGTGAACAGAAGGGATGCAGGTGGTGCTGTGGGTTAAACCACAGAGCCTAGGACTTGCCAATCAGAAGGTCGGCGGTTCGAACCCCCGTGATGGGGTGCGCTCCCGTTGCTCAGTCCCTGTTCCTGCCAACCTAGCAGTTCGAAAGCACGTAAAAGTGCAAGTAGATAAATAGGTACCGCTCTGGCGGGAAGGTAAACGGCGTTTCCGTGTGCTGCTCTGGTTCACCAGAAGCGGCTTAGTCATGCTGGCCACATGACCCGGAAGCTGTACGCTGGCTCCCTCAGCCAATAAAGTGAAATGAGCGCTGCAACCCCAGAGTCAGTCACGACTGGACCTAATGGTCAGGGGTCCCTTTACCTTTACCTTTTACCTGTGAACAAGCTTTGTGATAGGTACATCACCCTTTCCTTCTCAGCACAAGTCAGTTACAGCATAAGTGTACCAAGAATCATAGTTTCCTACTTTGTCTGAACTTGGAAACTATGGTGACCAGGTTGGGAAATAATCCAGGATCGTAACCAAACTTCAAAGCATGTTTAGTGATCCTAGCTTGTTCCAAACAGGTGGTCCTTTCAGGAAACCTGTTTATTGAAACATTCATCCTGATTTGTTTGCACAAAGTTTGCAGGGAGGTTAGATGACACCAAATGTATCTTGCACATTCATTCTGATTTGTCTGCAGGGAGGTTAGATGATTTTGCATCGAGCAATTATTATCCCAACACTTTCCAAAGCATTTCCCCTTACTTTCTTTATTGTAAAGAAAACTGTTTTTTTTAGGAAGTGGTTTTATTGCACAAGAGACCAAATGCAATTTTAAATGTGCAACCTGAATTTGCCAGCGTGTGATTCAATCCCACTCCAAAATAGCATCAATCTGGAAGCGCCCCAGGATATTATAGTTTCCTAGTCCTGAGGAACTGGGAAACCATGATTATTTGGACACTTCTAGCTTTAACCAACTCACATCAAGGAGGAAAGCCACAAGACTTGCATACAGTCATACCTCGGGTTGAATATGCTTCAGGATGAGTGCTTTCGGGTTGCGCTCCGTGGCGACCTGGAAGTAATGGAGCACGTTACTCCTGGGTTTCGTGCATGCTCAGACGGTCAAAATGACGTCACGCACATGCGCAGTCACGGGTTGCGTTCACTTCAGGATGCAAGCGGGGCTCCGGAACGGATCCCATTCGCATCCTGAGGTACCACTGTATATGCTAACTTATTAAGGTGAGATAGGATCATCTAAACCAGGTCACGTGTCATAGTTGAAAAACCTGGTATGTACCATAGCTGCTCATTAGTACAAAATAACAACCCCTGTAATTGGGCTGTTTAAGAGAATATGAAGAAATAAAAGACCATTTTCAGAGTTGGTTACATTATCGACAACTACATGAAACATACAAAGAAGACAATAAGAAGGGATTTAGCTATACAACATCCAGATTTCAAAAAGAAGTGGTAGAAGGGAAAGTAAAATTGCTGAAAGGTGCATACAGTATTTTGTTAGAATGGGAGATGAAAGATGAAGAGGTGAAAGCAGTTATGATTAAATGGGCACAAGATATAGGTCATAACATTATGTTGGAAGATTGGGGAAAGTTATGGAAAAGGGATTTGAAATTCACAGATTGTTCTTTACTGAAAGAAAACTATATGAAAATGATGAATAGATGGTATATAACACCAGTACAATTAGGGAAAATGTGCAAAACCAGTTCAAAACTGTGTTGGAAATGTAAGGAAAAAGAAGGGACTTTTTATCATATGTGGTGGGATTGTAGCAAAATTTTAAAAAATTGGGAAATGATACATAATGAGTTGAAGAAAATGTTCCATTTAACATTTGTGGAAAGCCTGAAGCCTTCTTGTTAGGGATTGTGCAGAAAGACCTGCCAAAGAAACTAAAAAACATTTTCATGTATGTGACAACGGCAGCAAGAGTCTTAATAGCACAAGGATGGAAGAACGAGGAAATCCCGACTAAAGAACTGTGGCAAGAAAAACTGATGGACTATGCGGAATTGGCAAAATTGACACACAAACTACGTGACAAGGATAACTGTGATTTTAAAGATGAATGGGAGCCTTTTGCAAAGTATTTGAAGAAACAACAAAATGAACTGGACTTCTTGGCAGGTTTTGAATAAACATTCACAAATTCTTTATTGGTAATATATAGATAGATAAATTGAGGATTTTTACAATTTTACAACATGCAGATAAAATTATGTGTCGAGAAACCAGAGAGAGGAGCTGAGGCAAGTCAGCTGAGGGGAGGGGGGGGTCTTTTTCCTTTTGTAGGGCAGGAGGGGGGAGGGGAAAAATGGGGGGAAACAATGTGGATGGTGTAATTTCGTTAAAATTGTTATGTTGGAATGTTGGGATTCACAGGATGTTGTGTATGTAAGTCTGCAGGCTTCAGTTTGCAACAGGCTGATGCAATACTCTCTGTGGAATGACTCAGCAGTAATGTGATTGGCTGTCACCGGTTTAAAAGAAAAGACTGTTCAGGACTTCCGGTCGGCGCCAGCGTTTAATGGCGGTCTTTGCCTCGAGCTCCGAGGCAGGACTGCTCCGCGAGTTCGGGTCTTACCCGCTACAGCAAGCGGGGGACCCCTAAAATCACAGGCGCTGAAGCCTGTGAACAAGGAGATTCGGTGGGCACCTTTGCGCCCCCCGGTATCGTGAAAGAGCCTTTTTAAAGGCTCCGGAGCGGCATCGGGGCGAGCGCGGTGCTGAGGATCGCTACCCAGCTTGCGGAGTGAAGCCGCGTCGCCATTGACGGAGAGCGCCGATTCCTTTCTGAAACTACTGATTGGCAACAACACCCGTGAGTAAGAACGGAAAAATTAAGGAAACGGGACTTTAAAAATTTTGAAGATTTGGCTGAAAACGGGAAAGGCAAAATTAAGGAAGTCAGCCTCCCGGAACTGTATGAGTGACGGAGCAATGAAAAGAATGAGCTGTATTTAAAAGGAAAGTTATTTTAAATTCTATTAGACCGGACATTGAAAGGATCTCCCCCCTGTAGAGCAGGGGAAGGGGGGGGGGGAAATTGAACCATTTTAACCTGCTAAAAGAAAGAAAGAGTTATGAACGGGGAAGTTTCCGCTGCCGACACCTCTGGCCAGACTGCCGGAGCAGCGATCGCCTAGAGAAGGAACTGTCAAATGAGCTGTCAAAAGATCGCGGTTACAAAATAAGATCTATTTGAAACATAATAACGGGACTTTGGTGGATAAAAGTTTCAACACCATAAAGTGCTACAAAGTAGGGACTTTTGGTTGGACTTTTGCTTTTGGGACTTTCCGTTTCTTTGTCTATCTGTTACCTCTGTTTGGATACAATTTCTCCCTCTAGAGGGCTTCAGTTGCATTACGGTGGATTCAGCGGGATTTTCCACTTGCAACTTTCCTGTGTGAATGACCTTGAGTTATGAGCAACCCGCTGGAGGAAATATCAACAAGAAGTAAAACAAAGCAGGCTCAAAAGCAAGCTCAAAAAAGAGGTTCCATATCAGGAGCAGCAGCTGCACAGGAGAAAACAACAGCAGCATCAATGGATTCTATGACACAGGCTCTACTCAGAATAAATCAATCTTTAGAAGTACTTACTAAGCAGTCTGCAGAGCTTACTAAACAGTCTACAGAGAACTCTAAGAAACTGACGGAGTTGACAACAAGATTGGACTTGAACACAACGACAATATCATCTAATACAGACTCTATTAATCGTTTAATTCAAGAGAGCACGGAAACAAGGAAAATAGCTGAGAGCGCTAGGAGCACTGCTGAGGAAACCAAGGGAAAATTTGCGCCCATTGCAAATAAAGTATATGAACATGATGCAGCTCTGGCCCTTTTGGAATTGGAGAGGAAAAGTAAGAATCTGAAACTGAGACTGGTACCAGAAGAGGAAGAGGACAAGCTTGGGGAATTCCTTACAGATAAATTTCAAGACTTTTGGAATGACAAGCTAGATGGAGAGGAAGATGAATTTGTAATAACTACAGCCTTTCGGATTGGCAGGAAGCAAGGCAAGAAACCAAGAGATTGCTTAATCACTTTGAGATCAAAGGAAGAAAGAGATAAAATATTGAATTTACATTTCCAGAAGGCTTTGGTCATTAAAAACTCCCAGATACAGATCTTCAAGGATATCCCTAAACACTTTTTGGAGGTCAGAACTCAATTTAAAGACTTAGTTGATTTACTCAAACAGAACAACATTCCATTTAGGTGGGAATTCCCACAAGGGCTGTCCTTTAACTTCAAAGGGAAGAAAATTAAAATAAAAACAAATCAGGATAAAGAACATTTTCTGGAAAGAAATTCAGAGGATCTTCAGAAATGAACTGTGAGTGAGAGGGAAATACCGGACATTTCAAACCTATCATTTGGATTGAACCAAGCACCGACCGAGGAGGAGCAAGAACTTGGTGCAGTCGGTGGAAGAGGTACCCAGCAATAAAAATGTCTCTGCAACTCTTGAGCTGGAACTGTAATGGTCTAAACCATCCCCGAAAAAGGGGCCAAGTGTTTCATATATTAAAGAAAGAACATCTAGATATAATCTGTTTACAAGAAACCCACATTGCCAGGACACATAGAAAACTTCTAACAAACAAGAGTCTAGGACTAGAATTTATCTCTTCAGATAGAGTTAAGAAAAGAGGAATAGTGATTTATGTCAAGGAAAAATTGGAAGCAAAAATGATCTTTAAGGATGAACAAGGAAGATACCTGGCAGTGGAAATTCAAATCCAAGGAGAAAAGATTTTGATTGTAGGAGTTTACGCACCTAATGAGGGGAAGGCCGAGTTCTTTAAGAAGTTGCATGAGACTTTAATGGACTTTTTGGACCTTAAAATTATAATGATTGGCGATATGAATGGAGTTGTTTCCACAAACATGGACAAGGCCCAAAGACAAGTAATATCTAAGGATGGAAGACTACCAAAGACTTTTTTTGAACTGACTGACACTATGGACTTGATTGACATTTGGAGAACTAGGAACCCTCTGGAAAGGGAGGGGACTTTTTTCTCTGAAGCAAAAATGACATGGACTAGAATCGACCAAATATGGATTTCTAGCAATCTGGCATCAAGGGTTAAAAAAACAGAAATTTGCCCAAAAACCTGCTCCGACCATAATGCAGTAAAGATGGAAATGAGACTGACAACAGCTGGAACCTTTAGATGGAGAATGAATGACACCCTTTTTGGAGATGAAGCAATTTACAAAAAGGCCCAAAAGACACTTAAAGATTACTTCGAGATAAATCTGAGATCAGATGTCGAAAAAAGAGTAATTTGGGACGCAAGCAAAGCCGTGATGCGTGGTTTCCTAATACAACAGAATTCCATAAAGAGGAAAAAACAGAATGAGAGGAAAGAGAAAATTTGGAACCTAATAAAAGAAGGGGAGAAGAAACTTAGATCTAAACCTAAGTCTCATGAGATTTTAAGAGAAATAAAGTTTCATCAAACACAATATATGGAACTGATGAATCAGGAAATAGAATGGAAAATAAAACAAATGAGGCAAAAGACCTTCGAGTCAGCAGACAAACGTGGGAAGCTACTGTCATGGCAATTGAAAAAGAGACAAAAGTTGAATACGGTGACATCACTCGAAGTAGATGGGAAGTTTATTAATAAACCAAATGAGATAAGTAATTGTTTTCAAAGTTTTTTCAAGAAACTGTACAAACAAGGGCCAAAGAATGAACAAGAGATAGAAGAATTTATTGAAAAATACGGCCTGCCAAAAATTTCGGAAAAAAACAGAAGGAGCTTGAATGAGAAAATCACAGATCAAGAAATAGAGGGTGCCATTCAGGACATGCAACTAGGAAAATCACCAGGACCAGATGGGCTGACCGCGAGATACTACAAAGCATTGAAGGAATGGTTAATACAACCATTGAAAGAAGTTTGCAACCAAATCTTGGAGGGGAAAAAGGCTCCCGAATCGTGGAAAGAAGCATTCATCTCACTTATACCGAAATCAGAACTTGAAAAACATCAAGTTAAGAACTACCGCCCTATATCACTTCTGAATGTGGATTACAAAATTTTTGCAGACATTTTAGCAAAAAGATTTTAAAAAGTTTTGTTAGAGGAGATTCACAAGGACCAAACAGGCTTTCTACCAGGCAGACAATTGTCAGATAATGTGAGGAACATTATAGACATTTTGGAACTTTTGGAAACTGACATAAATAGAAAAGCTGTGTTGATTTTTGTGGATGCAGAGAAAGCCTTTGACAACATTTGCTGGAGTTTTATGAAGAGGAATCTCCAAGGGATGGGGGTAGGCAAAAACTTTGAAAACGGTATAGGTGCAATATATTCTGAGCAAAAGGCTAAACTGATTGTAAATGGTATGGTCATGGACGAGATCCCAATAGAGAAAGGGACACGACAGGGATGCCCAATATCCCCCCTATTGTTTATATCGGTACTGGAGGTCTTGCTGAATATGATTAGAAGGGACCAGCTGGTTAAAGGAATACAGGTCGGAACTAAACATTATAAGTTAAGAGCATTTGCAGATGACCTAGTTTTGACATTGCAACAGCCAGAAGCCAGTACAAAAAGAGTTCTGGAACTAATTGAAATATTTGGCCAAGTAGCAGGTTTTAAATTAAATAAACATAAGACAAAGGTGCTGGAAAAAAATTTAACGATGGGGGAAAAAGATAGTTTCCAAAGAGAAACCGGTTTGGAAATCGCAAAAAGAGTGAAATATCTGGGGGTGAACTTAACATCTAAGAATGTGAACCTATTTAAAGATAATTATGAGAAATGCTGGTTGGAAGTGAAGAAAGATCTTGATATATGGTCTAGGCTGAGACTTTCCTTGTTAGGCCGAATTGCTGTTATTAAGATGAATGTATTGCCGAGAATGTTATTTTTGTTCCAGACACTGCAAATTTTAGATAAGATGGATTGTTTCAAGAAGTGGCAGAAAGATATATCTAAATTTGTCTGGCAGGGCAAAAAGCCCAGAATAAAATTTAAGATTTTGACTGACGCAAAGGATAGAGGGGGTTTCGCCCTGCCGGACTTAAGACTTTATTATGAAGCAGCAGCTTTTTGCTGGCTGAAACAATGGCTACTTCTTGAGAATACAGATATCTTGGATCTGGAAGGCTACGATAATAACTTTGGTTGGCATGCATATTTATGGTACGACAAGGTAAAGGTTCATAGAAACTTTAAAAACCATATTGTCAGGAAAGCACTCTATAATGTATGGAATCGATATAAAGATTTGTTGGAGAGTAAAACCCCCAGGTGGTTGTCACCAATGGAAGCTAAGGCGGTAAAACGACTGAACATGGATTCAGACTGGCCAAAATATTGTGAAATTATAGAATATGATGGCGAAAAGTTGAAACTACAGAGTTTTGAGAAATTAAAACCTAAAGTCCGAGATTGGTTACATTATTACCAGATTAATGAGACCTTTAAGCAGGACAGGAAACTAGGATTCCAGAAGGAGAGGTCAAAGTTAGAAACAGAATTGTTAGAACCCAATACTAAGAATTTGTCTAGAATGTATAATCTGCTGCTAAAATGGAACACACAGGATGAAACGGTTAAATCAGCTATGATTAAGTGGGCACAAGATATTGGTCATGATATTATGTTTGCTGACTGGGAGCAGTTATGGACCACAGGTATTAAATTCACGGCATGTAGTGCCTTAAAAGAGAATATAATGAAAATGATCTATAGGTGGTACATGACCCCAGTCAAGCTTGCAAAGATATATCATTTGCCCAATAACAACTGCTGGAAGTGTAATGAATGCGAAGGAACTTTTTATCATCTTTGGTGGACCTGCCCGAAGATTAAGGCCTACTGGGAAATGATCTATAATGAAATTAAGAAAATCCTTAAGTGGACATTTGCAAAGAAACCGGAGGCTTTTCTCTTGGGCATGGTAGGCCAAATGATTCCAAAGAAAGATAGAACATTTTTTATGTACGCAACAACAGCAGCAAGAATTCTTTTGGCAAAGTATTGGAAGACTAAAGAACTACCTACTCTGGAAGAATGGCAGACCAAGGTGACTGAATTTATGGGACTGGCAGAGATGACCGGCAGAATTCGTGACCAGAGGAGAGAGACAGTGGAAGAGGACTGGAAAAAATTTAAAATTTATCTTAAAAATTGTTGTAAAATTTCGGAATGTTAAGATGTCAAGGGATTTGATATAAAGAATTACAGCTGTAAAAATTTAAGCTTGAGAAAATTTTAAAGAGAATTAAATATAAAAATGGATGGATAAAAATGGATAAAAATGGATTGCTAAAAAATTTTAAAACAAGGATGCAGTGAAGGGGAGGTATGGGGAAGTCGTGTTATGTTTGTTTGTTTTTTGTTTATGTTGTAAAATTAATAAAAATTATTTAAAAAGAAAAGAAAAGAAAAGCCTGTTCAACAGTAATTGTGGTGGAGTAGTGTAGATGAGTGTGGAGTCTTCTTTTGCCTCAAAGTGCAGGTACTCTGTCTGATTATATGAACTGCTTCTGTAGATATTTGTATATATATTTAGCTCACAATATTAAATACTGCACTAAAGAACCTGGGACTCTGAGCATTCTGCTAAAAGCGCAGCGAGGAATTCGCGACAGGGTTATAGGCCCAGCACGCTTCCGCTGCGCAAGAGTACAGGTGGCAGTTATCTAGCCGTGGGTGCTGGAGGTGAGCTGCAGGGATGGAGCAGTCTAGAGCTGGTGTGTTGCTGGAGAAGCTGACGGCCACAAACTACAGCATCTGGTCGGTCCGCATGGAACACTTCCTCAAGCGTGAGGGCCTGTGGAAAGTGGTGGAGGCTCCACCGCAGCCCCCTGAGGAGGATGAGGACGATGGTGAAAAGCTGGCACTAGTAGAGGCCCAGCTAGAAAAGGATGAGAAAGCTTTGGCTACGATCATCCTTGGAGTGGATAACAGCCAGCTAGTCTACGTAGCTGATAAGGTGACGGCAAGTGAGGCGTGGAATGTGCTCAAGGCTGTCCATGTGCGAGAGACAGCTAGCTCGCTAATAACACTGACCAGGAGAATGTACCGGTGTCGGAAGAAACCGGGGGACTCCCTGGTGAACCGCCTAAAATTCCTAACAGGCTGTTTCCAGGAGCTAGCCTTAAGAGGGAGGCCTGTGGGGGAAGAGGACAAAGTCTTTATAGTCCTGAGTTCCCTTGATGACAGCTATGATATGCTGGTCAATTCCTTCGAGTCGGTAGAGACTGATAAGCTGACTCTGGAATACGTTACCGGACGGTTGTATGCAGAGGAGGACAGGCGTGCACAGCGAAAGATGACCTCAGCCCAGCTGTTGGAGCATCCCAGAGGGAACAACAGCCGGGAAGACCAGAGGTATCGGGAGCTGGAGAAACAGCCAGGAGGAGCTGCTGCAGACCAGCCGGTGGTCAACAAAGTAAAAAGGTGTTTTTGCTGCAAGTCCAGTGGACATTTGCTTCGGGGCTGCCCGAGGAAACAACAAAAACAGCAGAAGCACAAGAGGCAGCAGAGAGAGTCTACCGCTTGGGTGTCTGCAGATGGTCAAGAAAATGAAGAGCTGTGGGTTCTGGACAGCAGAGCTTCTCAAACTTTTTGTAAAAGAAAAGCATTGCTAACTGGTGCTAGGGCTTCAAACAAAAACATGTAAGTCTTGCTACAGGCCAGAAAGCTAATGTGGTCTGTGAGGGGGAGATTGTGTTCCCACAGCTGGGACACACATTCAGGAATGTGTTGTGTGTGCCTAGTTTGCAAAACAATCTCCTGAGTATTCATGACTTGGCAAAAGCAGGCTTTGAAGTAAACTTTGTGGGAGATCAGTGCCAGATAAAGCAAAATGGGGCAGTATTGGCAAATGCTAACCTTAGAACTAATATGTATGTACTGCAGTGTGAGTCTAAGGTTGCGAATGTGCAAAATGTCCCAACCCATGATATGTGTATTCATCTCCTGCACAGGCGTCTGGCTCATGCTAGCTTTAAGGTGCTAAACAAAACATTGGAGTTGTGTGGGGGGATGAAAAACATTAAAAGTTGTGATAATTACTTAGACTGCAATATCTGCAAGGAGGTTAAAAGCAGGGCTTGCCCAGTAGCAAGAGCAAGCCAGAGAGAAACCAAAAAACCACTGGAGTTGATTCATGCTGATGTAACTGGTCCTTTTCCACCAAGTGTCTCCCGTAACAAGTATTGTTTGATCCTAGTGGATAACTATTCTAGATTTGGCTGGGTCTATCCATTAAAGCAAAAATCTGATGTTGCCCAAACTTTGAAGTTCTGGGTAAGAAGGGTAGAAAGGCAACTTGGCGAAAAGGTGTGCTCTATTCAGACAGACAGGGGAGGAGAATTTATGGCAAGCTCCCTAAGAAACTGGTTGCGATCCCAAGGGATTAAACATAGGCTTACCAACGTGACAACTCCTCAGGAGAACGGAGTAGCAGAGCATAGGGGAGGTGTCTTGCAGACACAAATGAAATCATTGTTAGCAGATGCAAATCTTCCAATTAAATACTGGGCTGAGAGTATTAAGACCGCGAATTATATTGGAAATCGTTTGTGGTCAAGGGTACTAGATGACATACCCTATAAGATTCTCTATAACAAAAGTCCCAGTTTGCAACATTTGAGAATCTTTGGGACAAAGGCATGGGTTGACATACCTGTAAAAAACCGAAGAAAAGGTGGAAAAAGGGCACAGCAGTTGCTATTTCTTGGGTATGAAAGCGGTATGAAAGCCTACAGGTTTGAAGATGATAAAAATCTTTTGAGTTATAGTCGGTCAGCCAGCTTTAATGAGCAAAGAAATTGGCCCAAGATACATGCAAACCTGCTGCCAGAAATTTTTTTACTGCCGAGCTTACCTGATAAGGCAGTTGAAACAAAGCTAAGAATTGGCAGCTCTCCCAGAGAAATTGAAAGGGAGGATGTAAAGACTGAGCATTTTTCTCCAGCTGCTAGCATGGAGCAGGGGGGGAAAGAAAGTGCAACAGGGACAGGAGGAGGTAAATCTCCAGAGTCAATCCACCCCAAAAGCAGTCCTGAAGGTAGCCCAGGGGGTGAGGTTAATCAACCAAGGAGGTCTGAAAGAAGTAATAAAGGTCAACCTCCAGCCCGTTATGGGTTCCCAGCCACCATAAACCAGGTTTGTATAACTGAACCAGAAAACTTTGAAGAAGTGCAAGAGTTACCTACTCTAGAGAAAGAGGCATGGTTAAAGGGAATGCAGGCAGAGTATAACTCTCTGCTAAACAACAATGTGTTTGTACCTACCGAATTGCCTGAAGGTAAAAAGCCCATAAGCTGTAAGTGGGTTTTTAAAGTGAAAAAGCTGGCTGATGGTAGTTGTCAGAGGAAAGCCAGGCTGGTTGCAAGGGGCTTTACACAAAGGAAAATGATACATTATGATGAAGTGTTTGCCCCAACAGCAAAGGCTGAAACAGTAAAATCAGTTTTAGCAATGGCAAGTCTGAGGGGGTTAAAAGTTAATCATTTTGATGTCGCCTCAGCATATTTAAATGCTCCTATTGACGCCGAGGTGTATTTACAGCAAATACCAGGTTATGAGCTGGAGAAAGACAGCATGGTGTTAAAGTGCACGTCTATGGCATGACTGCATAGACACAACTTTGAAAAAGATGGGATTCAAACAAAGCCTGGCTGATTCCTGTTTATATTCAGCAATGGTGCAAGGAAGCATTTGTTATTTACTTTTGTATGTTGATGATATCTGTCTAATAACAACTGCACAAAAGCAAGTGTCTTGGTTTATAAACAGCCTAGGTAACACATACAAACTGAAGTATTTGGGAGAGATTCAGAATTACTTAGGAGTAGAGGTTCAGATAAATGAAGAGGGTGTCTACTCTCTGAGTCAGAAGGAAAAAATTGAAAAGTTACTGAAGACATATGGAATGGAGAGGGCAAATGAGGTTGACACTCCCATAACTGCCCAGGACAAAAATGAACCAGAAGGACAAAAATGTGAGAATGCAACAGCGTATCATTCTCTGTTAGGTTCTCTGTTATATCTGTGTGAGTGCCTGAGGGCCCTGCTCTTGCCACTTACCATCTGGCCTGGGGCGAGGCCTGAAGCCTCAAAAAGTACTGCTCTGCTGCCCAGGAGGACTCCCCTGTGTGAGTGCCTGAGGGCCCTGCTCCTTCCTGCCACTTACCATCTGGCCTGGGGCGGGGCCTGAAGCCTCAAAAGGACTGCTCCTGCCACTTACTATCTGGCCCAGGGTGGGGCCTCACAAGGACGGTTGTTGCCACTGATGCTGCTACTGCCCAGGAGGACCCGGAGGGGTGCAGAGTTCTTTTTAACATGTTTTAAAATTTTCCTTTCCCTTTAGATTTTTTATATATGGAGGTGGGATGGATGTTTGGGTGGGCTTGGGAATTTGTTTGATTTTGATGGATTTGTAATTTTTACAGTTTTTATTTGCATTGGTTTATTGTTTTCTGGGTTGTTTTTGTTTTTTGTTTTTATTGTTTTAAGGTTTTATTGTTTTAGGCTGCCAAAGAATAACATTAATTGCCATCAATGGAGGCTAATATGAGGCTTGGGATTGCTACCATGGAGGGGCGAGGGAGGTATGGCGGTGAGGGCAGATGTTATAGGCGAGGGGGATCGAGATATGGATATGCTCGTACCCCTTCCAATCTGCCCCTCATCCCGAGGGACGAGGGTAGGGTGAGCAAGGATTACTCACCTCCGGGTTAGCGCCATCGGTAATGGCGGAATTCCTCTGAATAGGAGGAATTTGCTCTGTGGGAACCGGGTCTGGCCGCCACGGCGAAGGCAGAGACCCCTCAAAAATCACAGGCGGGTGAAGCCTGTGAACGTGGGATTCGGCGGGCACCTTTTGCGCCTCCCCTACTCACGGGGAAACCCGATTTCGGGGCTCCGGAGAGAAGTGGGGTGAGCGGCGCGGTGCTGTGAATCGACTGCTTTTTCCACGGAGTGAAGTCGCACAGCCGTTGCCGGAGAGCGCTGACTTTTTCCTGTGGACAATTTGATTTTAAAAGCAACTACCCTTGAGTAGAATAAATTGGAAGCTTTCAAAGAAAAAAAGACTTAATTTGGTATTGAAGCGGGGAGGCTCAAACAGGAAGTCCGCCTTCCGCTTTTGTAAATAGATCAAAGCAAAGAGGCTGCAAGCTAAAGTCTCGGAAAGTCGATCGGAAAGGACTAATTTTTCCAGCTATTTAATAAATAGTGAATCCCCCCCCTTGGAAGCAGGAGAAGAGGGGGGGAATCTTGGACTATATATACCTGCAAGAGACAGGGGAGGAAGTTAAATTTCCACTGCTCAGAACCTGGGAACGGGCTAAAAATAGGACAATAAGACTGTTGCGCCTTGGAACGTGCTTTGACTGTGAATAGAGAGATACATTGTTTTTGGCTGTCTTCTTCTGATCTTAAAAAGGAGGAAAAGTAACTGAAAATTGAAACTAACTTTCTTCCTTGAGCTGTGTTTTAAAAGACGTTATTTTGGAGTAACACGAGTACAGATAGCAACTATTTGTACAGATAGCAACTATTTCCCCCTAGAGGAAGTTTCTGAAACTGTTACAAGAGTTGGATCTGGGGAATTTTCCACTGTGGGACTGTGGGACTGACCTTGGAAATTTTAAGTGTTATGGCAGATGGAAAAAAAAAAGTAGATTTGCCACTCCAAGACAAAACAACAAGGTCTGGGAAGTCCTGGCAGCGAAGAGCGTCAGCATCTGGCCCTTCTGCTTCATCGGTGGCTGTTCCAACACAATCTAAACCAAGAGGAATGTCATTGGAGGAAGCTTTGGCGCTTGCATTAAGTAAGATAAATGCCTCACTGGAACAACTTAATAAGAAAGTCGATGACGCAACTACTACAATTAAGCTAAACACAGAAAGCTTAAATAACTTGGGACAAAAGGTGAATACGAATACAGAAACCATCGAGAAATTGATACAGGAATCTACCACGATACGACAGACCGCAGAGGAAGCTAGGGAAAAAGTTGCTGCCGTGGAAGTTAAGGTAACACAACTTGAAACAGAGAGAGTCCCAGACCTGCAGAGACAACTTGAAGACCACAAGTTGAAATTTTCTATCATTGAGCTTAAGGGAAAACAGACGAATTTGAGGATCAGAGCTGTACCTGAATCTGATAGATTTTCTCACGCAGGAATTCGTAGACTTTTGGGATTTGGATTCGGAACAGGACAAATTTAAAATCGTGACTGCCTTTAGACTTGGAAGAGGAGGGAAAGAGAAGAATAGAATAAGAGACTGTTTGATTACCCTCCGAACCAAAGAAGAGAGAGATAACATTTTGGGTTGGCACTACAAGAATTCTTTGGAAGTAATACAGTCAAGAGTGGAGATTTTTAAAGATATCCCGAAATACCTTTTGGATCTTAGGTCCAGTTACAGTGATTTGGTTGCCCTGCTGAGAAAGAACAAAATTAACTTTAGGTGGGAATTTCCCCAAGGTCTATCCTTCAGTTTCAAAGGAAAGAAAATAAAAATAAAATCAGTAGAAGATAAAGTTAAATTTTTGAATAATTACGAGGAAGATCTGCAGAAGGAGCTTGGAAAAGAGTCAAGAGCCCCGGACAGAAGATCACCTGATAGAGGACTAGAACAAAAAGCATTGGACAGAAGATCACCAAAAAAAAGAATACTGGACATAGCAAAACTACGCTTCGGACTGGACAATTCAATGATACCAACAGAAGAAGAGCAAGCATTGGGTGCAGTTGGAGGAAAATCAGAGTAATCACATCATGGCATTGCAAATATTAAGTTGGAATATTAATGGACTGAATTCCCCCGAAAAAAGGCGCAGAGTCTTTCATTTATTGAAAAAGGAACAATTGGACTTGATTTGTCTACAAGAAACACATGTGACAAGGCTACATAGGAAAATACTGAGTAATAAAAGATTGGGCCATGAATTTATTTCATCAGACAAAGTTAAAAAAAGAGGAGTAGTACTTTATGCAAAGGAGAGCCTATCACCGAAATTTATATTTAAAGATGACCAAGGAGGATTTGTTGCAATTGAAATCCAATCACAAGGAGAGAAATTTTTGATAGTTGGCATCTATGCACCAAATGAGGGAAAATCGGAATTTTTTAAGAAGTTACACGAGACTCTGTTGGATTACATGGACTACAATATGATTTTGATGGGGGACATGAATGGAGTGGTATCTACAAATATGGATAAGGCACAGAGACAGGTAGTTACTAAGGATGGTAGACTACCAAAAACTTTCTTTGATATGACTGACAATATGGATTTAGTTGACACTTGGAGAATGAAGAACCCTCTGGGAAGAGAGGGAAAGTTCTTCTCTGAAGCCAAAATGACATGGACAAGAATTGACCAAATTTGGGCAACTAGAGGGCTGGCTCCGAAGATCAGAAAAGTGGAAATTTGCCCTAAAACTTGCTCCGACCATAATGCTGTGAAGATAAATGGACTACAGAAAATCTCTCAGGAAAATAAGTTAATGTTGAATTATAAAATAACAGATCAGGAAGTGGAAGGGGCCATACAGAACATGCAATTGGGTAAATCTCCAGGACCGGATGGTTTGACTTCAAGATACTACAGATCTTTGAAAGAATGGTTAATACAACCATTGAAGGAAGTCTGTAATGAAATATTGGAAGGGGAAAAGGCACCAGAGTCGTGGAAGGAAGGAAGATCAAGCGGGCTTTCTCCCGGGCAGACATTTGTCTGACAATACGAGGAACATAATCAATATCTTAGAGAAATTACAAGTGAATATTAATACTAAAGCAGTTCTGATATTTGTGGACGCGGAGAAAGCCTTCGACAATATTTCTTGGAGTTTCATGAAGAAAAACTTACAAGGGATGGGGGTTGGTCAAAGATTTGGAAATGGTATAGGTGCAATTTACTCAGAACAAAAGGCTAAATTAATTGTGAATAATGTAGTGACGGAAGAATTTAAGATAGAGAAAGGAACACGGCAAGGCTGCCCAATCTCTCCATTACTTTTTATATCAGTCCTGGAGGTTCTTTTAAACATGATTAGAAGGGACCAATTGGTTAAAGGTATACAAGTCGGAGCTAAACAGTACAAATTGAAAGCATTTGCTGATGATTTGGTATTGACATTACAGGAGCCAGAGTCTAGTACTAAAAGAGTACTGGAACTAATTCAAGAATTTGGTCAGGTAGCGGGTTTTAAGCTGAACAAAATGAAAACTAAGGTGTTAGAGAAAAACCTAACTGTGATTGAGAGAGAGAGGTTTCAGAAGGAGGCAGGATTAACACTGGTTAAGAAAGTGAAATACCTAGGGGTTAATATGACTGCCAAGAATGTGAACTTATTTAAGGATAACTATGAAAAATGTTGGATGGAAGTGAAAAAGGACTTAGAAATATGGTCCAATCTGAAGCTATCATTGCTAGGCCGAATTGCTGCTATAAAAAGGAATGTATTGCCTAGGATGCTGTTTTTGTTTCAAACATTGCAAAATCTGGATAAAATGGATTGTTTCAAGAAGTGGCAGAGAGATATTTCTAGATTTGTCTGGGAGGGCAAGAAACCACGAATAAAATTTAAGATACTGGCAGAATCCGAGACCAGGGAGAAGAGTCGGTGGAAGAAGATTGGAAGAAATTTAAAGATTATCTACAGAAATATTGTAAAATTAAGGAATGTTAGAAAGATGTTGGAATGAAGTTACATGGCTTTAGCAGAAATGTTATAAAGAATTAAGTACAATAGATTGTAATTGGATTAAAGGAAAAAAATAATGTTAGAATTTGTTAAGTTAAATGATAGGACAGAAAATTGAGGAAGATGGAAAGGATTTGCTGAAACAATTAATCGAAGTGGAATACAAAAAAAGGGAGGTGTGAGGAGGTCGCTGAAACAAGTAAAAGAAAGTTAATAACATTGAAAGTATTGGAGAAACCACCTCTAATTCGAGGATCCGATGCTAGTAGGTGGGAGCTATAGGAAATGGCTCGACTCCATGCTCGTTTTACAATTGAGGGCTGGGCAAACTCAAGTCGTAGTGCTGCACCTGAGACACATCTCGGGACGCCGGAAAGAGATCTCAGAAACATGTGAAGTGGGCGATCCAAGTTACCTGATATTGCTGTAGTCCATACTTCGCAGCCATATAGTAATTTAGGGACAACTTTGGCATTAAATATTTGAATTGCTGCCGAAAGGTGTTTGCCGCCCTTCTGGTGATAAAATCGGACAATGGCATTAGAGGTCGTGGTTGCAGCAAGAGAGGCAGATTGTAGATGGGTGGTCCAGGAGAGATTATAAGTAAATATTAAGCCTAGATATTTAAAGGCTTTTACCTTTTCTAAGTAGCCACCTGTGATCTTAAGTGGCTCCAGCTTGAGTTTGCGGGAACGAGTGAAGTGGAGGACTTTCGATTTTTTATAATTAATATTAAGAGCTTCCGCCTTACAATAGGCGATAAATGCATTAACTGCATTTGCTAGGTCCGCAGCTGTTCTGGATAAGATGACGGCATCATCTGCATAGAAAAGGGAAGCAACGGGGTGGCCTGCTAAGTGAGGAGGATACTTAGATGCTAGCTTCAAAGGGGAAAGAGCATCATGAAGATAAAGATTAAACAGTAAAGGGGCCAAGAGACAACCTTGTCGGACGCCCCTGGCCATTGGGAATGGAGTGGTAAGGGAGCCGTTGGGACCAATTCGGACGCGAGCTGTGGTGTTTGAATAAAGGGAAATAATTAGGGAGAGGAGGTGCGGATCAATTCCCAGATGGGCAAGTTTGGACCATAATCTCTGCCTAGGAATGGAATCAAAGGTGGCCTCCAGGTCCATGAAAGCGGCAAACAGGTGGCCTTGCCTTGGTGCAGTGTATTTACTGGCAAGGTGATAGAGAGTTAGACAGTGGTCCATGGTTGATGCTGACTTCCGGAAGCCAATCTGTTCTGGTGGTAGAATGTTTCTCTCATGGACCCATGAAAGAAGTTCTTCCAGTAAAACAGTGGCAAATATTTTCCCCGGAATAGATAGTAAACTGATGGGGCTATAGTTCCTAGGGATGTTTGGCTGGCCGCCTTTGAAAATCGGAACTATTGTAGCTTCTCTCCAGGAGTCGGGGATGTCTAGGGCGGAGGAGATAGCGGTGAATACAGGAGTCAACTGTTCACTCCACCAAAGAGGATCAGTCAGGAAAAGGTCCAACGGGACCATGTCTGGGCCGGGGGCCTTATTCCTTCGCATGGACATTATGATGTTGAAGATGCGGGTTGAGGTAAAATTTACTGAGGAGGTGGTACTAAGAGAACAGGAACAGAGGTCCAACGGGGATTGAAGGTGATCTGTAAGATGATTTGGAGAAGCGAAACTGGCTGAATAATAGGCGATCCATTCGTCAGCGGAAATCAGGGTAGCTGAATTGAATGGTGCCGAAGGCCTAACTAAGCGCCAGAAGGAGCGAGAGTCATGCCTCTCTACAGCCGAACGAAGAGTGGACCAAGCCTCAAGGATGTGTTGCTGTTTCTTGCCACGAATCATGTTTCTGTATGTCCTTTTAATATCTAGAAGCTCTGCATAGGTTTGGGGGTCGTTGGAAAATTTGATGATTCTGACCATTTTCCTAATTCGCCTTCTTAGGACTTTACATTCCTTGTCAAACCAAGGTGATTCAGAGAAGAAGTGTTGGTGGGTAGGCGAGGTGGTGGTTATGTAAGTTGTTGAAAAAGCATCAATTAATTTCCGGTATTGGTCAGCGGGCAGAATTGAGTCAGAAAGAACTGCTGGCATATCAAATGGTTTTTGTATGTCCAGGGCAAGAGAAGAGCTGAGGCTTGTCCATTTCTTTCTTTTGTATACAGGGTAGCTTTGTGCCGTGGAACTATAGTTTGAGGGGACAGAGAATGGCTCTATTAGGTTTAGCAGTAGAGTCAATGGAAGGTGGTCACCACCAAAATATTCAGCCACTTCCATTTTTGTAGAGATTGAGAATAGCTCCGGCGTCAATAGAATGTAGTCGACAACACTGGTTCCCCGGGAAGAGATGCACGTTAACTGCTGCGAGGACAAGGGAGTAACGTTGCCATTTGCGATGCAAAGATCGTTTTCGATGGCCAATTGAGCCATCAGCCTCCCCGATGCATTTGTTATGGGATCAAGAGAGCATCTGTTTCCCCAGGGGGGCTGCAGGGGATTGTCCAGGAGTGCTGCGGAAGATAATATAGCATCGTCGTTGGGACCTATTCTTGCGTTAAAGTCGCCTAAGAGGATTTGAGGAAGTCCTGGGTTAGTTGTTTGAAGATCATGGAGCCAAGACGAGAGTTCAGACCACCTTTCATTACGGTCAGAATCATTAATTGCAGGGGGCAGATATACTGTAGTTATCAACCATGGGCTTTTGGTCTTTGGAAGGTGGATCTTTATAGTGAGAAAGTAAGGGGAAGATTTAAGTTCCTCGCAGATAGTGAGGGATAAGCTGGTTGAAATAAGACAGGCGAGGCCAGCTTGAGGGCGACCCCTGTTAGCTAGTTTGCGAGCACAGGAGCTAAAGGAACAATAGTTTGGGAGAGCGATACTTTGTTGGGACCAGGTCTCTTGGAGGCACACAATGTCAAAAGAAGAGATGAAGTTTATTGCCTCAGGATCCATTTGCTTTGTCGCCCAGCCGTTAACATTCCAGGAGACAATTTTAAGGCTCTGGGGTGGGTTGGATGCGCCTTTCAGGGAAAGAACTACTTTTGCTTGATTTGAGGGTAAGGATTGAGCCTGTTTATTTCTAATGGTGTCGAATTTCCACAGAGATAGGGAGCCAGCTGGTATTTGCCTCTGGTCTGATCTTTGTCAATTATTTCCCAAGGAACTTTTAGGGATTACTCTTTTATGAGCCGGCCCATTGTTCTCCGTGCATGGCAAACTGGCCAAATGTTCTATAGTTTCGGCTGGTAAATATTGAGTACTGACATTAGTAGTCACCGGGCCTTTGAAGTGTGTTATCTCTTTCCGTAGGTGTTCTTCCGGTACCTGATTGTGGCCTAATTCTGCCTCGTCTAGGTACCTCAGCTTGTCCCAAGAGCCTGGTGAGTTCACCTTGGGGATGGTTCTCCTTACTGGAGGTGGTGTAGTGTTCTCTTCGGTGTGCTGGGCTTCCTTGATTGAAGGTAGATTAATCTCAGCCACCGTCTGAAGGCAACGTGGCCGACAGGCCACCGGGTTTTGTTCTTGTATTGGGTTCAAATTAAAGGAAGTCTGGTCCTTTTTATGGGCGTCCACACTGATTTCCTCATTTATGTCTCTCCCAGCCAGCTTAATTCTTGGCATATCCAATCTTTCCAATATTTCAGTTTGTACCAGAGATGGAAATTGGCAAAATTGCCAGATTAAGGTATTTTCTTCCACGGAGAAGGGGTCCTCATCTTCGTTAGCTTGAAATTGCGGGTCTTGCAGGTGAGCATCTTTCCTTTTTAGTTTTTGAGGCACTTGTTTCTGGAGACCAGGCCGGATTTTGGGAGGTTGTTTCTCCTTACTAGGGTTTGCGTGCTTAGCTTCCAGAAGGGGATTCAGTGGTGCCTTGTTTTCAAAAAATCTAAGAATTTTTATCTGGGCCTTTAAGAATATATATCTTGATCTGTAAATAAACTTGGCCAGGTTCTGGTCTCTAAATGTGATCATTGCTCTCATAGAACAGCCATCATGATGCAAATAATCTACAGAAGTAATATCATTTGGCTTTACTGCTCCTGGCAATATATCATTCAGAATGTTCAAGGAGCTCATTCTTCGATCTTTCCCTGTAAGAAAGCCCTTTGATTTTGGGAAGTTTGTAAATACCAATTTTTGGGGATTTAAGATCAGGTTCCAACATCTTGCCTGAGTAAAGGCTTGCCCATCTTGTATAATGTTGTCATCGCGATTGGGCTTTGCATCGTCCCCATTTCTCAATTTGCTAAGCGGTTTGCTGCCTTCATTGTTAGGGACCGCTTCTCCCCCAGTATCAAGTTCACTGAGTGACCTATTGCCGGGGCTCTGAGACGTTGCTTCCATCCTCCCATTTAGTTCTAAACTCCGGTTCGGAGATACCTCCTTAGCCATTAGCTGTGGCGGTGACTTCTTTTTCCCCTTCCTACCTTTCTCTTTTTTATCTCGTGCAGCAGATTTGTTTGAGTCCGATGGAAGTAGTTTAAATAATTCCTGCCATTGTTTACGTCGACTTATCTTTATTTTCCTTGTTGTTTTAATGTTCTTGGATTTCTTTTCTCTGGCTTTTGGTCTATTTTTTTTGCAATTTCTTGGTTGTTACTGCTTGTCTCATCTTCACAGGATCATCTGGTTTATGCATTTGGGGTGCATCAGTTGCTGTTGTCTCTTTTGGTTGGGGAATAAGGTTTTCCACAAGGGTCAGCAATAATCCATTTGTTATTGTCAAGTAATTTTTTATGTTGGAAAGGTCTGTATTTATGTCTTGGAGGTGGGCCTGAAAGAGGCCATCACTCAGTTCAGTTTGAGTATACTTAGAAGTGGGCGTCTGGTCTTGATGGAATGTTGTTAATTCTGCCAGAGGCCGCTGATTATTGATGACAGAAATATTTTCCTCAGGTTTCTCCGCTAGAGCTAGTTCTTGCGCCAAGCTTCTTGGAAAGTTTGTGTTTCCAGAGTTTTGTTGAAGCTCTTTGGAGTAATGTGACCAGTCAAGATGAGTAAGGGGGGGAGGAGTGACTTCATCAGTAATTAGTTCAATTTGTTCACTCATGCACTCCTCCCTCTTAGGGAAATAATTTATAATTTTACTTTGTCTCTTTCCAGGTCCCAGGGGGTTGAGTGGCGAATCTGGAAAGATACCCAACTCCTTACATATCTTTCTGGTGAGGACCATGTTGAGTAGTTGGGTAGTTGTCTGCCAATTAGAAAGCCAGTTGTCCCCAAGTGTTTCTTCCTAATTTGCAGGGCCGATGGATGAATAGGGGTGTATCTGCAGCTTTCTCCTGCTTAGCTCGTCAGCGAGCACTGAGTCTCAATATGTTTCTCTGCTTAAATATAGGTACCAGAAGGTAAAAAGGTACCAGAAGGTAAAAAGCAATGAAAACGGTGAAGCGCTAGTGCAGTAAAAGTGCTGAATTAAGAACTGCCTTGCTGAACAAAGAAGAAAAAGAGGGGAAAGAAATGGCTCTCCTGTTGTAGGGTATAGGTTGCAATAAGGTGCTTGGGTCTCAGGATCTGTTCCAGTGTCCAGCAGCCACCTTCACGCAGGTCACTTGTGCGTGTTGCTCCGGAGCTTCGAGGGAGAGGAACTGTCAGCCCCAAGAGGGTATGTTATGCGTGAGCTATTAAGGCAGCTTTGGTGGAGCTGGAAAAGGGAGGAAGGGAGGAAGGTTTGAGAGTTATTCCGTCAACTCCCAGTGTCCTTTTGCTGATAGAAGCTGATAGAAGCTGGGGGTTTTTCCAAGCTGCGCCTCTTATCAGCCTGCTTTGCTGAAGACGCTCTTACTCACACCGGCGGGACTCGAGGGGGACTTGCTTCAACCCCATTTTTTCGGTGTTTCCAATCACCCACCTTGAGTTTTTCCTTTCCCAGTGACGGGGGTCCCTTCACGACAGGGGAGTCAGGTCAGGCCTCTTTCCTTCCCCTTTCACTCGTTTCGGGAGATTACTCAGCTCCACAGCACCAAATGCACGGCGGGGGGTGCGGCAAGGCAGCAAGGCTGAAGCTTGAGCCCGGTGATAAAACAATAAAACAATAAAACGCTAAGGAAAGCGAAGGCAGTGTTGAGGAGATAATGCAGCCACTAAATCATTAGAATTAAGAGATAAAGCCCCGAGGGGTATGAAAAAGTACTTAAAACTACTTAAAACTACTTAAAACTTAATCTGAAAGCAAACGAGGTTAACTAGGCTGCTACCCTCGGCGCCATCTTGCCGCACAATCGAACTTGTTTTTGTATTCTCTGTCACTCGATGTTTTAAATCCCCTGTTACTTTTGTTATCCCCATTTTTTCAAAGTATTCGCCCAGGACGACATCCACTTTTATCTCCCCACCCCCATTTTATGTTGTTATTTCTATGTATATTATGCTATGGCCACATGGCTAATGCAATAAAATCGACTATAAAAAAAAAGAAAGTATTGGATGTGGGTTTTTTTTTGGTTTTTTTAATTGTTTTTGTTTTATTTTTGTTATGTATATGTAATATTTTTGTCTTTGTATTGTATTGTATGGTTTTGTTATGTTTAATTCTTTTTCTTTTTTCTTTTTGTAACTTTAAAAACTTTAATAAATATTATTTTTTTAAAAAAGGATTACTCACCTCCGTCACTGGTGCTGTGCAATGCCAGGTCTATAGGCAACAAAAACCGCCACCCTTCGAGATTTCTTTACCTCGCAGGGGGTCGACCTGGCTTGTGTGACGGAGACCTGGGTGCGCGAAGGGGAAACAGTTACCTTACGAGAGATGGCGCCCCGGATTTCTCCATCCTCAACCAGTCGTGGACTGTGGGCCGGGGGGGAGGGGTGGCATTATTAATCCGGGAAGATTGTCCTTTCAGGGCTCTACCATCGCCATCGATCCCCGGCATTGAATATGTTGGCCTAGTGTGGGGCTCCAAGGAGAGCTTGGCTGTCTGGCTGGTGTACCGGCCACCTAGCGCACCAGCAGCCACCCTGTCAGGCCTACTGGAGGCGGTGGCCGGCTGGGCCTTGGAGTTCCCTAACCTTTTGGTATTGGGGGACTTCAACATCCATGCTGATGCCACTCCCTCCTCACAGGCTCTGGACCTGGTGTCTTCCATGGCGACACTAGGGCTCTCCCAGTTTGTTTCGGGCCCCACACATCAAGCAGGCCACACGCTGGATTTGATCTTTGGTGTAGGTATAGATGTGTTCATGTCTCCTTCGATGAAGGTGCCATGGTCTGATCACTACGCTCTGAAAGCCAGGATTGACTTTCCACCCCCACCCTGCTTAGGTGGCGAGCCGATTTGGGCTCGTCCGCAGAGGCTGATGGACCCTGATAGATTCCGCCAAGCCTTGCGGGACCTTGCTCCCCCTGACGACTCATTGACTGAGCTTGTTGAGGGCTGGAATATCCAGCTCCTGGCAGCCATCAATGAGATCGCACCTAAGCGCCCTCTGCGACCCCGCAGAAACCGGGCTCCCTGGTTTACCGAGGAGCTCTGGAAAATGAAGCGGGACCTCAGACGGCTAGAGCGAGTATGGCGGGGTGCCCATGATGGAGCCTCAAGAAGATCTTATAGGGCTTTTATGAAAACCTACGAGATGGCGGTGAAGGCTGATAAGAAGTCCTACTTCTCGGCCTCCACTGCCTCCGCTAGCTCTCGCCCGGCGCAATTATTTAGTATAATCAGGTCTTTAACGTCCCTTGAAGGACAGCCAAATTTAAATAACAATTTGACACACAGCTGTGAGGCATTTGTGAGCTTTTTTGCAGAGAAGGTCTTGTTGCTCCACCATGACCTCCCTGCCAATTTGGATACAATAAAGGAACTGGAGGCTCCTCGACTGTCCTCGGGTCCAGTATTGCACCACTTTGACCGGATATCCCCAGCCGATGTGGACAGACTCCTCTGAGCTGGAAAGCCCACCACCTGTCCTCTCGACCCGTGCCCGTCTTGGCTGATTAGAGCGTGTCCAGACGAGGTGCGGGCCCTCCTGGGGGATATCATCAATTTGTCCCTTGGCACGGGGACATTCCCAGGGGAACTGAAAGAGGCAGTGGTGCGCCCGCTCTTAAAGAAAACATCATTAGATCCTTTAGATCTATCTAATTACCGCCTGGTTTCGAATCTTCCGTTCTTGGGTAAGGTGATTGAGAGAGTGGTTGCTGAACAGCTTGGTGGGTTTCTGGATGAAACATCGGCTCTGGATCCATTCCAGTCCGGTTTCCGCGCTGGTCATGGGACCGAGACGGCTCAGGTTGCCCTAACAGATGATTTCCACAGGCAGCTGGATCGAGGCGGGTCGGGGCTGCTGATTCTTCTAGATCTGTCAGCAGCTTTTGACATGGTCGACCACGAACTCCTGGACCACCGCCTTGCCAACGTGGGGATCCAGGGCACAGTCCTTCAGTGGCTGCGCTCGTTTCTCTCTGGTCGGGGACAGAGGGTGGCGCTTGGGGGGGAATTGTCATCGCGCCACTCCTTGGTGTGTGGAGTACCTCAGGGTGCGATACTCTCCCCGATGCTTTTCAACATCTTTATGCGCCCCCTCGCCCAGCTTGTCCGGAGTTTTGGGCTGGGTTGCCGTCAGTATGCTGATGACACCCAACTCTATCTATTGATGGATGGCCATCCTGACTTGGCCCCAGACACACTGACCAGATGTTTGGAAGCTGTGGCTGGATGGTTACGTGGGAGCCGTTTGAAGCTAAATCCTTCGAAGACAGAGGTCCTGTGGCTGGGACGGGACGATATGGGATTGGGGGGGCAACTCCCATCTCTTGCGGGGGCGCAATTAGTGCCAGCACCGTCCATTAAGAGTTTGGGTGTAATCTTCGAAACCTCCCTTTCCATGGAGGCGCAGATTGCAGCTATAACAAAGGCGGCATTTTTCCATCTCCGCCAAGCTAAGCATTTGGCTCCTTACCTCTCTCGCCCTGACCTAGCCACTGTGATCCACGCGACGGTCACCTCCAGACTGGATTATTGTAACTCGCTCTACGTGGGGCTGCCCTTGAGACTGACCCAGAAACTCCAGTGGGTGCAGAATGCTGCAGCGAGACTCCTTACGGGGTCTTCACTGCGAGATCACATTCACCCGGTGCTATACCAGCTGCACTGGCTCCCGGTGGAGTACAGGATCAGGTTTAAGGTGCTGGTTTTAACCTTTAAAGCCCTATACGGCCTAGGACTCTCATACCTACAGGACCGCCTCTCCTGGTATGTCCCACAGAGAAACTTACGGTCTTCAAATAAAAACATCTTGAAGGTCCCAGGCCACAGAGAGGTTAGGCTGGCCTCAACTAGAGCCAGGGCTTTTTCGGCTGTGGCTCCGATCTGGTGGAACACTCTGTCACAAGGGACTAGGGCCCTGCGGGACTTGACATCTTTCCGCAGGGCCTGCAAGACAGAGCTGTTCCACCAAGCCTTTGGCCAGGGCACAGCCTGACTCCCTCCCTCGGCAATCTTCATGGAGCTCTGGCCCAGTGGTTGCCAGTGGCTTTATTTGAATTAATTTTATAATGAATGATTTTAGAGTGTTGTTTGTGTTGTACTTTTGTACTGTTTTATTGTTGTTAGCCGCCCTGAGCCCAGCTTCGGCTGGGGAGGGCGGGATATAAATAACATTGGCAGTGCACATGTTAAGCCAAAGAAGTGCAGACCCGGCTCAGAGAGATTGGGTAGCACTTAAAAGAATCCTAAGGTCTCTGAAAGGCACAAAAGATTACAAACTAGTGCTGGATACAAGATATGATCAGCAAGTGTACGCATACGCTGATGCCAGCTGGGGGGACAGAGAAAATGGAAAGTCTACCACTGGCTATGCCATATATATTGGAAATGCCCTGGTTCAGTGGAAATCCCAGAAACAAACATTTGTTGCCACAAGTAGTTGTGAAGCAGAGTACTCAGCCATAAGCGAATGTGTGTCACAAATAGAGCCAAAAAATAACAATTTGACACACAGCTGTGAGGCATTTGTGAGCTTTTTTGTGGAGAAGGTCTTGTTGCTCCGCCATGACCTCCCTGCCAATTTGGATACAATAAAGGAACTGGAGGCCCCTCAACTGTCCTCGGGTCCAGTATTGCACCACTTCGACCGGATATCCCCAGCTGATGTGGACAGACTCCTCCGAGCTGGAAAGCCCACCACCTGTCCTCTCGACCCGCTGAGCCTAGCTCCTAACCAGCCAGTGCCTGAGACGCCAACAGCTGTGGTTTCTCAGGGTTCTCAGCAATCCCCTCTTTTATCTCAACCCAACCTTTCTCTTGATACTTCATTTCAGCCCTCAAGTCTGCCTGGCTTGGCAGATCCAGCGGTGCCTCTTGAGTCGGTAAAGGCTCAGAAGGCAGATCTCTCCGCTGTAGAGCAAATGGTTAGGGAGGCAAAAGCATCTTCTCACCTAACTGTGGAAGAGCTTGCTGACTTAAACATGCTCAATCCGGTTTCAAGGGCACCGGATGCTCAGGGTCAACAGTTTAGCCATTGGGACCTTCTGCCTTATTCTGTAATCAGAAAGGTGGAAAAAGCCGATAATGAATTGGATTTGACCAGTACCTATCCATGTGGACTGGAAGAGGAGGAGTCCTCAAACCTTATATTGATTCCTAATGATCAGAAATCTGTAATGAAAATGCTCTTGAATCCTGGCCAGTTTGTCATTTGGCCTACTGAATTTTGCCAAGCTGCAGAGCATCAAGCCTGTGTGCAGGCTGCCCGAGACCTTCTCTTTGAACATTTGGCAGGAGAAGGACAGTCTAGTACTGTGGACAGGCAAAGTCAGCTGCCTCAAAAGTGTTTCCCTTTGATTGCTGCATGCGCTTTGCCAGCATTTAAGAAAGTCCCTGAATCTGGCAAGCCCTCTAAGAGTTTTGCTAGTATCAGGCAAGGCGCATCTGAATCCTTAGCCCTGATGAAAGTCACTGTGAACCTGCAAACTCAATTGCTACAGAAACAGTTTCCTGTGATTTCTACATGCGCCCTACATGCCTTTCAAGCTCATAAAGCTAGTGCGCTTGTAGGTGCTTTGTGTTACTCAGGGAACAGCCAGTAATTGGGTCACCCTCTGACCCAGGACCAAAAAAGGGGGGATGTTTTCCTGCTCAGATAGCCCCACAGCCAGTAACATCTTTGAAAAACCTGACACCAACGGCAATGCGGGGCTGTAACTAATTATGCAGGAAGACACCATTTTTCATTTGCCTTTGGGAAGAATATTTATTGCTCAGATAAGCCTTGGCGTCCAGCCCGCTTCGGCTGCACAGCTACCAGGCAGGCCTCCGGACTTCAAAGGCCACATTCCAAAGGCTCTGAGCAACAGCAGAGTTCAGCAGCGGTAAGAGAAAGCTGTAAAATCTCCTTCAGAGCTTTCTTCAGTGTGCTTAAATAAAGTCCACTCAGGATCTTAGCAGCTAAAAGCAGTTTTATTTACAGCCGACTATCCATTATCTATCACAGCGAACAGCATCGTGAAAACACGTCCTCTCTCCTCAAAAGTGAAAGTAGAGAGAAAGAACAAAGGCTGGAGACTCTCAGAAATGACGCAGAATTTCCCCCCTCCCACTGGAGGCAGGGCGTACACTCTGAGCTGTTTAACCCTGTAAGCTCAGCTTCTCTTCACATTCATCTCATTCCCTTTCAGACCAGGGGGCATCTTTTCCCTGGAACTGTGGGTTTGATCCTCCACTAGTCCCATGCAGTCTCTGCAAAAGGGACAACTGATTCTGTCTACATAGGCTTTTTCAGAACACAAGCATGGCCACAGACTCTGCTAGAGGAAGTCTGTTACACAGCTAACTTTTTTTTCCCCTATGCTTGCGGCTGCAGACACTCACTGAGAAGGGGGGTTTCCACACATTTCTAGCTTCTCCTTTAGTTGTGCTTTACAGAAACCAAGTTCAAACCTTGAAATCAATGTCTGATTTTTGTCTCAGCGTTGCCGTTAAAGTGGCTAACGCAAGAGGCTATTTGGATGGACCAATGGCCAATCTCAGGGTGAAAATTAAATGCTTTATATGCTCTGGTAGCAGAGCAACTTGAAGTTCTGACTAGGTCCTGGAATTTGCTCCTGCTTGCCCCAATTACATTTTCCCAAACCTTTATAAGTTACCCACTGCACAATTGCAGCCTCTGCTGAATTGCTGAGAGATGCAAAAGCCCCTTCAGAGGGTATTTCCATACCGCTAGCCAGCACTGACAGGGAAAAGTTTGCTTTTACTGTGCCTGTGTTAAACAATGAACGCCCAGCAAAAAGATACCAGTGGAAAGTTCTGCCACAGGGTATGCTTAACAGTCCGATCTCTCAATTCGAGGGCCCTCGACAAGATGGCGCCGAGGTAAGACGCTCTTATCGGAGCTCAAAGAGATCTTTTAACTAAATGCTGCCGGCTCTCCTCTCCCCTTTGGATTCTATCTCTTTTTACTATTTCGCTGTGCTTTTGAACATCTCATCTTATCTTATCCTCCTCGGTGCCGGGACTTAATGAAGCTAAAGAATTTTTTTTTTTTAACGAAGGCTCTCAGACATCCCTTCCTGGGCATTAAGGCACTCCCTCCCAGTTTTTTCGTTGACTCCTCGTGACAAACTTATTCCAAGGATCCTAAAGGACTTCTAATGGGCTTTTAACCCTAAAAACTACAAATTCATAAAACCACAAACTTCTCCCACCCCCTCTAAATTCGTGGACCCAAACATCTCAGTCGTTCTAACAAACTGAGAAGAAAGGGGGGGGGTACTTCAAAGGAGTGCTATAACTGGACCCAGTTTTAAACTCTTCGCAGCAACCCAGCCAGGACTGAGTGAGAATTGAACGAAACTGCGACCTGAGAACCTTAGCACTTTATCACTCTACTCAGAAGTCTGATCTCATTGACTTAAGAAGAATCTAGTAATGAGAAGAGCCAAAAGACTCAGGTGTCTTGATACAGAAACTGACACAGAGCCCTCTGGTTTCAAACAGAGTAATCTAGATAATTACCTGCTACCTCAAAAACAGCACGTATCTCCTCCCAAAACCTTCCTCAACTCAATTGAAGAGATATCCCTAGGAATAAATGAGGCCAACGCTACTACTCCCATAACCGAGGCACAAGCACTAATTGATAGAAAGGTGGAACTGCTGGAGGAATGCTGCCTATTGACTGCTCAAACAGTCAAACTGCTCAAACAGTTCAAAAAATCTTTGAACAATTACAAAACATCACCAAGAAGCTGGATAACCTAAATGAAAGGAGGCAACTCACTCCCTTTTTGCCACCCTTAACAAGCCCTGGAGATAAACAGAACAAATACAAATCTATACCTCTAAACCAGCCAAAAACCAGAGGAAGCCCCCCTCACTCAATCAACCTGATACTGAGGCCATGTGAGATCGTTCTCCACATTTTTCCATATAGAGGACCCCTACCTTACTGGGGGTCACCTTTCTGGGCCAGACATCATCTAAATCAGCTCCTTGGCCTTGAGGGCGGAAGCATTGACTTAAAAGCAGTCAAGAGGCTTACTAACGATGGATATTCCAAAAAGTACTACTAAGATTTGGTAGTCATAGAATCCCAACCAAAATTTTAAGAGAAAAGGCTCATTTAGCCCGGAAAGGAATTTTTCCGCGTCGACACTTTGAAGATATATCACCCAGACCATTGATCCCATCTAAAAGACAGAACAAGATGAACAAGGCCATTCCACCAGAAGCCGACATCCGCCCTACCCCCGTGGAAGAACCCAGTAGATGGGAGAAACCGCAGCCAGTTACCCGGGAAATCAAGCAAGAAAAATCCAAGCTCCCAAACCATGCGACTGTAGCATTAAATAACAACCTCGCCCTTGACACAATAGACTGGACAGTCCCAGAAGAAGAAGATCTGTTGAGTAACTTTACCAAGCTACCAGATAAGGAACAAATAAACATACTCAGTAAATTGACGAAACTACAGGCTAGATTGACCGAAATTCACCAACAAGGTCAACAAAATGCAGTAGAAATAATACACAATCAAACTTTACACTTACCAGCCTTTTCCCCAAAATGCATAGTCAAAAAGAGAGCTACTAATGGAACTTTCAAATGTATAGATGCAGAGCTTCAAATCCAGCCGCCTCTAGAATATGAAATGGCAAGGAAAAATTCCAGTAATGAGACCACAAATTCCTGGCTGAGATATCAAATACTAGCTCCAAACGAAATAGGTACCCCTTATTCAAGTACTACAAAGGACTCTAACATTGCCGAACAAAAGATGACCTCCAATAGATCTGACACACTGAGCCCAACACCAAACGAGGCCAAAGAAATGGAAGTAGTGACTGAAAATAGTCCTACTGTCCATAATAGTCCACTAATCACAGAAATCTCTCAGGAACAAGGAACAGTTAAGGAAGAAAACCAAGAAAGGGAGGAAATTTTAATTTCCCGCACCTTAAAAAAGAATCTAAAAGATTTGCCATTATGCTCCCCATCGAAAGTAGCGACAAATGGCTGTATCTGCACAAGACAAAATCCCCCGCTGGACTCAATGACAGAATTAGAATGACTAAATGCTGTCAACCAGCCACCAACTCCAAAACGGATCCTACGCTTGCTGTCCTGGAATATCGCAGGGTGGGGAAACAAAGACGGAGACCCAGACCTAATGAACTTTTTTAAAGATTTTGAACTAATACTTCTACAAGAAACATGGTCAACTAGAGATATTAAAATTAATGGATTCACCTCCTACACGAAACCCGCATTGAAAACTAACACGAAGGGCCGGCCGAAAGCAGGGTTCTGTTGTATGATCAAAGACAACTTAGGGTTTGAAATCAAACAACTAGAAAAATGCTCACCACTTGCACAAGCTCTAATTTTAACCCCAAAAAAAGATTCTTTATTACTTCTAAATGTCTATATCCCCCCAACCAAAAACAACAGCAACAGTGAAAATTGGTCACAACTAACCTTTTATATAGAAAATTTGACCGATAAATACCCAAATGCCTCACTGATAATAGCAGGTGATTTTAATGCCAGAGTGGGAACCAACAACGAACAACTATGTAGCAAACTAAATTGGAATACTGATAATGATATCGCACATGCCCTGAAAATAGGACGACTCTCCAGAGACAGGGTTGTAAACAACGAAGGTTTACGCCTACTTGAATTATGTAACTACTTCAATTTGCAGATTGTGAACGGTTCAACAAAAGGCGATAGAAGCGGGGAGTTTACATACTTCTCCCCCCGAGGATGCAGTGTCATCGACTATATTCTTGTCCCTTATAATATTATAAATTCGATCATAGACCTCAAAACTGGAACGCGCACTGAAAGCGACCTTCAGCCATTATCGCTGTCTATTAACTTAAAGGACGAATCCAAAATAACTAGGTACAATATCATAGAACCCTCTCAATACAAACAAATGACCCAATTAAAATGGTCCCAGGAAATGAGTGCAGCAGTGGGGCAAAAACTTACAGCCAACCTGAGAAAACAAGTATTATCCAACTTAAAGACCACTAATCTCTACAGTGATATTCCGAAAATTTATAATGAAATCTTCCAAATGTTTGTAGAGCTTAGTACCCCACCTAAAGTTTGGGAACTTAAACATAGCGCTAGCCCTTGGTTTGATGATGAATGTTTCCAGCTAAAAAGAAAACTGCGCCAAACATTTAGAAATAATCGCACTAAACTAGAGCCCTCTTATCTTGATGGAAAAAGAAAATATCACAACATTCTGGCCGAAAAGAAACAAAATACGCAACCCAAAAATGGCTACAATTACTCGACTCAATTCAGAGTAAAAACAACAAAGCGTTCTGGAACCTAGTGTATGGAGGATTGAAAGCTGAAAATCAACTAACTCTACCACCAATTGCAGAATCCAAATGGTCCCAATATTTTACATCTGTATTTAACAATCTACACAGTGAATTTAAAGGAAATGAAACCCCTAAAAATAAAATAAATAAACTCCAGGAGTGGCCAAGGGTAGAGGAAGAGGAAATTAGAGAGATAGTTAAAAATTTTAAATCGGGGAAATCTCCAGGGCCAGACGGTCTACCAATAGAATTATTTAAGACCTATATAGATTGGTGGGCAGAACCCTTAGCTCAACTGTTTACTCTTATAGATAAATACGGGATCATACCTGAGATATGGTTAAGATCAATAATTATTCCAATCTTTAAAAATGGCGACCCAAAAGAACCAAGGAATTATAGACCGATAAGCCTACTATCAGTGATAGGGAAAATCTACGCTAAGCACCTCTTATCTAAACTCCTTACCTGGATGAAAAATCTAAACCTACCAGGGAAAGAACAAATAGGTTTCTCCAAAGGTTGCTCTACACTAGACCACTGTCTTATACTCATGCATCTGGTTGAAAAATACAGATCCCAAAGGCAATCTAAGATATACGCTGCTTTTGTAGATTTTCGTGGTGCATTCGACTCAATTGACCGCCCAAAGTTGTGGAGGAAACTCGCAGAATTAAAAATTGATCAGCGCTTATTGATTCTAATGCAAAATCTATACTCTTCTAATACCTGTCAAGTCAAACTTAACACCAAAGGTCACCTTTCATCAGATATCCCAAACTCAAAAGGGGTAAAACAAGGGTGTATTCTTGCCCCCTTTCTATTTAACTTATTCCTATCAGACTTGCCAGATTACCTTCAAAAAATAGAATCACATGCCCCTAAACTTAATCAGAAGCCAGTTCCTCTCTTATTATACGCAGACGATGCTGTCCTACTATCATTAACGAGCCTGGGTCTGAAACGTCTTTTATCCTCACTGATCCTTTACTGCGAATGTAACAAACTCTCTATAAATTATGAGAAGACAAAAATTTTGGTCTTCTCGAATGGTTGGAAATTAGAGAAATGGAAAATAAGAGGGCAAGAAATCCAACAAGTGAAAATCCATAGGTATCTGGGAATCTTATTCCAGAGCAATCTAGGGTGGGTAACCCATCGCACAAATGCCATAAAACAGGCAAAGTGCACCTCATCAGCAGTTGCCCGTTTTTATTATCAGAAAGGTAATCAATTTATTCCTGCGGCCATTCAGATATTTCAAACAAAAGTGCAATCCCAGTTACTTTATGGAATCCCGCTATGGGTCCAAGCATATAACAGTGATTTAAAAAAAATTCATTCCAGCTTTTTGAGACGTATTCTCGGACTCCCAGCTGTGATCAAATATGAAACAATGTGTGCAGAAATAGGCATACACACACTGGAATATTGGGCATGGTCCACCTCAATAAAGTACTGGTTACGCTGCCACTTTCGCTGCCCTCCATCAAGTCTGCTCGCTGATTTGCTCAAAGACTCCTATAAATCAAGATGGTATCAGCACCTCAAAAAAAAAATTGAATCTTTAGGCATTGAGTTGGAGCCCCTGTACAATTCTAATGAGCAGTACATTTTTCATAATATCCTAACTAGACTAAAGGATGTCGAGAGACAAAATATTATGGCAGCTGTAAACAAAATCTGCTCCCCCACATTCTATGATTTAAATATCTTAGATAGTAGAGCCAATTACGTCACTAAATTAATAATCCCAGCCCAACGTAGGGCTTTTATGCTGGCCCGTTTAAATGTTTTTCCCTCAGCATTTGTCAGGGGAAGATATCAAAACGTTCCTAGAAACAAGAGATTCTGCAGATGCTCTATGAATGTCCCGGACACTGTAGAGCATATTCTCTTTCATTGCCCATTGCACAGTACGATCCGTCAACGCGTGCTGTCCCCTCTTTCGGGTGGTCTGGAACCCCAGCAAGGTAAATGTGTGGGACTTTACCTATCCGACGCTGACCAAAGGGTAACGGCGGGGGTAGCTGAGTTTTTGGCAGCAGTCCTCCAAGGAGCAGGTTAACAAGGAAAACCACTGATTTTACATGTATATATATATATATGTATGTAGCCATCTGCTGCCTTTTTTATATACATTTCAAGGTTTTTATATGTTATTTTCTCTTTTATGGTTTTATTTGCATAATGCCTAATAAAGGTTTGATAGATAGATAGATAGCTTAACAGTCCAACCTTGTGCCAGTACTTTGTAGATTAAGCTCTGCAACCTTTCCGAGACAAGTATCCTGAATTGCTAGTCTATCATTTCACAGATGACTTGCTTATAGGGGGAGAGATTGTGTCAGAATCTCATATTGAGGATCTTTCTCAAATCTTAGGGCGAAGTGGACTTTTAATTGCATCTGAAAAAGTCCAACGCCAGTATCCGTATTTGTACTTAGGACATAAAATTCTCTTTACTTATTCTGCTCCTGTCCGTCCTCAACTGGAATTTCCGCAGCCATTAACATTGGCAAGCCTGCAGCAAATTATGGGACACATGAATTGGATAAGACCATTTTTATAAATTATCTACAGCACAGTTGCAACCACTGTTTGACTTGCTAGAGGAGTAAAGGGACCTGCAGACGTTATTTCCATAACTGATACCCATTGCACATGTCTAGCTGAACAAAATGCCTCACTGGCACAGCACTTTGCAGATGGATCAGACTCTGTTAGACTTTGCGTTTAGCGACGTTCCACGAACGCAAAAAGCAGTTTACATCATAGCACCTCCAAAAAAATGTGTATCCATACATCGAAGCAGTAGCAGATCTCTTTAGGAAAGAACGATCTCAAGCATTACAGCTCACTGGCTTCGATCCAGTCTATTGCATTACCCTTTCACAAAGCAATTGTACCCTAGTTGCAATATTCTGCTCCTTGGCAAAATTGCTCTTGCAGTTTGTAAGAGAATTAAATCTTTTAACTTACCCAAGGATGCTCGCCTAAGTCATCTATGCATTCCTCTCAGACTTCACCAATTCTGCGGCTCAGTACCCACCCCCCAAGTCATCTACTGACAGGGCTCGGGGGAGGGGGGGTGCTGGCGTAACAACTTCCTGGAACTGTAGAGTGATGTATTTAAATTCATTCCACCTCAACCTGTTTTCTTCACCTCAATGAGCGGAAATTGCTGTTTTGATTTTAGTTTTCTAAACTTTCCAGCCACACCCTTCAAATCGGTGCTGGACTCACAATGTGCCTATCAATTGATGCATCGATTGCTATTAGCTCAAATCATACAGCTAGTAGCTGAAAATTTATCTGAGTATTTTTCTCTTTACTGTGTCTCATCAGCTAGCATGCTGTAAGTTTTTTTTTTGTGGTAAACCACATCCATGCTCGTAACCTGCATGGGCCTCGCTCTCTACAGGAAATGAGAAGGTGGATGCACCTCTGCGTAACTTGGCAACCAATGCTTTGTTCACAGACCTAGTAGAAGTTTTGATGTTTTTTCATCAATCAGAAAAAAAGGGTTAGCTGAACAATTTCGGTTACCTTTACTGCCAGCCAGAGCCCGGCTAGCTCATTCGGTAAAGCACAAGACTTTTAATCTCAAAGCTTGCTCACATTGTTTCATAATCTCAAGCATTTCCACATGCTGTGACTCCTAGCGACACAGAAGCACTGCAGTTGTGGCCAAGGGACTGTGCATTTTAAGCCATATTCCACAGTCCATTGCCACACTTGAAACCTTTTCAGGGTTCATAACAACTCAAAAGGTTAAGCAGCGCATGATTTCTTGCAGTGCTGTTATGGGCCAAGCCCAAACACTTAACCACTCCTGCTCTTGTTTTCTGTTTATTGCTCACATCTTTCCAGCAATCCTGCATCCAGTGAGTATTTCTCTTACCCACAGTAGTCCCTGTAATTCCACAGGTTAAACAAATGTGGAATGGGCCACTTACTCCCCGAAGACACCTTTGGAAAACATTAGGAAAGGGGGAGAAGTGTAGGCCCTAGGCAACATCCAGCATAAATTTAACACCTTGCGGTTTTTCATTTAACCATCTGGCTTTTGATTTGGACAGGTTTTTCACCAGCAGACAGACATCTCCACAAGTCCAAGGACCTCGAGCTTACAAACTTTTATATCAACAGCTACCGGATCTGCAGCAGACCTGAAGTGGCATGGCCTTGTGGCCCCTGACCAGCTGGGGGTGGGGCTATGCTTTATTTCTACCCCCACAGGTCTTGTGTGAGTTCCAGTTTGGTGTGTGCAATTTGCTCTCCAGCATGGTCTGGCATCATGGCCTGACCAGTCCGGCTCCAGTCCGACTCCAAACTTCCAGCTTCCTATGGGAGATGCCAGTAAAGCGCCACCCGAGTGAGACGTAGTACCACCGAGTGCAGACCGGGAAGAAGTCGCTTCAGTCACTTGGGTGACATCAAGCCCTTGTTCCTGTTGGACAATATCAGCTCTCTCGAGCCTGAACAACCAGAGACATTTCCTAACTGACTGCTGCCATATATTTGCCCAACTTGCTGCTGACTCCATGCTGTTTCTTTTCATGCCATGCCTACTTTTGCCAATGAAAGCTTTGACAATCTGTGGAACTAGCTCACTAGCTGACCTCCTGATCTTCTATGACTCAAGCACATCTTCACCTATGCTGTAATGTTTACAACCCGTCTTACTTGCTGCTATTGTGGTATGCATGTAGTCCCACTATTTTACAGCTCTGCAAAGTTCGCTCTGGTCCCTGTGTCATGGCCCTCTCTGCTTCTGATCAAATTCGGGTTCATCTAATTTGGCTTCAACACCTTGCTCCCGGCATTATACACTCCTCCAATTTGGAGTATGCCCGGCATCACACACAGGGCATGGGTGGACTCGGGACCTTCTCTTTGATAGACAGAAAAGGGGAGATGTAGGGATATTGCGAAGTGGGGAGTGGGGTCCGGAGGGAGCACACTTCCCCATCAGCAGGCAGCCACAATCTGCCTGCACGCGTGACCCTGGGGTGCAGGAAAAACTCCCCCTCAGACAAGTCATAGCTGTCTAGAACATCGTTCCCTCAGTCTAACCTTTTGCGGTCTCAGCAGTCTGCGGTGTCCTGTCTGTAACCTTTGTCCCTGAGACCTTTTGTCTCCTTCGTCATACACTGTGCAAGGGGAAAATGACGCTATGGAAACAGGTGCCAAAATAACTTTGTACCACCCCACGATCTCGGGATGGAAGATGTGTAAAGGTCACAGCCCAAAAATGTATCTGCCTGGCTTGCATATTTGTCTCAATAAAAGGAGGCTCCACAGGAATGGCAGTAGCTCGCTTGAGACCACCTGTGCACAGCTCACATGATGATCAACTCCTGTCTTGGGCCTTCACTTCAAGGATCTCTAGCCAGTTGTTTGAAATGTAGACTTCTATCCTAGTCTGAAGATGATGCCGATTGCCATTATTATGTGCGGTGCTTTACAGAGTGGTAAGGACTCAGGTCCCCACTGAAAAGAGGGAAAATAGAAACAGGACAAAGAATCCTATCCACCCAGCGGTGGAAGACATGTGAAACAGGGTGCTGGCAAATTGCTTACAACTTTGGTCATCTCACAGTCTTCTTGCAATCACTATAACTCTGAAAATTTGTAACAAAACTGTGAGATTTAGGATAAAATGATATGCAGTGCTAAATGAGTCGCTGGATTTTTAATTTAATTTTACTTCAACTGTATTTGATTTTGCTGTATCCTTATTTTGCTTTAAATAGCAACTGCCACAGTTTATACAAACACACACACACCCCTCCCCCCCAAAAAACCCTGCTTTTATTATCCTCTGGAAGGTTCTCATTGAAGCTTCTGTTAGTAACCCTGAAAGAGGACATGTTTCTTCACATAACACAGGGTGTTGCAATGCAGCCAATAGAAAAGAGAATTGGTTATTATTATCAAAGGTGGTAGGTCTTTCTGTTTGTCACTAGTGTGTAGGAAAGCTGAAGGGGCAGCCCAGTGATGGTATGCCACTGTTTATAAGATGCTGAATGTTAACTTTCACACAGTAGTTTATTGTGGAATTGGTAATGTTCACACATACAGCTTTATCACGGCATCTGCATGAAGCCACCCAGTTTCTGCATTGTTTTTCTTCTTACTGGATTTTCTGTGGAAATGGTAAATCCATATGAAATGGTAAAGGGGTATAGGATGGCACTTCCGTGTGGACTGTGTTGTGTGGATGCTACACTATGAACTTCCATGCATGCATCACCATGTGCACAATAAAGTGCTTACATCCCTTGGGCCAGCTCTGGGCATGTTGCTCAGCAAGTTTAGACCATCTCTCGTGCTAGCTTGTCTCTGGGAGGCATTTCTGCATGAGAATGAAACGCCGTGGGGCAAGGTGAATATAAAATGGAAGAATGGTAAAAAGAGGTGTGGGATATATCTATTAATGATAAATTAACAAGTTCTATTATGGTAAGACAGGGAATATGCAGGAGAAATGATTTTGAGGATATATGGAAGTTATTTGTTTATTATAAAAGGTATTATAAAAACAATTTTTAAAAAGGAAATTAAATGTCCTTTCATGCAGCCAAATATTATGTAATTCATCATTAAATAAATAAATAAAGTATATCTGTCCAAGGCACAGCAAGACAATATCATCTAGGCAGCGACGTTGACATTTTTCCCCATCACTGAACTCAACTTGGACCGTTGCCATGGGTCCTAATTTAAGAAAGAGCCTCTGATGCCGCTTCCAGTAACAATGTGTCTAGTTCTGGTGCGTGTCAGGCAGATGCTTGCCACCATGCAGGTCTGGCCGATGGGCCTTTGTAGACAGGAATTCAATGCTCTTCCTCCCGCCCCGCCCCCCCAAAAAACAGCTCAGACAAAGCTCTTTTCATGGCAGTAATAAACACCATCCTGTGAAGGACACACAGTCTGGAAAGGGAAGTCAAGACAACATCCCCAAGAAGCTTCAGAAAAGTGCCATCTCCACTGTGGCACAGCCAGCAAAGGGCATCTTGGCCAAAAACCAGACAGGACTGAGGTCCCAAATCAGCTACTGCACCTAAACCTTCAAGTAGACTGGGTGCTGGAATTATAGGAAGAAAGCCATGGTCACTTCCAGACAATCTGTTCATTTTGCATCCTCAGTCTCCATCAGCCAATGTTGGATGTTGCTGGATTAAATTACATCCCTGCCTCTGTGCTATACATCTGAAGCACTCTTGCAGCACTTTGAAAACAGTGATGGCTTTTCTCCAGTAATTACTAAGGGTCTTCTCAGCAGTGGCGCCCTCTTTGTGGAACACCCTCCAGTCAGATGTCAAGGAGATAAAGAACTACACAACTTAGGTTATGGAAAACTGATATAAACTTTACAGCTTGATATCTGATTAAGGAGAATATAATGAAGATGCTTTATTGTTGGTACCTCACACCAGGAAGTTTATCAAAGATGTACAAAAAACACTCAAATCTCTGTTGGAGATGTAAAACAGAGGTGGGGACAATGTATCATATGTGGTGGGGGTGTAAGGTGGTTAAAAAGTTCTGGATTGTGGTACATGAAGAGCTCAAAAAGATATTTAGGAGTTCAGTTTCTAAAAAGCCAGAAGCATTTCTGCTGGGCTTAATATCTAGTGACATCCCCAAGGATAAAAGGAATGTATTCCTTTACGCAACAGCAGCAGCCAGAATATTAGTGGCAAAAAATTGGAAAACAGACAAAATACCAGAACTACTAGAATGGCAAGCTAAAATTTGTGAATTTGTGGAGATGGTAAAGTTAACAGCATCAATTAGAGGCTGTCCCAACCAAAAAAATTACAAAGAGTGGGAATGCTTAAAGGTTTACATGAAAAGAGTTGGTTTTGGAGCTTAAAAATGCAATAGCTTAAAGGGTGCAAGGATATAGGATGATATTATAACAAATATGGAACAACAAATATAAACAGCTGTTAACGCAAAAAACAACAACAGTAAGTAAAGAAGATCGCACATGGGTGAAGGGAAGCAACAGGTTTAGGGGGAGGGAGGTGAGGGCATTAATTGGAAAATTGTTGAAGATATATATGGGATCTAAGAGATTAAGAATAAGGAACCAAAAGAAGGAGACAAATATTAAGGGATATGAAAATAAGGGAACCTGAGAAGAACCAGTATACAGTGGTACCTTGGGTTAAGTACTTAATTCGTTCCGGAGGTCTGTTTCTAACCTGAAACTGTTCTTAACCTGAAGCACCACTTTAGCTAATGGGGCCTCCTGCTGCCGCCGCTGCTGCGAGATTTCTGTTCTCATCCTGAAGCAAAGTTCTTAGCCTGAGGTACTATTTCTGGGTTAGTGGAGTCTGTAACCTGAAGCGTATGTAACCCGAGGTACCACTGTAAATGAAAACATGAGACTCAAGGTTTTGTTATATACTCTTTTACTTTGGATGTGAAGTCTTCTGTTGTAAAGATTGTACATAAAATGAACAAAACATTAAGAAAAAAAAATAACTACACAACTTGTAGAAGACATCTGAAGGAATCCCTGTATCAGGAAGTTTTCGTTGTTTTATATTTTATTATGTTTTCATACATGCTGGAAGCCGCCCAGAATGGCTGGATATCAATATTATTATTATTATTACTATAACTACTACTACTAGAAATGTAGATTGTTAAGGGTGCTCAGAGTGCTTAGGAACATAGGAAGCTGCCTTTTACCAGGGTTTCAGGAGAGTTCTAGCCCTACGCAGAGATGCTGGGGATTGAACCTGAGACTTTCAGCAAACAAAGCAGATTCTCTACCACTGGGAATTCAAATTCTCTGGGATGGGGAAAACATTCTGCATCTTTAACAAACTACAGTTCCTAGGATTCTTCTCTCCCCAACCCTCCAGTAATGATTGTTTTAAAGTGATATAATAGTGCTTTAAATCTATAGTGCAGATGGGGTCTTTGTGACTTCACACCCTCCAGATGATTTTGGACTTCCAGTTCCCCTCATCTCTGGCTATTGGCTATGCTGCCTGTGCCAGATGTGCCTGAGCTCTTTCACAGAGGCAGAGCTGCTATTCTGATTGATTTAACAGCCAATCCCTCTACTTCCCAGACAGCTCTGGAAATTGTAGCTGCAGGAGGCAGCTCCTGACAGTTCCTGGCACCTTAACATACTACAGCTCCCATAATTATTTAGGGGAAGCCATTACAGCTTAAAGTGGTATCATGTTTGTTTGTTTGTTTGTTTGTTTGTTTGTTTTAAGAAAATGGTGTGAATGTGGCCATAGCACATTATTAGCCGGCAGTAAGAAGTAGCAGGTTGTGGGGCTGAAGGAAATAGGTTTGCTACTGGATGGCTCCTGTTTGAGATAATTCAGGAAATGGGATTTGAGGCCTGGGCCCATTGCCATGACTCCTGGGCAATTTAACTTGGAATGTGTTGGGTGCTTAAATTCAGTGCTAATCCTGTTTGGAGTAGACCCATTGAAATTAGTAAAGGTAAAGGTACCCCTGCCCGTACGGGCCAGTCGTGTCCGGCTCTAGGGTTGAGCGCTCATCTTGCTTAAGAGGACGGGAGCCGGCGCCGTCCGAAGACACTTCCGGGTCACGTGGCCAGCATGACGAAGCTGCAGCTGGCGAGCCAGCACCAGCGCTGCACACGGAAACACCGTTTACCTTCCCGCTATAAAGCGGTACCTATTTATCTACTTGCACTTAGGGGTGCTTTCGAACTGCTAGGTTGGCAGGAGCTGGGACCGAACGACGGGAGCTCACCCCGCCGCGGGGATTCGAACCGCCGACCTTACAATCGGCAAGTCCTAGGCACTGAGGTTTTACCCACAGCGCCACCCGCGTCCCACATTGAAATTAGTGAACATGATTAATTTAAGCCTGTTAATTTGAATGCATCTACTCTAAGTAAAGGGGACATGGGTGGCACTGTGGGTTAAACCACAGAGCCTAGGACTTGCTGATCAGAAGGTCGGCGGTTCAAATCCCCGTGACGGGGTGAGCTCCTGTTGTTCGGTCCCAGCTCCTGCCAACCTAGCAGTTCGAAAGCACCCCTAAGTGCAAGTAGATAAATAGGTACCGCTCCAGCGGGAAGGTAAACGGTGTTTCCGTGTGTTGCTCTGGTTCGCCAGAAGCAGCTTAGTCATGCTGGCCACATGACCCGGAAGCTGTCTGCGGACAAACGGTGGCTCCCTCGGCCAATAAAGCAAGATGAGCGCTGCAACCCCAGAGTCGGTCACGACTGGACCTAATGGTCAGGGGTCCCTTTATCTTTACTCTAAGTAAAATCTAGTGCAGTGCTTCTCAAACTGGGTGCTACTGCCTCCCCGGGGGAAGGGATTACCTAGGGGGCTGCTAAGAAGCAATGGGAGGAAAAAATTGGAGTTGTGTCACTTAATCAAGTTCATCAGCTTTGTTGAATTAATTAAATGAAATAGTTTTAACTGGATTTTGAACAAATGCGTAATTAATGGTTACTGTTTTGAACACTGATGTGGCAGGAAAGGATGTCAAGTGTGGCTGGAAGATTGAAGGACAATCAAGGAAACATTTAAACATTTCAGTACAGTACAGTATAGAATCAAAACAAAATTTTATATGCAGAATGAACCCCCCCCCCAATGAGAGTAAGAGCATCAAGTGATGCAGAGAACTTAATTGCTGTGAAACAGGATTTTCAATTCTGACAAATATGAAAGATCAGAAAAGAGTAAGGCTAATTTGCATTGATGAGGAGATAAGATTTATTTTGTCTCAAATTAGGCCTAAAAGCAAGCTCACACGAGTTTGTATACATACTTAACATACATGATATGTAAGAGGCTCATTTATAATTATATTTTGGGAATAGATTCATGTTTTTATGTAGTTGCATTGTTTCATACTTTCTGGATGTCCCATGATCATATTTTAAAGTAGTTGTGCTCTGTGTTATAAACCAAGCACTGCTAGTTGTTGTTTTTCAGATGTATTTCTATTAATGAAAAGTTCAGTGTGGCACAAATTTTTATTCTGAAAATCCCATTTGCACATTTTATGAATGAGAAAATGTGATCTGCACTGGCAAGGCTTGATTTCAGCCAGGCTGCAGAACTAGGCTGTGTGTGTGTGTGTGTGTGTGTGTGTGTGTGTGTGTGTGTGTGTGAGAGAGAGAGAGAGAGAGAGAGAGAGAGAGAGAGAGAGATGTGTCTGGTAAAGAATGCTCCTGAGCATGCACAGAGTGTGTTTCTTGCCTCACTGAGTAATTGCACCTTACTCTCAGGCTCTTAGAAGATATAGAGGCAAGACTTCCAGATCAATGGTTTTGACTTCTTAACTTCTTAACACACCTGAAGAAATAAAATATTCTATATGTGTGATTATGAACACAGCCCTGGCAGATCAAAATTAAGACAGATAAATGTGCCAGTTCATGCTTGTGTTGCTTTAGGGGTTGGCACAGTTTGGACTTTTCAGCCCTGTGTAAGGAACTGTTTTGTACCAAGTCCAAATCATACCACTGATCCCTGTTGGCTATTTGCAGTTTAGTTGCGCTGCAGAAAGCTTGCTGGGGAGACCACGCATTACAAGGAACTCAAAAATAACTTTAACAAGGTTTTAATAACAAAAACAAAAACTCCTTTTGCACTAAATATATCAACAAGCATGACCCAACCACCAACCCATCCCCCAGGGTACAGAGAGAGCTAGGTGCTGCTCTTTATATACTATACCCATTTGCTGACACAACTTAATTAACACAACTTAGCAGCACCTGCTATACTCCTTCACAGCTGTAAAACTGGGTCACATCATTTGCTCTGGCCCTACACATCTGACATAAACATCTTGTGGAACAATAATGAACTTTCAAATTTAAAGGGACCATTCAACATAGATATCTGATAAGCCTTTTCAAAGCACACCAATCGGCAGTACTGGGTTTAGATACACCTTGGCTCAGAACATTTGTAGCACATGCAATGTCTGGCCTTGACCATTGACTTAAATACAACAGTGATCCTATTTTTGAGTGATACAACTCAGGCTGATCAAATTCATCATCACACACTGTCTTTGGGAAATCTGGTATCATGGGAGTCTGAACTGGCTCGCAGTTTTCCATGCCAAACTGCTCTATCAAATGAAGAATTTTCTCTTTCTGGCTCAATAGGAAGCTTCCATCAGCTTCCTGCCTTACTTCTACTCCCAAGTAATTGCTTACAGGCCCTAAGGCTTTAAGCTTAAACCTCTTTTCCAGTTGACTTGGGAGCTTCTGGATCTCATCTGTGGAACTCCCTGCTACAAGCAAATCATCAACAAAGACTAAGAACATTAGATATTTGTTGCCTGTCCCATTGGTGTACAGGCATGGATCAGCCACACTCCTTTTAAAACCAAGTTTTACAAGGGCTTCATTTAAACACTGGTTCCAACACCTTCCACTTTGTTTGAGACCATAAACAGACTTTTTCAAATGCCAGACTGCACCATTCCCCTCTTCAAACCCAGGGGGTTGTCTCATCAACACTTCATGGTCCAAATTTGCATGCAGATATGCAGCATCAACATCAAAATGGTGCACTGCTAGTTGTCTTACAGCAGCAATGGAAAGCATTGAACGAAAAGTTTCACTCTTTACAGTGGGGATTTTTCAAGATTTAGATTTATTACGGCCATTGGCCCATATCTAAAACAATACATCCAAATTTATCCATAGACAATACAATTTAAACAGTTCCAAGTTAAAACACCCATATAAAACCAATTTTACTTCAGTTAAGTAAACACTATACACAGTAAGCTCCCTCTATGTAAACCACAATTCAAATCCCTCAGATTTTTGGGGGGTATGCGTCTTAGTTCTGGCACTTATTAATGGTTCTTAAGTTTAGCTAAGCTGTCAGAGTCATACAGTGATCCATTTCTCCTCTTTTGAAATAAAACATTAATCAGGTATCTAGTGACTGCAAGGGATCTACTTGTATCTTCGTCGTTTAATAAGTATATTATTTGGGCTTCCTGAGGTCTGTCAGCAATTCTCAATAAATATGGGGCCAGAAACTTGGACCGTGAAGCCAAATGTAATGGACAACAGAAGATTATATGATATAACGATTCTGTAGATCCACTTTTACAGTCACAGAGGAGTGAGATCTGTCCGTTGGAGAGTCTGTTACACAACACGTTTGATGGGAAAACATTGAATCTAGCCTTTATAAAGGCATACCTGTGCATCACCACAGATAAGGTAGTTAAATAAGATGGAAGTTTCGTTGGTGGTGTTAAGCCAAGGTTTATCGGCAAACAAGTGCCACCACCTGTCGCAATATTAAATTGTAAATCCATCTCCTCTAATTTGTGAGTTATAATTCTCTTGGCAGAGATTCAATCCAATTTTAATAGTTCAGAAGGAGATAGTCCGAGGGACACAAGTTTCCCATGTATTATTTTTGCCCAGGGGCTAGGGAAGTCATCTTTCCAGAGACACTGTATCAAGTGGAGATTTGGAAGTTTATGCCATAATGCCAACCAGTAACAGAGGATGCATTTCCATAATGTGGTTTCTAAAGATGTAACATTTAGTTCCAGTCGTATAGTAGTATCACTTACACACCTGGGTAATTTTAGCAACCTTCTTAGAAGCTGGTTTTGGATTACCTCCAAATGGGTTAAATTAACAAAGGACCCCCATATTGGGATTGCATATGTTTTTGTTGCAATCACCTTTGCCTTGAAAACTTTTAACACTGATGGAATATGGAAAGCCCCATCTGAAAAGAAAAAACGCAGTAGCGCAAAGGAAAGGGCTTTAGCTCTGTTTAATACATATGCAAGATGGACCTTCCAGCCCATGTTGTGTTGGAGAAGGACTCCCAAGTACTGAAATTTAAAGACTTGGTCAATAGCTTTTCCGTCTATTCTCCAATTATAGATTTTTCGACTCTTGGTAAAAATTAGGACTTTGGACTTAACATGCTTAATTGTAAGAAAATTTGATTTGCAGTAAACATCGAAAATTTTTAATGCCCTCCTGAGGCCAACTCTTGAGAAGGATAGGATCACTGCGTCGTCTGCGTAGAGTAGAAGAGGGCAACAGTATTGGGCAAGACGGGGGGCGTGGATCATTTCTTGAGAATCTATCAGAGGTGCCCTCATATCACTTATAAATAGATTAAAAAGGGTCGGCGCAAGGATACATCCTTGACGAACACCTCTATTGATAGTTACTGAATTTGAGAGGTCGCTGGCCGGAGTGATTCTCACCCTAGTGGCCGATCCGTCATGCAATTTAGTTATGAGCCACAGAAGTCTTTTGTCTATTCCCCATCGGGCTGATTTTCCCCAAAGTAATCCTCTAGGGATGCTGTCAAAAGCGGCCTTTAAATCAATAAAGGCCGCACAAAGTTGGCCTCTATTTGGGGCGGAATATTTCCGGGCGAGGTGGTATAAAACTAAGACATGATCAACCGCTGACTGATTCGGTCTAAAACCAGCCTGTTCAGGCCCAATCAAGTTGTTCACTTCGGCCCACTTAGTAAGCTTAGTTAACAAGAACCGTGCATATATTTTCCCAATTGTGATGGGATAATGAGCTGCTTGTGCGTAAAAGCTTGATCCCTCTGGGGTTTGGCTGGTCATCCAAACCGATGCACTAACGGAGCCCCCAAAGCATGACTCCGTCAGTCGCTGGTAGGATCTGACAGTGGGCGTCTACGGAATTTACGCCAACATAAAAGCTGTTTGACGGACATGCGCCTTCGTGACTCTCTGCGTGACAGTTTCCGGCAAAGGGTGGGAGTTCCCAACGGGGGTCCCGTTACCTCTCCACTACTCTCACTGGAAGCATCCCAGAGCCTCCCCTCCGCTGTGACTCCTGCACTCCCCCTGCTGGTTCCCTCTTCTGCTGCAGATTCTCTCCTATTCTCCTGGAGCCTGTCCACCACCTGTCTCTCCGATGGCAGTTCCCTGACATCCACCTCCCCCCCAGGGCCCCCTTCACCCCCTCCCGCCTCCTCTCCCACTGGCGGTGAGGGCGGAAAGCCCCTGAAGGAACTCTCCTCGTCGTCCGAGGATTCTAACACTTCTAGCCACGGCGTACCGTCTCTCTCCCCGTCTTCCTCTTCTTCGTCGGAGTCGGCTTCTTCACCCACCCCTGACTCTGGGAACCCTTCAAACTCTCCTTCCTCATCGGTGGTCCCAAAGTGTTCCCTTCTAAATCGTGCCACGGGTTGCGGTTTTCTTGGGAAACGCTGGTGAAATGTTTCTATTAAAACCTCGTCATTGACTACCTCTGCTGGTACCCAAGTGTTTTCCGACTCTACTTCCCCCTCCCATTCTACCAAATATTCCACCTGATTCCCCTTCCACCTGGAATCAATGATTCCTGCCACGTTCATGTCGCGCTCTCTCTCTTCTATCACGGGCGTTTGGGTGGCCTCTCTCTCACGCTCCCCCCACTCACGTCCCTCTCGGTACGGCGACAGTAATGACCTGTGAAATACTGGGTGTAATTTCATGTGACTGGGCAGCCTGAGTTTGAATGCCACTGGGTTGACCTGCTGTATGACCTCAAAGGGTCCCAATCTTTTGGGCCTCAATTTCTTACTCCCGCCCTTGAACGGTAGCCCTTGGGTGGACAACCACACCCGGTCCCCCACCCTTATAGTTTCACCTTCCCTCCTATTTCTGTCTGCTTGCTTCTTATATTCTTCCTTGGCTTTCTCTAAGTTAAGTTGAAGCTGACGGTGGATCGCCTCCATCTCTTCAAAAAAATATTCCGCCGCCGGCACGCTCCACCTCTCCCCTCCCTCTCCTGGGAATGCCCGGGGGTGACACCCATAATTTGCCAGGAAGGGACTCATCCCTGTGGACACGTTCTCCGCGTTGTTGTAGGCAAATTCTGCTAGAGGTAACTTATCCACCCAATCATTTTCTCTGTCTTTTACATAACACCTCAGGTATTGTTGTAAAACCCCATTTGCCCTTTCCGCTTGCCCATTGGTTTCTGGGTGCCGGGCAGTTGAGAAATTGAGTTCTACGTGCAGTAAGCTCATAAGTTTCCTCCAGAACCTGGAAGTAAATTGTTTCCCTCTGTCGCTCAAAACCCTCAAGGGGGCGCCATGCAACTTAAAAATATGTTCTACAAACAACTTGGCGGTTTCCTCCGCTGTGACTGTAAATCACGGCTATAGGGCTTTACAGCTGCCACATTTGGGCCAGTCCGACCATATGTCTCTGTTCCTGGTACCAGCATATATCCCACTCAGGAAACGGGCTCCCACAATATCAAGGACTGTTAAAATCTGGCCTGAAGGTGCTATCCATCAGCTGCAGGACTGTTTTGAGAGAACCAATTGGGACATTTTCGATCGTTCAGACCTGGAGGAGCACACGGCGGCAGTTCTGTGCTATATCAATCACTGCACAGACACTGTCACAGTAAATAAATCCATCCGGTTTTACCCCAATCAGAAACCCTGGATGAATAGAGAGGTCCAGTGCCTGTTGCGGGAAAGGAACAGGGCTTTTAGGTCGGGCGAGGTGCAGCTTTACAGTGTGGCAAGAGCAAACTTGAAGAGGGGTATTCGACGGGCAAAACTGGTCTATAGGCAGAGGATTGAGGATAATTTAAGGAGTAACAACACAAGACAGATGTGGCAGGGGATTCAGCATATTACCAACTACAAACCTAACCTTGGTGCTGTCGACGGTGACCCTTTGCTGGCGGAGGAGCTTAACTTCTTCTTTGCTCGCTTCGAGAAGGAGCCACCTGAGACGCCGGTATTACAGCCACCAGCCCATAGGGGCCCCTCATTCACTGTAGAGGAGCATGAGGTGAGACAGGTATTGAGGATGGTGAATCCGAGGAAGGCTGCTGGACCTGATGGCATCACGGGAAAGGTGTTGAAGGGCTGTGCGGATCAGCTGGCGAGGGTCTTTACTAAGATCTTCAACAAGTCCTTACACCAGTCTATTGTCCCACCCTGCCTGAAGTCGTCAACTATTGTTCCTCTGCCTAAAAAATCCACAATCAGTAGTCTGAACGACTACAGACCAGTTGCACTGACTCCAATCATCATGAAGTGTTTTGAGAAACTGGTGCGCCGTCACATTATTTCCTGTCTTCCATCAACTTTTGACAACTACCAGTTTGCATACAGGGCAAATAGATCCACGGAAGACGCTATCACTACCACTCTCCATGCTGCTCTGTTCCATCTGGAGCAGCCGGGGAGTTATGTGAGGCTGCTGTTTGTGGATTTTAGCTCTGCTTTTAACACTATCCTCCCCCATAGACTGGTGTCCAAGCTAGAGGCGATTGGACTCTCCAACTCCACCTGTCTCTGGGTTTTGGACTTTTTGTCAGAACGTTCTCAGAGGGTTAGAGTAGGGTCACATATGTCCACAGCCCTTAGCCTTAACACCGGCTCACCACAGGGTTGTGTGTTGAGTCCCCTGCTCTATACTCTCTATACGTATGATTGTACAGCCATTTATTCCAGCAACAAAATCATCAAGTTTGCTGATGACACTACGGTGGTGGGGCTCATTTCAGGAGGGGATGAGTCCGCCTATCGGGACGAGGTGGAGCGGCTTTGTGCTTGGTGTGGAGAGAACAATCTGGCTCTTAATACGGCTAAGACCAAGGAATTGGTGGTGGATTACAGGAAAAAAAAGGCGGACATTCAGCCCTTGTATATCAACGGGGAACGGGTGGAGAGGGTGGCGGAATTCAGGTTTTTGGGAGTGACTATCGATCAGGGCATGACTTGGAGCGCAAATACCACTGCTCTGGTGAAGAAGGCCCAGCAGAGAATTTATTTCCTCAGACTTTTAAAGAAGAACAATCTGAGTGAGAGACTGCTGGTGTCCTTCTACCGAGGCTCCATAGAGAGCATTCTCACATACTGTATTTGTGCCTGGTTCTCCAGCTGTACAGCTAGGAAGAGGAAGGTGCTCCAGAAGGTCATAACCACAGCCCAAAGGATTATTGGTCATCCCCTCCCATCTTTGGAAGAACTGTATGGTTCCCGTTGTCTTAGGAAAGCAAACAATATCCTGCAGGATGCATCTCACCCGGGACACAGTCTGTTTGTACTACTGCCTTCTGGCAGGAGATACAGAAACATCAAGTCAAGGACAAATAGACTGAAAAATAGTTTCTATCCAAGAGCTGTGGCCTTCTTAAATGCAGTAACTCAATAGTGTGACCTGGGAGTTTGATGGGTGTGGGTGTGGGTGTGGCTGGAATGTGGTTTGTTTGGTTGTTGTTGTTGTTTTGCTTTTGTTGTTTTTAAGGGATGGCATCCAATTTCGTTGCACTTGTGCAATGTTGCACTTGTGTAATGACAATAAAGAATCTATCTATCTATCTGACTGCATGTGAACAAGCTATAAAATGACACATCTTGGTTAATTGATCTACCACCACCATGACAGCTGTTTTGCCTTTGGATTTTGGCAGGTCCGTCATAAAATCTATGGATACTGCCTCCCATGGCCTTTCGGGCGTGGGTAAGGGTTGTAATAGCCCCGCTGGAGCCACCCTCTCTCCTTTCGCTCGCTGGCACCTGTCGCAACCCCTGACATATTCCCATACGTCCTCCCTCACCTTGGGCCACCAAAACTCCCTGGTAACCAACCACATGGTTTTGTGCTGTCCAAAATGTCCCGCTGTGGGGCTGTCATGCAACTGCTTGAGTACTCTGCCCCTCAGTTCCCCGTCGGGTATGTACAGTGCCCCTTTGTAATACAACGCCCCGTTCTTTTCTTCGAACCCCCCTGTGTTCTCCTCTGTCCTCCGGAGCTCTCTGAGTTTCTCTTGGGCGTATTCATCGTTCTCCGTACCCTCTATCAGTTCCCTCTGCCCCACCAATGCCGCCCCACACACCCAGCGGTCTTCAGGGATTACATGCCTTGCCTCAGGCGCTCCCTCCCCCTCTAAGTACTCAGATTTCCTGGAAAGAGCGTCCGCCCTCACGTTCTCGGAGCCGGGCACGTAACGAATCTCAAAGTGGAATTTGGAGAACTCCTGGGCCCATCTCACTTGTCTCTGGTTCAGCACTCGGGCTGTTCTCCAGTATTCCAGATTTTTGTGGTCAGTTCGGACTTGAACCTTGTGCTGCGCCCCAATCAGCAAGTGCCGCCATTTCCGGAATGCTTCATGAATGGCGAGCAGTTCTCGGTCGTACACTGTGTAGTTCCTCTCGGATTTGTTCAACTTCCGCGAGAAGAATGCACACGGTCTCCATTCAGACGTATCTTTTCCCGGCTGGAGAAGAACGGCCCCCACCGCTCGGTCTGACGCATCAGTCTCCACTCTCATTGGTTGTTGTAGATCCACGTGCAAAAGTTGCTCTTCCGACGCAAACGCCTGCTTTAAGCGTTCGAACGCTTGTTGCGCTTCTCCCGTCCAAACAAATTTCTTTTTGCTACTAAGACAATCCGTGATGGGCGCTGTTAAATGGGCAAAGTTTTTGATGAACTTCCTATAGAAGTTTCCGAAGCCCAGGAACCTTTGCACGTCCTTCTTGGTCTTTGGTGTTTTCCATTCCAGTACCACTTGAACCTTGCTGGGATCCATGGCCAATCCCTTGTCAGACAACCGGTACCCCAGGAATTCCACCTCCTTGGTATGAAACTGACACTTCTCCAGTTTCACCCACAGCCGGTTTTCTCGCAGCTTGCTCAGTACCTCTCTTACATCTCGCACATGCTGCTCCTCATTGTCTGAGTACACCAGGACGTCATCTAAGAACGCTACGCAGTTCTTGTAGAGCAGTGGCCCCAGGACGTGATTCATGAATGATTGAAAGCAGGCGGAGCCCGCTTGTAATCCGAAAGGCATAACGAGGTACTCAAAGGCCCCCAAGGGGGTGAACATAGTGGTCTTCCACTCATCCCCCTTTCTCACACGTATCAAGTTATATGCCCCCCTAAGGTCCAGCTTGGTAAAAATTTTCCCTTTTCTCACCTGTGTTAGAATGTCATCAATTCTAGGCATAGGGAAAGTCACTGGTTCTGACACTGCATTTAGGGCCCTGAAATCACATACAAGCCTGGGCTTGCCCGTGTTTTTTTTGTCCACAAAGAACACTGGGCTGCCCCCCACCGCTCGTGACTCTCTGATGAAACCTCGCTTGAGATTCTTGTCAATGAACTCCCTTAACTCCTGCATCTCACTGTCTGACATTGCATACAGCTTGCCCACTGGCAATTGTGCTCCTGGGAGTAAGGTAATTTGACAATCAAAGGGTCTGTGCGGGGGCAGTTTATCTGCTTCTTTTTCGCTGAATACGTCAATCAGGTCAGCGTATTGTGGTGGCACCCTCCCCTTGTCCATCACTTCCATCCCTGCTAGAGTGGCCCTGGCGCCTGCCTGAGCCTCTCCCTCCTTGCAGTGTTCTAGGCAATGTGCTGATCCAAAGGAAACCACTCTCTGATGCCAGCCTACTAGCGGATCGTGTAGCGCCAGCCAGCTCATACCCAAGATAATAGGAGCTCCTCCCAAGGTGGCTACGTTAAACGCTATCAGTTCGGTGTGTCGTGCCACCCTCATTATCATTGGTACAGTCTGTTGGCTCACTTCTCCTCCCAACAGCTCCCTCCCATCAATCGTGGTAACCTGCAAAGGCTTACTCAATGGGATAGTCTGGATCTGGTGTTCAGCTGCAAACTCTTTGCTCATGAAATTACATGAGCTACCTGAATCCAATAGCGCTTTTATCTTCAGTGGGTGTCCGTTTGCCAGTTCCAGCAACACCTCTATCACAAGCGCTGGTCTTGGAGGTTCCGGCGTGGGCACATTCATTACTCCCTGGCCTGGCTGCTGTGCCCTGATGTTGGCAACCAGGCGTTGGCTTTTACTTGCTCCGTGATTTCTTCTTCCTCCTTCCCCCCAACAGTTCCCACCATCCCTTGCCATTCCTTCCTTTGCGGACAGACTCTGGCAAAGTGACCTGGCTGTTGGCAGAGATAGCATCTCTTGCCGCTCTTTCCCTCCTTCTTCCGCCCTTCACTGGTGTTTGAAACTGCGCGCGCGCGCGCTGTTCCAAGTTCCATCGGCTCTGCTGGCGGGAAAGGCTGCTCCGGAATCTCTGGAATGCGGAAGTCCTTCCAACGTTCCCCCTTTCCTTCCCGCTTTTCCATAGCTCTAGCTTCCTGGCGTGCCCCTATGGACAGCGCTGATTTAGTCAGCTGATCCATAGACTCCGCCCTAGGCGCCCGGGAAAGTTCATCTTTCACTGCCGGAGAGAGACCTTCTTCAAACAGCATTTGAATAGGTTCACTAGCAAGGTCCCACCCAAGTCTATGAATCAGCATGGTGAACTCAGTCCAGTACTCACGTACAGATCGGCTCCCCTGTTTACACGCCATTAACTGCCTGCGCACCACTCCCTGCTCGATCTCGCTGGAAAACATCAAGTCCATGGCGCGGAAAAACTTCATTGTGTCCTTTAAGATTTCATTATTGGCTGCCATCAGGGGCCGAATCCAGTCCCTCGCCCCTCCCTCTAGATGGCCAATCACGTACGCCACTCTAGAGTTCTCGTCGGGGAAGTCATCAAACAGTAGATTGAGAGCATATTGCATCTCTGTCCTAAAGGCTTGATAGTTCCGGGGATCCCCCCCAAATTTCTGCACCAGTCCAGGCACCCGTCTGGCAAGTGGGGTGGTCTTCCCCTTATCTGCATCTTGAGCCCTCCTCTCCTCGAGCCTCGCCGTTTGCAGCACCAGCTGGACCTCCAACGCCCTGTACCTTTGTTCCAGGCTTGGACCTGCTCCAGCTCCAGCTCCTGCTCCTCCGGTTCCGGCTGGTTCGCTCATGATGCCTTCTGCTTGCACAAGCTGCTTTCAAAGACTGTCAGATTGCTGTGATGGGATAATGAGCTGCTTGTGCGTAAAAGCTTGATCCCTCTGGGGTTTGGCTGGTCATCCAAACCGATGCACTAACGGAGCCCCCAAAGCATGACTCCATCAGTCGCTGGTAGGATCTGACAGTGGGCGTCTACGGAATTTACGCCAACATAAAAGCTGTTTGACGGACATGCGCCTTCGTGACTCTCTGCGTGACAGTTTCCGGCAAAGGGTGGGAGTTCCCAACGGGGGTCCCGTTACCTCTCCACTACTCTCACTGGAAGCATCCCAGAGCCTCCCCTCCGCTGTGACTCCTGCACTCCCCCTGCTGGTTCCCTCTTCTGCTGCAGATTCTCTCCTATTCTCCTGGAGCCTGTCCACCACCTGTCTCTCCGATGGCAGTTCCCTGACACCAATTAATGACAATAAACTGATATTCCTGTAATTTCCCGGGTCATCTGTCGAGCCCTTTTTATGAATTGGAACAATAATCGCGTCCTTCCATATTCTTGGTACCTTCCCACTGTTGTTTACGACATCAAAAGTAGCGGCCAGGATTTTCGCCCACCAGTCTGCATGAAGTTTTATAGCTTCCGCCGGGACTAGGTCAGGACCGGGGGCTTTTCCGATTTTAAGATTAGAAATGAGTCCGTGGATTTCTTCCGGGTCAGTGGGTGGCCAGAGAGGGAGCTGCTCATAGAGTCCATTGATTGTATTAGTATTAAGGTCTGGTAAGGCAAAATAGTTCCTTAGAAAGGATTCCCAAACTGGGGCAGGAATAACTGTTAGGGGGTATCTTTTAGATTTTCTGTTAACCAAGAGCCAGAATTTTCGGGAATTACGGGTACTTGAGGCAGCTATAAGTGCTTGCCAGCGGTTCAGTTGCCATTCCTGTTTGGCCTTTTTTTGCACATATTTGTAAGCTGATTTTGCCTGATAGTACTCCTTGGGAAGCGTAGTCGCCCCTGAGGATTTGTAATCATTATAAATAGCACAGAGATGTTGTCTGGCTTGTTTGCAATTTCGGTTAAACCACGGTGCACCTGTCTTGGAGTGAGCCCTATTTGTCTGGTGGGTTGGAACAGTAAGGTCATTCAACAGATTGGCAAATAGATTAATAGTTTGATCGTGTGCATGTGAGGTTATGCCAAGGGCTGAATAGGTTTGTATAATCTCCTGCTGAAAAAATTCAGAATATTTTTGAGCCTGAGTGACAGACCACTTTATACCCTTCACTCGTACTGCCGAATTAGTACCCTCTACCGGGTTTTCTGCGTTAGTATCTAATTGAGTTGGATGACTGTGCACATCCCCATGCCAGTCTAGGTCAAATGTAGCAGCAAGTGGGAGGTGGTCACTGAACTGAATATTGCCAATCTTAAAAGAGAGAGCTTTCGAAATCAGGTCACTCGAGACTAAAAGGTAATCTAGTACGCTGTTTGATTTTATGCCTAGGTGGGTATACTCCCCCGGTATATCAGGAGGGCAGCAACCATTCAGAGGTACTAGGTTTAAGCGAATAGCCATTTGGTAAAGAAGTACTCCAGCCTCGTTTACTTTAGAGTCTTTTGAGGCTCTCCCTAAGGCATGTCTCAAATCATAATTGTCGAGGCATGGAGTAGTCCACCATTTAGCTTTAGTTAAATCGACCCAATTTGCTGCTATACGTGCATTAAAGTCACCACCAATTAAGGATTGGCTATTGGGATATTTGACTCTGCATGATACTAAATGATCTTCTAATATTTCCCATCTATCATGCAGTTCAAGGGACGGACCCCCTGGCGGGAGGTAGACATTGGAAATTAGCAGTGATACTTCCCCCCCCCCCCCGACATCAACCCGGATAAAGCATAAGGGGGAGCAGTCAAAACTAATGAAAATTTGAAATGCAACTTCAGTGAGATACCAATAACTAGACCACCTTTCGGCCGTCCTCCTTTCTGGGAGGGGCAAGCTGGAAGGGATATTAGGTCGAATCCATTTATGACAATTTCACCCTCCTCCCAAGTTTCTTGCAATAGAATGATATGAAACGAGTTGATATACGACTGGAATTCTGGATCACATTTTTTCCTACACCAGCCAGCTATGTTCCAACAGAGGATCGATATTGGTGGTTTTCTGGGTTGTCCGGCTAACCGTCATTTAAATTCTTGTGGGGGGCTCTTATGCGGCAAGGACGCTCCCTTAAAGAAGTCCGTTATTTTCCTTTGCTGAGAGTTGTCGTCCTGGTGTGGTGAGTCTTTTGCTCTGGTGCGCGCCGGTTGTGGTGAGTCTTTTGCTTTAGTGCAAGCCGGTTGTGGCACGATCAAATCGCGAGGGCCCGAATTTTGGGGGGGCAAAAGAGAGTTAGCATCCTGGTGAATAGAGATAATATTTGGCGTTTTTAGCTGTCGGGCCCAACTAGGCTCTGAAGAGGCTCCTGCCAAGTCCGCTGGAGCCGTCCTCTTTGGGGATCTAACCGATCCACTTGTGATCATTTGATTTATATGTCCTGCTGGGTCTTCAGTCCACTCTGTGGTGACTCTCGACACTGTGGTGTCTTCCTCACATGATTGTTGGATTTTTGGTGGAGAAGCCTGACTTGAGGTGGCCACTACCATCTCAGGACGTGGATGGTCTTCGATGTATGTTGATTCCAAGTCCGGCATGGAGGGGTGAAGGGACAACGATTTATCCAGGGGGGTGTTATCCTGAGTTCCATTCTTTGATCGGTTAATCAGGGAGGGAACAGATAAGTCTATTAAAAGCAAGGATGAGTTACCAGCGTGAAGGGGAGGAGAAGAGTCTGCCTCCAGCAGTGGGACCTTCCCATCTACTGCAGAAGGCACCTTATATGCTGGGTATTGGGAAATTGTTGTTTCCACCTCCATGGGGCATGGCACCGCTAAATTAGAGTGGGTATCATTCGTAGGAACTCCGTTACAGGCGATACTTAGGAGCTGAAGTTTAAGTAAATCCAGCCTATTTATAATTTCTTGTTGTTCCATCACTGGTAACTCTCCAAAGGAGGCGATAAGCTCTCTTTCCTCCTGGGGTGTCAAAGAGTTACTGGCACACTCGTAGTGTTTAGTTGTAGGAGTGGAGGTACTATGAGACTGGCCCAGACATGGGGTGTACAGCTCAGCCCTCTTTTGTGGTTCAGGGCGGGAGGGTTGTACCGTCTCCTTGATTAATCCCTCCGATAGGAGGGGTCTAATTATGGAATCCATGAAAACTCTTGTTGGAAAAATACCAAGATTATTCAAAAAACCTTTTTGCTTAATAATAAGAGAGGGGATTTTTGCAGAGTGGAAAGCCAGCATCATTCTCTGATATCTGTTCTGGCGGACTAAGGGAAGCACAGCACAAAGATCTATTTGTGATGCCTCGAGTTTTAGAAGCCATCTGAGGTGCTCTTTAGTCCCATGTAGCATTGTCCAACTTAGGTCCCTTTCCCGGAAGGTTAAGGAAATCTTCCTTGGATGTAGAGTCAGGGATTGGCGATTCAGTGAGGGGTTGAGATTGTATTTGCAGTTCTTCATACGATCAGTGTTTGGTGGAGCTTTCTGCCGGCGCAATGGAACATCTACTGCCCCATCTTGGGCTGTCTGTGCCGGCTGGTCATCCAGTTTTTGCTGAAGGCTATGTAGCTGAGAGGATAGGCCGTCAATTCTCTTAAATATACAGTTTAGAGTTCTAATTATTAGATGGAGTTGCTCGCATCCTGTGAAGTGTGATTCGGCTACCAACTCCTCCTTCGGATAGGGACCATCCCCATTTGTGTTACCATTAGCATTTCCAATTTGTAACGTCTCAGGGGCCTCATCTTCTGATGTTGTTTCAAGGGCAGTTAGAGGATCGAAACGATTTTGAGTTGCTATTGAGTAGGTACATTCCTCGGGGCCTCTCCCTCCTTTAGGTGAACCCTTCCTTAATTGCTTAGGCCTCGGAGAGGATAATGCCTCGTCAGAGTCTCTTGGGCGTTTTCCATGGCCCATAAATCAATTTTGCAGGAGAACCGTCGTGGGCACTGTGCTGGGGAGCTCCTTAAATCCTTTAGTCTTCCTCACAAGAATACTACCACTTCCAGGAGAGTGGTGCCATAAAATTACTCACAGTAAGGCAGCCAGTTCAAGCCTCTTCCTTCCCCTCTTCCTTGTTCCTAGGATTTTCGAGACAGCCCGGTTCCAGCAGTCGGGCAAACTTCACTTCGCAATATGCAATAAACTAAAAGCTAAAGGAAAGAGCTGGTCGACAGGGCAGAGGATTTATGCCCAGGAGAACCTTTCACTTATCTCTCCCAGTTAGGGAGGCGGCGGCAGCTGTGGCGGCGAGTCCGGGCGTCGGAGCAACCCAGATAAAAAGAAAACAAAGATAACACAAGTAGCGGGATACTAAAAGACAGCCAGCACAGCCAGCAGATCATTAAAACTCACGGATAAAAACAAGGGAGGATAAAAACCGCTTAAAACCACTTAAAACTTTGATAAGGGTAAGCGAAATTACTCGGTAACTACCTTCGCCGCCATGTTGGATCCCTCCTCTACATGGTCTCTTACAGTGGGGAAAAACACTTCATTATAACTCTCCCCTTTAATCTGAGTGAACCCTCTGGCTACCAATCTGGCTCGAAAATGTGGTTCCCCAGATGCAAGGGTTTTCTTTTTATAAACCCACTTGCATGACACCACTCTGCCACCAGGTGGCAGCATTATGACCTCAAACACTTTGTTACGTTTAAAAGAGTCCATTTCTTCTTTCACAGCTTGTTCCCACAAAGCATGTTCCCCAGGGGGCAAGTCTAAGACTTCATTATAACTTTGTGGTTCCACACAACTGACATTGCATACTCTCACTCCACCTAGGGTCAAACGCTGAGGAGGTACACCCTTGCTTGAACGCTGGGAGCGCCTAGGCACAACTACTTCCTCTTCCCCCCTTATCTCTAGCTCTTCTTCCTCTTCCTCTTCCTCTTCCTCTAGAGAAGTATTATCTATTGCCACATCTTTTGGGGAAATCTGTGCCTCCTCCTCATCCTGCTCCTGTGTTGCCAATGGCTGAGAAGAAACCTCTTCTCTTACTTGCAGGGGCAGTAGGCAATCTGGGTTGGCATGGATCACAGTCCATCTCTCCTGGTCAACAAAGTCTGCACTTCATGACAGAACCACGCGTCCTGGGCATAAATTGAAACGCCACCCTTTGCCATAGGGTTGGTATCCCACAAACCACAGTCTCTGCACTCTAGCACCCCCTTTTTGGCGCTGAGCTTTGTGGATATTTATGGAGCACTGTCCACTCTGGTTCTTTCCCAAACAACACACGATAAGGAATATCTTTTATAGAGCTAGACCAGGTTCTGTTAATCAAAACGTTTGCTGTGAGGAAAGCCTCGCCCCACAGCCTATGGTTGTGACCCAATCCTGCATCCACTAGCAGACAGTCCTTTACTGACTGTATTACAGCCCCACGTCTTTCACACAGACCATTTTCAGCAGGGCTATAAGGGTTAGTCAAACGGTGAGTGATCCCCTTACATCACAACCATGCCCCAAATTGTTTGTTCAGAAATTCCCTGCCCCTATATGTTTGCAACTGCAAACAGCTTGGGCAACCCATTCTCTGAATGAGGGAGGGAGGGAGGGAGGAAGAAAGAGAAAGAGAGAAAGAGAGAGAGAGAAAGAGAAAAAGAGAAAGAAAGAGAGAAAGAGAGAAAGAAAGAGAGAAAGAAAGAGAGAGAGAGAGAGAGAGAGAGAGAGTAAGCAAGCGAGCAAGCGAGCGTTTTGCACTCTGCATGCGCTCAAAAACACTGGGCCCATAACCTGTAGGTGTTTGTAAAAAAACAACAAAAAATGGTTCTGACCTCCCTTTGTCACCTCAGCCTGGTCCTCGGACCCTTGTCGGAATAAAAGAGTCCACAAGAAGAGTATCCTTGCAGAGTACTTTCTGCTTTTATTCTTAAAAGTCTTTCTGCAAAAGCTAGCTGGTAGTGTTGATGTGTGTACAGATGGCCAGTCGCTTTTGCAGAAGAGCCACAGGTAGGGCTGGGAGAGAGACTCCTGCCTGAAGCCCTGGAGAGCTGCTGCCAGTCAGTGCAGACAAGACTGAGCTACATGGACCAAGGGTCTGACTCAATACATTGAAGTATTCTATGCTCCTATCCATATTGGTTAATGTGTCCATCCCTGCAAGGTCCACGCATTTCAATAACCATTTCCGTATACTTGTGAGTTTGCGGGCTTTTTTCCAGTTACATGCCTGCATGATGTCTGTCCCAATCAATAAGTTCATAGTTAATGATTTCATTACCCTTTAAATATCTTCCTCTTATTTCTGATATATAAACAGATATAATTTGCTTCTAGTAATCATATGCTACTTGGCACTCCCACAATGTATAAAGTTTGTCTCAACAGCTTAGAACTTCCAACTTCTAAATTGTGCAACTGTCATTTAGTGTAGCTGGTGTTTGATTAACCCCACAACAATAATTTATATTGTGCTTAATGAACAGATAAGCTTAATGATAATTTATTTACTGCACACCATATGCCATTCCATTTTTGTTCTGATATAAACTACTATATATATTTAGGGGAAAGTCTCTATGCATTTGGACACCTCTTAAGATGCTGAACACAGAGTTTGTATTTGTTTGGATACAACTGGACACCTTTTTGAATCAAGATGGTGGGCTGAACCTTTCAAAACTGCAGTGGTTTCAATCAGATAGGGCAACCAGGTACTGTAGAGCAGTTTCTCCCCAAGCTGGTGCCCTCCAGATGTTGTTGGACTCCAGTTGCCACTACTCCCAGCCAGCATGACCAATGGTCAGGGAGGTTGATGGAAGTTGTAGTCCAGCAACAAACACTTGGAGGTCACCAAGCTGGAGAAGGTAGAGGTAGACTGAAGGAGGAGCCCATGGTGGCTGACTTGGCTCAGGACATTCAGAAGCTGGAACTGGCTTTGCAGTGGAATTCCTTCTCTTCTGACTCAGAAGTCCCTCTGAATTCAATTAGACTAACTTTTATGTGCTGGCTGCAGCAAGTCAGCACTGTTTTGAGTGAAGACAAGTGTGTTGGTGTGTGTGTGTATGGTTTGGGAAAGGTCCTCCAGAGCTGATGCCTTTTGATCTAATCCATCTTCAGCTTTCTGCCAGCCTTGTGCTTATATTCCATGCTTCAAATGTCTCATTCAAATGTCTGGAGTGTCACGGCTAAAAATTGGCTGCTGTTTCTTTAATGCTTAAAAAGCTGGGTCAGCATGAGTCAGCAGCCTGCACCGGGTTGTATATATAGTGTGAGAAATGTTCGTTTGTTGGTTGGGTTGGTGAGTTAGTGAAAGCTGGTAGTGTTGATGTGTGTACAGTTGGTCAGTCGCTTTTGCAGAAAGGCTTTTAAGAATAAAAGCAGAAAGTACTCTGCAAGGATACTTTTCTCGTGGACTCTTTTATGCCGACAAGGGTCTGAGGACCAGGCTGAGGCAACAAAGGGAGGTCAGAACTTTTTTTTTTTTTTTTTTTTTTTTTTTTGCTTTTTACAAACACTGACATGGAGCTCCCTCCAGTGGCAGTCTGTGGTGGAGTTCAATCTGGGAGTTGTGCAGTTTTGTCCCATTTGGAGAAAAGTTGATTTAAAGAAAGCAGAGAAAAATCGAACTGAGTTTGAACATCTCCCACAAAACTTACTAGGTCATGAGAAAGGAGTAAGAGATGGAAATAACTACAAAATTTATTTAAATAGAAACATGGCTTTTTTATTGACTATTGGAATAACAAAGCTCAACAATGAAAAGGCATGTCGTATTAGAATTATTGTACTCAAATTGCTCCTATTAACTCTCTCTCCTCTTTCCAACCCTCTCATCTCTTTCATCTCTCTCTCTCTCTCTCTCTCGCTTTCTCTTCCCCACCCCACCCAATATAAACTAGAGTATTTTTAATACTGATTTATGGAGAATTTGAAAGGGTGAAGTAAATGACTTTGAGATTACTTATATCCATCCAGAAGGGGAAGAAATGGAGGCAGTGAGAGATTTTACTTTCTTGGGCTCCATGATCACTGCAGATGGTGACAGCAGTCACAAAATTAAGACGCCTGCTTCTTGGGAGAAAAGCAATGACAAACCTAGACAGCATCTTAAAAAGCAGAGACATCACCTTGCCAACAAAGGTCCGTATAGTTAAAGCTATGGTTTTCCCAGTAGTGATGTGTGCTGGTCCAGGGGGGATGTTACCGTGGGGCGAGGTCCAGGACCTGAGTCGAGGGTCGGCAGACAGTCCTCCATGGGCGAAGCGGGGTCCACAGCGAGGAGCCGGGCAAGGACAGGAACTCTGGGGGAACAGGACTGGGTGCTGGCCGAAACAGCTCTTCAACGACATTGCTCCCACAACCTGGGACCGGGCTGACTGGCCTTTATCTTCTCTGGGGCCAGGGGCGGTCCCAGCCCCCAGGTGACCCGCCTCTCCTGGCCTTAAGGCGAGCACTCCTCCTGGGAGAAACCAGTTCTCTCCGCCTCTCTGCCCTGAGCCTCTGCAGCTCAGGAGAGGCCGGTGGGTTACTGGACCCAGGGGGAGACTCACTTTCCCCTGACAGGGCTGGGAGAGGTGCACCTGTAGGCAATGCATCCTCAATCGCCTCCGGAGCCAGAGTGGATTCACCTGGTGCCTGCTCCTGAGGATCCGGCACAGGTGCAAGCGCTTCAGAATCAAGGCCCTGCCCCAGCTCAGCCGGCCCTGGAGGTGGGGACTCCTGTGCATGCTGGGATTCCTCCGGTTCAGCCTCTGAATCGGATTCCCAGGCCATCACATGATGTATGGAAGTGAGAGCTGGACCATAAAGAAGGCTGATCGCCGAAGAATTGATGCTTTTGAATTATGGTGCTGGAAGAGACTCTTGAGAGTCCCATGGACTGCAAGAAGATCAAACCTCTCCATTCTGAAGGAAATCAGCCCTGAGTGCTCACTGGAAGGACAGATCGGGAAGCTGAGGCTCCAATACTTTGGCCACCTCATGAAAAGAGAAGATTCCCTGGAAAAGACCCCGATGCTGGGAAAGATGGAGGGCACAAGGAGAAGGGGGCGACAGAGGACGAGATGGTTGGACAGTGCTGTCAAAGCTACCAGCATGAGTTTGACCAAACTGCGGGAGGCAGTGTGTGATGGCCTGGGATTTGGACTCAGAGGTTGAACCTGAGGAATCCCAGCCTGCATAGGAATCCCCGCCTCCAGAACCAGCTGAGCCAGGGCTGGGGCCTGAGTCTGAAGGGTCCTCAGCTGGTGCCTGCACCTGAGGATCCAGTACAGGTGAGTCTGCTCTGGCCCCTGAGGTGATGGAGGACCCATTGCCTGCAGGTGCTCCACTCTCAGCCCCGTCAGGGGAAGAGGAGGTTGCCCCTGGGTCCGGTAACCCTCCAGCCTCTCCTGAGCTACAGAGGCTCAGGGCAGAGAGGCGGAGGGAACTAAGTTCCTGCAGGAGGAGTGCTCGCCTCCAGGCCAGGAGAGACAAGTCACCTATGGACTGGGGCCACCCTATGCCTCGGGGCAGATGAAAACCTGTCAGCCCCAGTCCCAGGTTGTGGGAGCAACGTTGTTGCTAGCCTGTTCCTGCTTGCACCCTGTCCTGATCTTCTGCCAGAGTTCCTCCCCCCACCCGACTCCCTGCCTTGGACCCAGCTACAGCTTTGACGGACAGCCTCCATACCACACCATCGACCTTGGACTGGACTCGGACCCCGCCTCTCGGTTAGCCCCCAGGACCAGCACATATTGGCTGATACAACCAAGAGAGCTATTTCAAAAGCTGGTGTTGTTTTTATGCCTTGTTTGAAAACTGATATTGATGTGTATGTACTTGATGGCATGAAATGTGGGTTACTTTCTGTCTATGCTCCTGACAATGCTGGTTTTCGGGTCCAGTTTGGCCTGGGAGTCGAGCCAAGCAGACCTCAAGATTTATGAGTTGCCAAGATAAGGAGCCTCTGAAGATTCCTTATCTTGGCAACTCATAAATCTTGAGGCCTGCTTGGCTTTTAACAAACATCCCGCTCCCTTTTAAGGTGGAATGGAAATATCCTAATATCCTCCCCCTTTCCGTGTAACCTGTAGTACCTGTGGTTCAACCCAATTGCAACCTCTGTACATAAACCTTAAGTTGTTCTCTGTTAACAACCTTAGACAACAGATCAGCAGGAATTTCATTTCCTGGCATGTAGGACACCTGAATGAGTCCTTTCTGAATACACTCTCTTGCACGATGTAGCTTAATCTGCAAGTACTTGGTTCTTTGCTTGCAACTCTCTGAGTTCAGCAAAGCCAAACAGGATCTATTGTCTTGATACACTTGTATAGGACATTTCACAGAAACTCTGACGTCCTTAAACAGTTGCATCAACCATTCACAATCCATGAGTGAAAATGACAGAGCATTGAGTTCTGCTTCACAGGAACTTAGGCTTACTGTCGTCTGCTTCTTGCACAGCCAGTCAAACAGACAGTGGTTGTACATGTAGCATACTCCAGAAGTGCTTGTACCATCCGTGGTGTCACTTCCAAAACTGGCATCTGCAAAGATTTCAAGACCTGCAGTCTTCTGACTGGTGAACCTCAGCCTGTAGTGCAAAGTCCCCTTCAAATAGCGGGCTATGTGCTTCAGAGCTTTCCAATCCTGAACAGTAGGATTGTTAGCATGTCTGCTAAGCAGGTTAGTGCTTACAGCTATGTCAGGTCTTGAGCATCTAGCAATGTAATTCAACTTGCCTAGAATGCATCTGTACAGCGTAGTGTCAGAAAATGCTTCAGCAGTACTATCTACCTGGTAACCTGTCACCATCGGTGTGTCTGCTGGGTTTGCATCAACCAAATTCAACCTGGTTAATACATCAGCAATTTTCTGTATTTGGTGTACCAGAAAATTACCTGCTTGGTCCCTCTCCACCTGCAGAGAAAGATAGTTGGATACCTCACCAAGATCCTTCATGTCAAAGTGCTCCTTCAGCTGAGCGAGGGTTGTTTGGTACAAAGCCTGATTCTTCCAAAACATCAGAAGATCACCAACAAAACATAAACAATACAGTTTGTTTTGCCCTTCCTCCTTGACAAACACACATGGATCAGCTTTGCCCTGGTGAAAACCTAGAGAAAGCAATGTCTCAGTGAGTTTTGTGTTCCAACACCTGGCAGTCTGCTTGAGACCATATAAGGATTTCCGCAGTTTACAGACCATTCCCTTCTGTATCTGCATTCCATCAGGTGGAAGCATATACAGCTCCTCCCCCAAAACCCCGTACAAAAAAGCTGTATTAATGTCATGATGGGAAACATGCAGTTTCTCCTCCGCAGCAATCTTGAGCATCAGCCGAATGCTCTCATACTTGACAGTGGGTGAGTAGGTCTCGTGGTAATCCTGTCCTGGTACCTGTGAAAAACCTCTGGCAACCAATCTGGCTTTGTGTCTGACAACTTTGCCATTCTGGTCTGTCTTGGCCTTGAAGACCCATTTGCTGCCAACCAGTCTCATTCCTGGGACTACCGGTTCCAGTTCCCAAGTTTGGTTCCTATTCAAGGAATCAACTTCAGCGGATATTTCCGTTCCACCTTAAAAGGGAGCAGGATGTTTGTGTCACAGCCTGCGTATTTCCTGTTCACAGGATGCTTCTGTTGTGTCTATGCTTTCGTTTCTCTCTGTGTGTCTGAGACACTGAAGCAGGCAGTCATGTTTTTTCTTTGTTCTGACCAACGCTGAATAAACTTGTAAATATGCTCTCCTGAGTGCATCTTTCGCTGTGCGAACTCTGCTGATAGAGCGTGCAAGAGCTCTGGAATGTGGGAAGCTATTTCTGGGGCTCATGTTGCTAATTGCTGATACTGTATCTACGGGAGATCGATGGATCGTCCGGAGGCGACGTGGAGTCATGATGGGCTTTATCTCCCTGGCAGTATCCCAACAGTATGCACTGTCAGAGCTGCCTCTAGGTCCCAGCTCACAGAGGACCAACGCCAGGCTGATGTTATGTACCAAAGTCTTTATTGAAGTTTAATTTCCATTTCAAAGCCAGAGCGTGCAGCCCTACGTCTAGACTCTAGATCGGCGAAGTCCCGTCTGAGTCTCCGCCCCTTCCACACCAGTTTAAGATCCTAGCCCTGCTCCACCTCCTGCGCTGCTCTCTTCTCCTCTGGGTCCTCCTGCCCTCTGGGGCATTGCCCTTTCTGGACTCTTCCGACGCTGAGTCGATTAGCTCCTCCCCCTGCCTCCGGCGTGCTTTAGGACCCGGTTCCCAATCCTCACTCTCTGCTGTCCCGCGCTCCTGTACATTTGAACTTGCTTCTCGCGCCAACCCAGTGACCTTTCTCCTAACCGTTACACTACTTCTATCACTGCTTCCCTCTTCCGTGACACTGGCTGGATCTGACCTCCCTTCCGTTGTCCGACTCTCCGAGGGAGGCGTGGTAGGCTCTGCCTCGTCTCCTCTCCCTGGTGGGGAAAGCACTGGCCCCGATGCCTGGGACTCTTCCCCCCCACTCTGCTCTGGTGGGGAAGCTGGTCCTGATTTCCAACTACTGCTCTGGGAGTCCCTGCTGCCCCCTTGCTCCTGGGGCGTTCCCCTTGGGACCCCCCTGCCCCTGGCCACTGGCGCTCCCTTCTGTGAATCTTCTGATTCGCTGGAGAGGCTCATGGAATCCCTCGGACCACTGTCCCCTCCTACACTCCCTTCGGATTCCTCCCCCTCGCTCTCCATCTCCCATCTTCCCTGTGCCTCAGCTCCTGAGCCCCTGGTTCATTTCCAAAGATGGGGAGCAGTTAGTACAGGTACGAGGCCATGATGGGCTGTACATACTTGAAGCAGGTGATGACGCTACTGAGGAAGCACAGACAAAGTGTGCTAACATCCCCACTCATGACCAGTGTCTGCAGCTATGGCATAGAAGATTTTCGCACGCAAACTGGCGTTACGTGCGCAAACAGGTAGAGTGCACTGATGGCTGTAAAATGAAGGAGTGCTCTAAGTTTCTTGACTGTAGAGCTCGTAAAAAGGCCAAAGTGCACACCACCAATTACCCAAGGTCTGAAAGAGTGACCAAATAAATTTTTGAGCTCGTGCATGCAGATTTTTGTGGTCCGATGCTGGTGACTAGCATGGGTAATTCTAGATACATCCTGTGTCTGACGGATGATTTCTTGAGGGTGGGATGAATACTCTGAGATAAAGGGCAAGCAGCCAAGGAGATCAAAGTGTGGGTGGTGGCAGCAGAACTGGAGTTTGACACCTGGGTCAAAGCGTTTCAGACAGACAGAGGGACG